>NC_082652.1:60664052-60964052 GCF_028023285.1 Balaenoptera ricei
AATCTGTTCTCTCACGTCCTACACGTCATGCAAATCTGCCTCATAGCCCTAGGCTGAGCGGCACTGAGAAACCAAAACTGCTTTGCATTCCTCGTACAGAGTCATACCTTAAGACCCCATACTTAGAGGAGAAAGTCGGCTTGCGTTCCTGCCTTAACCACAGCACAGTTTTTCCTCTTACACTGCAGGGTGTTAGAAGAAGTTAAGCCCCGATAGCGTACCTAGAGCGTTCTTTGGGAGAGGCAGTTGGCTACACGGAGAACTCCGTGCCAAGGAAAGGTTATTCAGGGAAGGGACCAGTGTGTAGCTAGAGGGTATATTTACTCAGTAGAAATCACAAGGAGGTAGGCTGCGTGTTCCCTGGAAACGGGGACCTGATGGCACAGGCCTTGCCTTCCCATTTTGAATGCTCCATTCATGCTGCCTTGAAACCACCTAAATAACAGTTTTAGGACGGTTCTCTAGTCACTGTAGGCAGGGCTCTGGGAAGGGCACGAGTGTTCTCTCCATCAAGAGGGTGCTTTAATAGCCTGGGTGGGAGCTCCTCCTGAGACGCTCTAGAGCTAAAAGGAAACTTGATGTGAGTCCTGTCCTCAAGGTAAAGCCTTGAATAGCCTGCCGAAGCGGAAGCTTGGAGCAGAGTCCTTGAAGCATTAGCTTTAGGTCTCTTTTCTTTTAAGGTTAGTAAGCTTTCAGGACACCGAGGACCTCGCGTGGGCACCCTATTCCCTGCAAGAACACCTAGTACCGGCAGGCTCCACTAGGCTGCTAAGAAACATCCAGGCCTGGAAACCTTTCCCAGTCACTCTGTGTATGCTGAGTGTAGGGCATCACACTGCACTCTTCCTTGGGAGAGCTGGATTTCCTCAGCACTCGAATAGCTCCAGGAAATCTGTTCTCTCAGGTCCTACATGTCAGGCAAATCTGCCTCATAGCCCTAGGCTGAGCGGCACTGACAAACCAAAACTGCTTTGCATTCCTCGTACAGAGTCATACCTTAAGACCCCATACTTAGAGGAGAAAGTCGGCTTGCGTTCCTGCCTTAACCACACCACAGTCCTCCTCTTACATTGCAGGGTTTTAGAAGAAGCTAAGCCCCGATAGCGTACCTAGAGCGTTCCTTGGGAGAGGCAGTTGGCTACACGGAGAACTCCGTGCCAAGGAAAGGTTATTCAGGGAAGGGACCAGTGTGTAGCTAGAGTGTATATTTACTTGGAGAAATCACAAGGAGGTAGGCTGCGTGTTCGCTGGAAACGGGGACCTGATGGCACAGGCCTTGCCTTCCCATTTTGAATGCTCCATTCATGCTGCCTTGAAACTACCTTAATAACAGTTTTAGGACGGTTCTCTAGTCACTGTAGGCAGGGCTCTGGGAAGGGCACGAGTGTTCTCTACATCAACAGGGTGCTTTCATAGCCTGGGTGGGAGCTCCTCCTGAGACGCTCTAGAGCTAAAAGGAAACTTGACGTGAGTCCTGTCCTCAAGGTAAAGCCTTGAATAGCCTGCCGTAGCGGAAGCTTGGAGCAGAGTCCTTGAAGCATTAGCTTTAGGTCTCTTTCCTTTTAAGGTTAGTAAGCTTTCAGGACACTGAGGACCTCGCGTGAGCACCCTATTCCCTGCAAGAACACCTAGGACCGGCAGGCTCCACTAGGCTGCTAAGAAACATCCAGGCCCGGAAACCTTTCCCTGTTACTCTGTGTCTGCTGAGTGTAGGGCAACACACTGCACTCTTCCTTGGGAGAGCTGGATTTCCTCAGCACTCCAACAGCTCCAGGAAATCTGTTCTCTCACGTCCTACACGTCATGCAAATCTGCCTCCTAGCCCTAGGCTGAGCGGCACTGAGAAACCAAAACTGCTTTGCATTCCTCGTACAGAGTCATACCTTAAGACCCCATACTTAGAGGAGAAAGTCGGCTTGCGTTCCTGACTTAACCACAGCACAGTCCTCTTCTTACACTGCAGGGTTTTAGAAGAAGCTAAGCCCCGATAGCGTACCTAGAGCGTTCCTTGGGAGAGGCAGTTGGCTACACGGAGAACTCTGTGCTAAGGTAACGTTATTCAGGGAAAGGACCAGTGTAGCTAGAGTGTATATTTACTTGGAGAAATCACAAGGAGGTAGGCTGCGTGTTCGCTGGAAACGGGGACCTGATGGCACAGGCCTTGCTTTCCCATTTTGAATGCTCCATTCATGCTGCCTTGAAACTACCTAAAAAACAGTTTTAGGACGGTTCTCTAGTCACTGTAGGCAGGGCTCTGGGAAGGGCACGAGTGTTCTCTCCATCAACAGGGTGCTTTCATAGCCTGGGTGGGAGCTCCTCCTGAGACGCTCTAGAGCTAAAAGGAAACTTGACGTGAGTCCTTTCCTCTAGGTAAAGCCGTGAATAGCCTGCCGAAGCGGAAGCTTGGAACAAAGTCCTTGAAGCATTAGCTTTAGGTCTGTTTTCTTTTAAAGTTAGTAAGCTTTCAGGACACCGAGGACCTCGCGTGGGCACCCTATTCCCTGCAAGAACACCTAGTACCGGCAGGCTCCACTAGGCTGCTAAGAAGCATCCAGGCCCAGAAACCTTTCCCAGTCACTGTGTGTATGCTGAGTGTAGGGCAACACACTGCATTCTTCCTTGTGAGAGCTGGATTTCCTCAGCACTCCAACAGCTCCAGGAAATCTGTTCTCTCACGTCCTACACGTCATGCAAATCTGCCTCATAGCCCTAGGCTGAGCGGCACTGACAAACCAAAACTGCTTTGCATTCCTCGTACAGAGTCATACCTTAAGAGCCCATACTTAGAGGAGAAAGTCGGCTTGCGTTCCTGCCTTAACCACAGCACAGTTTTTCCTCTTACACTGCAGGGTGTTAGAAGAAGTTAAGCCCCGATAGCGTACCTAGAGCGTTCTTTGGGAGAGGCAGTTGGCTACACGGAGAACTCCGTGCCAAGGAAAGGTTATTCAGGGAAGGGACCAGTGTGTAGCTAGAGGGTATATTTACTCAGTAGAAATCACAAGGAGGTAGGCTGCGTGTTCCCTGGAAACGGGGACCTGATGGCACAGGCCTTGCCTTCCCATTTTGAATGCTCCATTCATGCTGCCTTGAAACCACCTAAATAACAGTTTTAGGACGGTTCTCTAGTCACTGTAGGCAGGGCTCTGGGAAGGGCACGAGTGTTCTCTACATCAACAGGGTGCTTTCATAGCCTGGGTGGGAGCTCCTCCTGAGACGCTCTAGAGCTAAAAGGAAACTTGACGTGAGTCCTGTCCTCAAGGTAAAGCCTTGAATAGCCTGCCGTAGCGGAAGCTTGGAGCAGAGTCCTTGAAGCATCAGCTTTAGGTCTCTTTTCTTTTAAGGTTAGTAAGCTTTCAGGACACTGAGGACCTCGCGTGAGCACCCTATTCCCTGCAAGAACACCTAGGACCGGCAGGCTCCACTAGGCTGCTAAGAAACATCCAGGCCCGGAAACCTTTCCCTGTTACTCTGTGTCTGCTGAGTGTAGGGCAACACACTGCACTCTTCCTTGGGAGAGCTGGATTTCCTCAGCACTCCAACAGCTCCAGGAAATCTGTTCTCTCACGTCCTACACGTCATGCAAATCTGCCTCCTAGCCCTAGGCTGAGCGGCACTGAGAAACCAAAACTGCTTTGCATTCCTCGTACAGAGTCATACCTTAAGACCCCATACTTAGAGGAGAAAGTCGGCTTGCGTTCCTGCCTTAACCACAGCACAGTCCTCCTCTTACACTGCAGGGTTTTAGTAGAAGCTAAGCCCCGATAGCGTACCTAGAGCGTTCCTTGGGAGAGGCAGTTGGCTACACGGAGAACTCCGTGCTAAGGTAACGTTATTCAGGGAAGGGACCAGTGTAGCTAGAGTGTATATTTACTTGGAGAAATCACAAGGAGGTAGGCTGCGTGTTCGCTGGAAACGGGGACCTGATGGCACAGGCCTTGCTTTCCCATTTTCAATGCTCCATTCATGCTGCCTTGAAACTACCTAAAAAACAGTTTTAGGACGGTTCTCTAGTCACTGTAGGCAGGGCTCTGGGAAGGGCACGAGTGTTCTCTCCATCAACAGGGTGCTTTCATAGCCTGGGTGGGAGCTCCTCCTGAGACGCTCTAGAGCTAAAAGGAAACTTGACGTGAGTCCTTTCCTCTAGGTAAAGCCGTGAATAGCCTGCCGAAGCGGAAGCTTGGAACAGAGTCCTTGAAGCATTAGCTTTAGGTCTGTTTCTTTTAAAGTTAGTAAGCTTTCAGGACACCGAGGACCTCGCGTGGGCACCCTATTCCCTGCAAGAACACCTAGTACCGGCAGGCTCCACTAGGCTGCTAAGAAGCATCCAGGCCCAGAAACCTTTCCCAGTCACTCTGTGTATGCTGAGTGTAGGGCAACACACTGCATTCTTCCTTGGGAGAGCTGGATTTCCTCAGCACTCCAACAGCTCCAGGAAATCTGTTCTCTCACGTCCTACACGTCATGCAAATCTGCCTCATAGCCCTAGGCTGAGCGGCACTGAGAAACCAAAACTGCTTTGCATTCCTCGTACAGAGTCATACCTTAAGACCCCATACTTAGAGGAGAAAGTCGGCTTGCGTTCCTGCCTTAACCACAGCACAGTTTTTCCTCTTACACTGCAGGGTGTTAGAAGAAGTTAAGCCCCGATAGCGTACCTAGAGCGTTCTTTGGGAGAGGCAGTTGGCTACACGGAGAACTCCGTGCCAAGGAAAGGTTATTCAGGGAAGGGACCAGTGTGTAGCTAGAGGGTATATTTACTCAGTAGAAATCACAAGGAGGTAGGCTGCGTGTTCCCTGGAAACGGGGACCTGATGGCACAGGCCTTGCCTTCCCATTTTGAATGCTCCATTCATGCTGCCTTGAAACCACCTATATAACAGTTTTAGGACGGTTCTCTAGTCACTGTAGGCAGGGCTCTGGGAAGGGCACGAGTGTTCTCTCCATCAAGAGGGTGCTTTAATAGCCTGGGTGGGAGCTCCTCCTGAGACGCTCTAGAGCTAAAATGAAACTTGATGTGAGTCCTGTCCTCAAGGTAAAGCCTTGAATAGCCTGCCGAAGCGGAAGCTTGGAGCAGAGTCCTTGAAGCATTAGCTTTAGGTCTCTTTTCTTTTAAGGTTAGTAAGCTTTCAGGACACCGAGGACCTCGCGTGGGCACCCTATTCCCTGCAAGAACACCTAGTACCGGCAGGCTCCACTAGGCTGCTAAGAAACATCCAGGCCTGGAAACCTTTCCCAGTCACTCTGTGTATGCTGAGTGTAGGGCATCACACTGCACTCTTCCTTGGGAGAGCTGGATTTCCTCAGCACTCGAATAGCTCCAGGAAATCTGTTCTCTCAGGTCCTACATGTCAGGCAAATCTGCCTCATAGCCCTAGGCTGAGCGGCACTGACAAACCAAAACTGCTTTGCATTCCTCGTACAGAGTCATACCTTAAGACCCCATACTTAGAGGAGAAAGTCGGCTTGCGTTCCTGCCTTAACCACACCACAGTCCTCCTCTTACATTGCAGGGTTTTAGAAGAAGCTAAGCCCCGATAGCGTACCTAGAGCGTTCCTTGGGAGAGGCAGTTGGCTACACGGAGAACTCCGTGCCAAGGAAAGGTTATTCAGGGAAGGGACCAGTGTGTAGCTAGAGTGTATATTTACTTGGAGAAATCACAAGGAGGTAGGCTGCGTGTTCGCTGGAAACGGGGACCTGATGGCACAGGCCTTGCCTTCCCATTTTGAATGCTCCATTCATGCTGCCTTGAAACTACCTTAATAACAGTTTTAGGACGGTTCTCTAGTCACTGTAGGCAGGGCTCTGGGAAGGGCACGAGTGTTCTCTACATCAACAGGGTGCTTTCATAGCCTGGGTGGGAGCTCCTCCTGAGACGCTCTGGAGCTAAAAGGAAACTTGACGTGAGTCCTGTCCTCAAGGTAAAGCCTTGAATAGCCTGCCGTAGCGGAAGCTTGGAGCAGAGTCCTTGAAGCATCAGCTTTAGGTCTCTTTTCTTTTAAGGTTAGTAAGCTTTCAGGACACTGAGGACCTCGCGTGAGCACCCTATTCCCTGCAAGAACACCTAGGACCGGCAGGCTCCACTAGGCTGCTAAGAAACATCCAGGCCCGGAAACCTTTCCCTGTTACTCTGTGTCTGCTGAGTGTAGGGCAACACACTGCACTCTTCCTTGGGAGAGCTGGATTTCCTCAGCACTCCAACAGCTCCAGGAAATCTGTTCTCTCACGTCCTACACGTCATGCAAATCTGCCTCCTAGCCCTAGGCTGAGCGGCACTGAAAAACCAAAACTGCTTTGCATTCCTCGTACAGAGTCATACCTTAAGACCCCATACTTAGAGGAGAAAGTCGGCTTGCGTTCCTGACTTAACCACAGCACAGTCCTCCTCTTACACTGCAGGGTTTTAGAAGAAGCTAAGCCCCGATAGCGTACCTCGAGCGTTCCTTGGGAGAGGCAGTTGGCTACACGGAGAACTCTGTGCTAAGGTAACGTTATTCAGGGAAAGGACCAGTGTAGCTAGAGTGTATATTTACTTGGAGAAATCACAAGGAGGTAGGCTGCGTGTTCGCTGGAAACGGGGACCTGATGGCACAGGCCTTGCTTTCCCATTTTCAATGCTCCATTCATGCTGCCTTGAAACTACCTAAAAAACAGTTTTAGGACGGTTCTCTAGTCACTGTAGGCACGGCTCTGGGAAGGGCACGAGTGTTCTCTCCATCAACAGGGTGCTTTCATAGCCTGGGTGGGAGCTCCTCCTGAGACGCTCTAGAGCTAAAAGGAAACTTGACGTGAGTCCTTTCCTCTAGGTAAAGCCGTGAATAGCCTGCCGAAGCGGAAGCTTGGAACAGAGTCCTTGAAGCATTAGCTTTAGGTCTGTTTTCTTTTAAAGTTAGTAAGCTTTCAGGACACCGAGGACCTCGCGTGGGCACCCTATTCCCTGCAAGAACACCTAGTACCGGCAGGCTCCACAAGGCTGCTAAGAAGCATCCAGGCCCAGAAACCTTTCCCAGTCACTGTGTGTATGCTGAGTGTAGGGCAACACACTGCATTCTTCCTTGGGAGAGCTGGATTTCCTCAGCACTCCAACAGCTCCAGGAAATCTGTTCTCTCACGTCCTACACGTCATGCAAATCTGCCTCATAGCCCTAGGCTGAGCGGCACTGACAAACCAAAACTGCTTTGCATTCCTCGTACAGAGTCATACCTTAAGACCCCATACTTAGAGGAGAAAGTCGGCTTGCGTTCCTGCCTTAACCACAGCACAGTTTTACCTCTTACACTGCAGGGTGTTAGAAGAAGTTAAGCCCCGATAGCGTACCTAGAGCGTTCTTTGGGAGAGGCAGTTGGCTACACGGAGAACTCCGTGCCAAGGAAAGGTTATTCAGGGAAGGGACCAGTGTGTAGCTAGAGGGTATATTTACTCAGTAGAAATCACAAGGAGGTAGGCTGCGTGTTCCCTGGAAACGGGGACCTGATGGCACAGGCCTTGCCTTCCCATTTTGAATGCTCCATTCATGCTGCCTTGAAACCACCTAAATAACAGTTTTAGGACGGTTCTCTAGTCACTGTAGGCAGGGCTCTGGGAAGGGCACGAGTGTTCTCTCCATCAACAGGGTGCTTTCATAGCCTGGGTGGGAGCTCCTCCTGAGACGCTCTAGAGCTAAAAGGAAACTTGATGTGAGTCCTGTCCTCAAGGTAAAGCCTTGAATAGCCTGCCGAAGCGGAAGCTTGGAGCAGAGTCCTTGAAGCATTAGCTTTAGGTCTCTTTTCTTTTAAGGTTAGTAAGCTTTCAGGACACCGAGGACCTCGCGTGGGCACCCTATTCCCTGCAAGAACACCTAGTACCGGCAGGCTCCACTAGGCTGCTAAGAAACATCCAGGCCTGGAAACCTTTCCCAGTCACTCTGTGTATGCTGAGTGTAGGGCATCACACTGCACTCTTCCTTGGGAGAGCTGGATTTCCTCAGCACTCGAATAGCTCCAGGAAATCTGTTCTCTCAGGTCCTACATGTCAGGCAAATCTGCCTCATAGCCCTAGGCTGAGCGGCACTGACAAACCAAAACTGCTTTGCATTCCTCGTACAGAGTCATACCTTAAGACCCCATACTTAGAGGAGAAAGTCGGCTTGCGTTCCTGCCTTAACCACACCACAGTCCTCCTCTTACATTGCAGGGTTTTAGAAGAAGCTAAGCCCCGATAGCGTACCTAGAGCGTTCCTTGGGAGAGGCAGTTGGCTACACGGAGAACTCCGTGCCAAGGAAAGGTTATTCAGGGAAGGGACCAGTGTGTAGCTAGAGGGTATATTTACTT
This sequence comes from Balaenoptera ricei, assembly GCF_028023285.1. Lineage (NCBI taxonomy): Eukaryota > Metazoa > Chordata > Mammalia > Artiodactyla > Balaenopteridae > Balaenoptera > Balaenoptera ricei. The sequence goes on from NC_082652.1 coordinate 60,672,362, forward strand.
GGAGAAATCACAAGGAGGTAGGCTGCGTGTTCGCTGGAAACGGGGACCTGATGGCACAGGCCTTGCTTTCCCATTTTCAATGCTCCATTCATGCTGCCTTGAAACTACCTAAAAAACAGTTTTAGGACGGTTCTCTAGTCACTGTAGGCAGGGCTCTGGGAAGGGCACGAGTGTTCTCTCCATCAACAGGGTGCTTTCATAGCCTGGGTGGGAGCTCCTCCTGAGACGCTCTAGAGCTAAAAGGAAACTTGACGTGAGTCCTTTCTTCTAGGTAAAGCCGTGAATAGCCTGCCGAAGCGGAAGCTTGGAACAGAGTCCTTGAAGCATTAGCTTTAGGTCTGTTTTCTTTTAAAGTTAGTAAGCTTTCAGGACACCGAGGACCTCGCGTGGGCACCCTATTCCCTGCAAGAACACCTAGTACCGGCAGGCTCCACTAGGCTGCTAAGAAGCATCCAGGCCCAGAAACCTTTCCCAGTCACTGTGTGTATGCTGAGTGTAGGGCAACACACTGCATTCTTCCTTGGGAGAGCTGGATTTCCTCAGCACTCCAACAGCTCCAGGAAATCTGTTCTCTCACGTCCTACACGTCATGCAAATCTGCCTCATAGCCCTAGGCTGAGCGGCACTGAGAAACCAAAACTGCTTTGCATTCCTCGTACAGAGTCATACCTTAAGACCCCATACTTAGAGGAGAAAGTCGGCTTGCGTTCCTGCCTTAACCACAGCACAGTTTTTCCTCTTACACTGCAGGGTGTTAGAAGAAGTTAAGCCCCGATAGCGTACCTAGAGCGTTCTTTGGGAGAGGCAGTTGGCTACACGGAGAACTCCGTGCCAAGGAAAGGTTATTCAGGGAAGGGACCAGTGTGTAGCTAGAGGGTATATTTACTCAGTAGAAATCACAAGGAGGTAGGCTGCGTGTTCCCTGGAAACGGGGACCTGATGGCACAGGCCTTGCCTTCCCATTTTGAATGCTCCATTCATGCTGCCTTGAAACCACCTAAATAACAGTTTTAGGACGGTTCTCTAGTCACTGTAGGCAGGGCTCTGGGAAGGGCACGAGTGTTCTCTCCATCAAGAGGGTGCTTTAATAGCCTGGGTGGGAGCTCCTCCTGAGACGCTCTAGAGCTAAAAGGAAACTTGATGTGAGTCCTGTCCTCAAGGTAAAGCCTTGAATAGCCTGCCGAAGCGGAAGCTTGGAGCAGAGTCCTTGAAGCATTAGCTTTAGGTCTCTTTTCTTTTAAGGTTAGTAAGCTTTCAGGACACCGAGGACCTCGCGTGGGCACCCTATTCCCTGCAAGAACACCTAGTACCGGCAGGCTCCACTAGGCTGCTAAGAAACATCCAGGCCTGGAAACCTTTCCCAGTCACTCTGTGTATGCTGAGTGTAGGGCATCACACTGCACTCTTCCTTGGGAGAGCTGGATTTCCTCAGCACTCGAATAGCTCCAGGAAATCTGTTCTCTCAGGTCCTACATGTCAGGCAAATCTGCCTCATAGCCCTAGGCTGAGCGGCACTGACAAACCAAAACTGCTTTGCATTCCTCGTACAGAGTCATACCTTAAGACCCCATACTTAGAGGAGAAAGTCGGCTTGCGTTCCTGCCTTAACCACACCACAGTCCTCCTCTTACATTGCAGGGTTTTAGAAGAAGCTAAGCCCCGATAGCGTACCTAGAGCGTTCCTTGGGAGAGGCAGTTGGCTACACGGAGAACTCCGTGCCAAGGAAAGGTTATTCAGGGAAGGGACCAGTGTGTAGCTAGAGTGTATATTTACTTGGAGAAATCACAAGGAGGTAGGCTGCGTGTTCGCTGGAAACGGGGACCTGATGGCACAGGCCTTGCCTTCCCATTTTGAATGCTCCATTCATGCTGCCTTGAAACTACCTTAATAACAGTTTTAGGACGGTTCTCTAGTCACTGTAGGCAGGGCTCTGGGAAGGGCACGAGTGTTCTCTACATCAACAGGGTGCTTTCATAGCCTGGGTGGGAGCTCCTCCTGAGACGCTCTAGAGCTAAAAGGAAACTTGACGTGAGTCCTGTCCTCAAGGTAAAGCCTTGAATAGCCTGCCGTAGCGGAAGCTTGGAGCAGAGTCCTTGAAGCATTAGCTTTAGGTCTCTTTCCTTTTAAGGTTAGTAAGCTTTCAGGACACTGAGGACCTCGCGTGAGCACCCTATTCCCTGCAAGAACACCTAGGACCGGCAGGCTCCACTAGGCTGCTAAGAAACATCCAGGCCCGGAAACCTTTCCCTGTTACTCTGTGTCTGCTGAGTGTAGGGCAACACACTGCACTCTTCCTTGGGAGAGCTGGATTTCCTCAGCACTCCAACAGCTCCAGGAAATCTGTTCTCTCACGTCCTACACGTCATGCAAATCTGCCTCCTAGCCCTAGGCTGAGCGGCACTGAGAAACCAAAACTGCTTTGCATTCCTCGTACAGAGTCATACCTTAAGACCCCATACTTAGAGGAGAAAGTCGGCTTGCGTTCCTGACTTAACCACAGCACAGTCCTCTTCTTACACTGCAGGGTTTTAGAAGAAGCTAAGCCCCGATAGCGTACCTAGAGCGTTCCTTGGGAGAGGCAGTTGGCTACACGGAGAACTCTGTGCTAAGGTAACGTTATTCAGGGAAAGGACCAGTGTAGCTAGAGTGTATATTTACTTGGAGAAATCACAAGGAGGTAGGCTGCGTGTTCGCTGGAAACGGGGACCTGATGGCACAGGCCTTGCTTTCCCATTTTGAATGCTCCATTCATGCTGCCTTGAAACTACCTAAAAAACAGTTTTAGGACGGTTCTCTAGTCACTGTAGGCAGGGCTCTGGGAAGGGCACGAGTGTTCTCTCCATCAACAGGGTGCTTTCATAGCCTGGGTGGGAGCTCCTCCTGAGACGCTCTAGAGCTAAAAGGAAACTTGACGTGAGTCCTTTCCTCTAGGTAAAGCCGTGAATAGCCTGCCGAAGCGGAAGCTTGGAACAAAGTCCTTGAAGCATTAGCTTTAGGTCTGTTTTCTTTTAAAGTTAGTAAGCTTTCAGGACACCGAGGACCTCGCGTGGGCACCCTATTCCCTGCAAGAACACCTAGTACCGGCAGGCTCCACTAGGCTGCTAAGAAGCATCCAGGCCCAGAAACCTTTCCCAGTCACTGTGTGTATGCTGAGTGTAGGGCAACACACTGCATTCTTCCTTGTGAGAGCTGGATTTCCTCAGCACTCCAACAGCTCCAGGAAATCTGTTCTCTCACGTCCTACACGTCATGCAAATCTGCCTCATAGCCCTAGGCTGAGCGGCACTGACAAACCAAAACTGCTTTGCATTCCTCGTACAGAGTCATACCTTAAGAGCCCATACTTAGAGGAGAAAGTCGGCTTGCGTTCCTGCCTTAACCACAGCACAGTTTTTCCTCTTACACTGCAGGGTGTTAGAAGAAGTTAAGCCCCGATAGCGTACCTAGAGCGTTCTTTGGGAGAGGCAGTTGGCTACACGGAGAACTCCGTGCCAAGGAAAGGTTATTCAGGGAAGGGACCAGTGTGTAGCTAGAGGGTATATTTACTCAGTAGAAATCACAAGGAGGTAGGCTGCGTGTTCCCTGGAAACGGGGACCTGATGGCACAGGCCTTGCCTTCCCATTTTGAATGCTCCATTCATGCTGCCTTGAAACCACCTAAATAACAGTTTTAGGACGGTTCTCTAGTCACTGTAGGCAGGGCTCTGGGAAGGGCACGAGTGTTCTCTACATCAACAGGGTGCTTTCATAGCCTGGGTGGGAGCTCCTCCTGAGACGCTCTAGAGCTAAAAGGAAACTTGACGTGAGTCCTGTCCTCAAGGTAAAGCCTTGAATAGCCTGCCGTAGCGGAAGCTTGGAGCAGAGTCCTTGAAGCATCAGCTTTAGGTCTCTTTTCTTTTAAGGTTAGTAAGCTTTCAGGACACTGAGGACCTCGCGTGAGCACCCTATTCCCTGCAAGAACACCTAGGACCGGCAGGCTCCACTAGGCTGCTAAGAAACATCCAGGCCCGGAAACCTTTCCCTGTTACTCTGTGTCTGCTGAGTGTAGGGCAACACACTGCACTCTTCCTTGGGAGAGCTGGATTTCCTCAGCACTCCAACAGCTCCAGGAAATCTGTTCTCTCACGTCCTACACGTCATGCAAATCTGCCTCCTAGCCCTAGGCTGAGCGGCACTGAGAAACCAAAACTGCTTTGCATTCCTCGTACAGAGTCATACCTTAAGACCCCATACTTAGAGGAGAAAGTCGGCTTGCGTTCCTGCCTTAACCACAGCACAGTCCTCCTCTTACACTGCAGGGTTTTAGTAGAAGCTAAGCCCCGATAGCGTACCTAGAGCGTTCCTTGGGAGAGGCAGTTGGCTACACGGAGAACTCCGTGCTAAGGTAACGTTATTCAGGGAAGGGACCAGTGTAGCTAGAGTGTATATTTACTTGGAGAAATCACAAGGAGGTAGGCTGCGTGTTCGCTGGAAACGGGGACCTGATGGCACAGGCCTTGCTTTCCCATTTTCAATGCTCCATTCATGCTGCCTTGAAACTACCTAAAAAACAGTTTTAGGACGGTTCTCTAGTCACTGTAGGCAGGGCTCTGGGAAGGGCACGAGTGTTCTCTCCATCAACAGGGTGCTTTCATAGCCTGGGTGGGAGCTCCTCCTGAGACGCTCTAGAGCTAAAAGGAAACTTGACGTGAGTCCTTTCCTCTAGGTAAAGCCGTGAATAGCCTGCCGAAGCGGAAGCTTGGAACAGAGTCCTTGAAGCATTAGCTTTAGGTCTGTTTCTTTTAAAGTTAGTAAGCTTTCAGGACACCGAGGACCTCGCGTGGGCACCCTATTCCCTGCAAGAACACCTAGTACCGGCAGGCTCCACTAGGCTGCTAAGAAGCATCCAGGCCCAGAAACCTTTCCCAGTCACTCTGTGTATGCTGAGTGTAGGGCAACACACTGCATTCTTCCTTGGGAGAGCTGGATTTCCTCAGCACTCCAACAGCTCCAGGAAATCTGTTCTCTCACGTCCTACACGTCATGCAAATCTGCCTCATAGCCCTAGGCTGAGCGGCACTGAGAAACCAAAACTGCTTTGCATTCCTCGTACAGAGTCATACCTTAAGACCCCATACTTAGAGGAGAAAGTCGGCTTGCGTTCCTGCCTTAACCACAGCACAGTTTTTCCTCTTACACTGCAGGGTGTTAGAAGAAGTTAAGCCCCGATAGCGTACCTAGAGCGTTCTTTGGGAGAGGCAGTTGGCTACACGGAGAACTCCGTGCCAAGGAAAGGTTATTCAGGGAAGGGACCAGTGTGTAGCTAGAGGGTATATTTACTCAGTAGAAATCACAAGGAGGTAGGCTGCGTGTTCCCTGGAAACGGGGACCTGATGGCACAGGCCTTGCCTTCCCATTTTGAATGCTCCATTCATGCTGCCTTGAAACCACCTATATAACAGTTTTAGGACGGTTCTCTAGTCACTGTAGGCAGGGCTCTGGGAAGGGCACGAGTGTTCTCTCCATCAAGAGGGTGCTTTAATAGCCTGGGTGGGAGCTCCTCCTGAGACGCTCTAGAGCTAAAATGAAACTTGATGTGAGTCCTGTCCTCAAGGTAAAGCCTTGAATAGCCTGCCGAAGCGGAAGCTTGGAGCAGAGTCCTTGAAGCATTAGCTTTAGGTCTCTTTTCTTTTAAGGTTAGTAAGCTTTCAGGACACCGAGGACCTCGCGTGGGCACCCTATTCCCTGCAAGAACACCTAGTACCGGCAGGCTCCACTAGGCTGCTAAGAAACATCCAGGCCTGGAAACCTTTCCCAGTCACTCTGTGTATGCTGAGTGTAGGGCATCACACTGCACTCTTCCTTGGGAGAGCTGGATTTCCTCAGCACTCGAATAGCTCCAGGAAATCTGTTCTCTCAGGTCCTACATGTCAGGCAAATCTGCCTCATAGCCCTAGGCTGAGCGGCACTGACAAACCAAAACTGCTTTGCATTCCTCGTACAGAGTCATACCTTAAGACCCCATACTTAGAGGAGAAAGTCGGCTTGCGTTCCTGCCTTAACCACACCACAGTCCTCCTCTTACATTGCAGGGTTTTAGAAGAAGCTAAGCCCCGATAGCGTACCTAGAGCGTTCCTTGGGAGAGGCAGTTGGCTACACGGAGAACTCCGTGCCAAGGAAAGGTTATTCAGGGAAGGGACCAGTGTGTAGCTAGAGTGTATATTTACTTGGAGAAATCACAAGGAGGTAGGCTGCGTGTTCGCTGGAAACGGGGACCTGATGGCACAGGCCTTGCCTTCCCATTTTGAATGCTCCATTCATGCTGCCTTGAAACTACCTTAATAACAGTTTTAGGACGGTTCTCTAGTCACTGTAGGCAGGGCTCTGGGAAGGGCACGAGTGTTCTCTACATCAACAGGGTGCTTTCATAGCCTGGGTGGGAGCTCCTCCTGAGACGCTCTGGAGCTAAAAGGAAACTTGACGTGAGTCCTGTCCTCAAGGTAAAGCCTTGAATAGCCTGCCGTAGCGGAAGCTTGGAGCAGAGTCCTTGAAGCATCAGCTTTAGGTCTCTTTTCTTTTAAGGTTAGTAAGCTTTCAGGACACTGAGGACCTCGCGTGAGCACCCTATTCCCTGCAAGAACACCTAGGACCGGCAGGCTCCACTAGGCTGCTAAGAAACATCCAGGCCCGGAAACCTTTCCCTGTTACTCTGTGTCTGCTGAGTGTAGGGCAACACACTGCACTCTTCCTTGGGAGAGCTGGATTTCCTCAGCACTCCAACAGCTCCAGGAAATCTGTTCTCTCACGTCCTACACGTCATGCAAATCTGCCTCCTAGCCCTAGGCTGAGCGGCACTGAAAAACCAAAACTGCTTTGCATTCCTCGTACAGAGTCATACCTTAAGACCCCATACTTAGAGGAGAAAGTCGGCTTGCGTTCCTGACTTAACCACAGCACAGTCCTCCTCTTACACTGCAGGGTTTTAGAAGAAGCTAAGCCCCGATAGCGTACCTCGAGCGTTCCTTGGGAGAGGCAGTTGGCTACACGGAGAACTCTGTGCTAAGGTAACGTTATTCAGGGAAAGGACCAGTGTAGCTAGAGTGTATATTTACTTGGAGAAATCACAAGGAGGTAGGCTGCGTGTTCGCTGGAAACGGGGACCTGATGGCACAGGCCTTGCTTTCCCATTTTCAATGCTCCATTCATGCTGCCTTGAAACTACCTAAAAAACAGTTTTAGGACGGTTCTCTAGTCACTGTAGGCACGGCTCTGGGAAGGGCACGAGTGTTCTCTCCATCAACAGGGTGCTTTCATAGCCTGGGTGGGAGCTCCTCCTGAGACGCTCTAGAGCTAAAAGGAAACTTGACGTGAGTCCTTTCCTCTAGGTAAAGCCGTGAATAGCCTGCCGAAGCGGAAGCTTGGAACAGAGTCCTTGAAGCATTAGCTTTAGGTCTGTTTTCTTTTAAAGTTAGTAAGCTTTCAGGACACCGAGGACCTCGCGTGGGCACCCTATTCCCTGCAAGAACACCTAGTACCGGCAGGCTCCACAAGGCTGCTAAGAAGCATCCAGGCCCAGAAACCTTTCCCAGTCACTGTGTGTATGCTGAGTGTAGGGCAACACACTGCATTCTTCCTTGGGAGAGCTGGATTTCCTCAGCACTCCAACAGCTCCAGGAAATCTGTTCTCTCACGTCCTACACGTCATGCAAATCTGCCTCATAGCCCTAGGCTGAGCGGCACTGACAAACCAAAACTGCTTTGCATTCCTCGTACAGAGTCATACCTTAAGACCCCATACTTAGAGGAGAAAGTCGGCTTGCGTTCCTGCCTTAACCACAGCACAGTTTTACCTCTTACACTGCAGGGTGTTAGAAGAAGTTAAGCCCCGATAGCGTACCTAGAGCGTTCTTTGGGAGAGGCAGTTGGCTACACGGAGAACTCCGTGCCAAGGAAAGGTTATTCAGGGAAGGGACCAGTGTGTAGCTAGAGGGTATATTTACTCAGTAGAAATCACAAGGAGGTAGGCTGCGTGTTCCCTGGAAACGGGGACCTGATGGCACAGGCCTTGCCTTCCCATTTTGAATGCTCCATTCATGCTGCCTTGAAACCACCTAAATAACAGTTTTAGGACGGTTCTCTAGTCACTGTAGGCAGGGCTCTGGGAAGGGCACGAGTGTTCTCTCCATCAAGAGGGTGCTTTAATAGCCTGGGTGGGAGCTCCTCCTGAGACGCTCTAGAGCTAAAAGGAAACTTGATGTGAGTCCTGTCCTCAAGGTAAAGCCTTGAATAGCCTGCCGAAGCGGAAGCTTGGAGCAGAGTCCTTGAAGCATTAGCTTTAGGTCTCTTTTCTTTTAAGGTTAGTAAGCTTTCAGGACACCGAGGACCTCGCGTGGGCACCCTATTCCCTGCAAGAACACCTAGTACCGGCAGGCTCCACTAGGCTGCTAAGAAACATCCAGGCCTGGAAACCTTTCCCAGTCACTCTGTGTATGCTGAGTGTAGGGCATCACACTGCACTCTTCCTTGGGAGAGCTGGATTTCCTCAGCACTCGAATAGCTCCAGGAAATCTGTTCTCTCAGGTCCTACATGTCAGGCAAATCTGCCTCATAGCCCTAGGCTGAGCGGCACTGACAAACCAAAACTGCTTTGCATTCCTCGTACAGAGTCATACCTTAAGACCCCATACTTAGAGGAGAAAGTCGGCTTGCGTTCCTGCCTTAACCACACCACAGTCCTCCTCTTACATTGCAGGGTTTTAGAAGAAGCTAAGCCCCGATAGCGTACCTAGAGCGTTCCTTGGGAGAGGCAGTTGGCTACACGGAGAACTCCGTGCCAAGGAAAGGTTATTCAGGGAAGGGACCCGTGTGTAGCTAGAGGGTATATTTACTTGGAGAAATCACAAGGAGGTAGGCTGCGTGTTCGCTGGAAACGGGGACCTGATGGCACAGGCCTTGCTTTCCCATTTTCAATGCTCCATTCATGCTGCCTTGAAACTACCTAAAAAAGTTTTAGGACGGTTCTCTAGTCACTGTAGGCAGGGCTCTGGGAAGGGAACGAGTGTTCTCTACATCAACAGGGTGCTTTCATAGCCTGGGTGGGAGCTCCTCCTGAGACGCTCTAGAGCTAAAAGGAAACTTGACGTGAGTCCTTTCCTCAAGGTAAAGCCGTGAATAGCCTGCCGAAGCGGAAGCTTGGAACAGAGTCCTTGAAGCATTAGCTTTAGGTCTGTTTTCTTTTAAAGTTAGTAAGCTTTCAGGACACCGAGGACCTCGCGTGGGCACCCTATTCCCTGCAAGAACACCTAGTACCGGCAGGCTCCACTAGGCTGCTAAGAAGCATCCAGGCCCAGAAACCTTTCCCAGTCACTGTGTGTATGCTGAGTGTAGGGCAACACACTGCATTCTTCCTTGGGAGAGCTGGATTTCCTCAGCACTCCAACAGCTCCAGGAAATCTGTTCTCTCACGTCCTACACGTCATGCAAATCTGCCTCATAGCCCTAGGCTGAGCGGCACTGAGAAACCAAAACTGCTTTGCATTCCTCGTACAGAGTCATACCTTAAGACCCCATACTTAGAGGAGAAAGTCGGCTTGCGTTCCTGCCTTAACCACAGCACAGTTTTTCCTCTTACACTGCAGGGTGTTAGAAGAAGTTAAGCCCCGATAGCGTACCTAGAGCGTTCTTTGGGAGAGGCAGTTGGCTACACGGAGAACTCCGTGCCAAGGAAAGGTTATTCAGGGAAGGGACCAGTGTGTAGCTAGAGGGTATATTTACTCAGTAGAAATCACAAGGAGGTAGGCTGCGTGTTCCCTGGAAACGGGGACCTGATGGCACAGGCCTTGCCTTCCCATTTTGAATGCTCCATTCATGCTGCCTTGAAACCACCTAAATAACAGTTTTAGGACGGTTCTCTAGTCACTGTAGGCAGGGCTCTGGGAAGGGCACGAGTGTTCTCTCCATCAAGAGGGTGCTTTAATAGCCTGGGTGGGAGCTCCTCCTGAGACGCTCTAGAGCTAAAAGGAAACTTGATGTGAGTCCTGTCCTCAAGGTAAAGCCTTGAATAGCCTGCCGAAGCGGAAGCTTGGAGCAGAGTCCTTGAAGCATTAGCTTTAGGTCTCTTTTCTTTTAAGGTTAGTAAGCTTTCAGGACACCGAGGACCTCGCGTGGGCACCCTATTCCCTGCAAGAACACCTAGTACCGGCAGGCTCCACTAGGCTGCTAAGAAACATCCAGGCCTGGAAACCTTTCCCAGTCACTCTGTGTATGCTGAGTGTAGGGCATCACACTGCACTCTTCCTTGGGAGAGCTGGATTTCCTCAGCACTCGAATAGCTCCAGGAAATCTGTTCTCTCAGGTCCTACATGTCAGGCAAATCTGCCTCATAGCCCTAGGCTGAGCGGCACTGACAAACCAAAACTGCTTTGCATTCCTCGTACAGAGTCATACCTTAAGACCCCATACTTAGAGGAGAAAGTCGGCTTGCGTTCCTGCCTTAACCACACCACAGTCCTCCTCTTACATTGCAGGGTTTTAGAAGAAGCTAAGCCCCGATAGCGTACCTAGAGCGTTCCTTGGGAGAGGCAGTTGGCTACACGGAGAACTCCGTGCCAAGGAAAGGTTATTCAGGGAAGGGACCAGTGTGTAGCTAGAGTGTATATTTACTTGGAGAAATCACAAGGAGGTAGGCTGCGTGTTCGCTGGAAACGGGGACCTGATGGCACAGGCCTTGCCTTCCCATTTTGAATGCTCCATTCATGCTGCCTTGAAACTACCTTAATAACAGCTTTAGGACGGTTCTCTAGTCACTGTAGGCAGGGCTCTGGGAAGGGCACGAGTGTTCTCTACATCAACAGGGTGCTTTCATAGCCTGGGTGGGAGCTCCTCCTGAGACGCTCTAGAGCTAAAAGGAAACTTGACGTGAGTCCTGTCCTCAAGGTAAAGCCTTGAATAGCCTGCCGTAGCGGAAGCTTGGAGCAGAGTCCTTGAAGCATTAGCTTTAGGTCTCTTTTCTTTTAAGGTTAGTAAGCTTTCAGGACACTGAGGACCTCGCGTGAGCACCCTATTCCCTGCAAGAACACCTAGGACCGGCAGGCTCCACTAGGCTGCTAAGAAACACCCAGGCCCGGAAACCTTTCCCTGTTACTCTGTGTCTGCTGAGTGTAGGGCAACACACTGCACTCTTCCTTGGGAGAGCTGGATTTCCTCAGCACTCCAACAGCTCCAGGAAATCTGTTCTCTCACGTCCTACACGTCATGCAAATCTGCCTCATAGCCCTAGGCTGAGCGGCTCTGAGAAACCAAAACTGCTTTGCATTCCTCGTACAGAGTCATACCTTAAGACCCCATACTTAGAGGAGAAAGTCGGCTTGCGTTCCTGACTTAACCACAGCACAGTCCTCTTCTTACACTGCAGGGTTTTAGAAGAAGCTAAGCCCCGATAGCGTACCTAGAGCGTTCCTTGGGAGAGGCAGTTGGCTACACGGAGAACTCCGTGCTAAGGTAACGTTATTCAGGGAAGGGACCAGTGTAGCTAGAGTGTATATTTACTTGGAGAAATCACAAGGAGGTAGGCTGCGTGTTCGCTGGAAACGGGGACCTGATGGCACAGGCCTTGCTTTCCCATTTTCAATGCTCCATTCATTCTGCCTTGAAACTACCTAAAAAACAGTTTTAGGACGGTTCTCTAGTCACTGTAGGCAGGGCTCTGGGAAGGGCACGAGTGTTCTCTCCATCAACAGGGTGCTTTCATAGCCTGGGTGGGAGCTCCTCCTGAGACGCTCTAGAGCTAAAAGGAAACTTGACGTGAGTCCTTTCTTCTAGGTAAAGCCGTGAATAGCCTGCCGAAGCGGAAGCTTGGAACAGAGTCCTTGAAGCATTAGCTTTAGGTCTGTTTTCTTTTAAAGGTAGTAAGCTTTCAGGACACCGAGGACCTCGCGTGGGCACCCTATTCCCTGCAAGAACACCTAGTACTGGCAGGCTCCACTAGGCTGCTAAGAAGCATCCAGGCCCAGAAACCTTTCCCAGTCACTCTGTGTATGCTGAGTGTAGGGCAACACACTGCATTCTTCCTTGGGAGAGCTGGATTTCCTCAGCACTCCAACAGCTCCAGGAAATCTGTTCTCTCACGTCCTACACGTCATGCAAATCTGCCTCATAGCCCTAGGCTGAGCGGCACTGACAAACCAAAACTGCTTTGCATTCCTCGTACAGAGTCATACCTTAAGACCCCATACTTAGAGGAGAAAGTCGGCTTGCGTTCCTGCCTTAACCACAGCACAGTTTTTCCTCTTACACTGCAGGGTGTTAGAAGAAGTTAAGCCCCGATAGCGTACCTAGAGCGTTCTTTGGGAGAGGCAGTTGGCTACACGGAGAACTCCGTGCCAAGGAAAGGTTATTCAGGGAAGGGACCAGTGTGTAGCTAGAGGGTATATTTACTCAGTAGAAATCACAAGGAGGTAGGCTGCGTGTTCCCTGGAAACGGGGACCTGATGGCACAGGCCTTGCCTTCCCATTTTGAATGCTCCATTCATGCTGCCTTGAAACCACCTAAATAACAGTTTTAGGACGGTTCTCTAGTCACTGTAGGCAGGGCTCTGGGAAGGGCACGAGTGTTCTCTCCATCAACAGGGTGCTTTAATAGCCTGGGTGGGAGCTCCTCCTGAGACGCTCTAGAGCTAAAAGGAAACTTGATGTGAGTCCTGTCCTCAAGGTAAAGCCTTGAATAGCCTGCCGAAGCGGAAGCTTGGAGCAGAGTCCTTGAAGCATTAGCTTTAGGTCTCTTTTCTTTTAAGGTTAGTAAGCTTTCAGGACACCGAGGACCTCGCGTGGGCACCCTATTCCCTGCAAGAACACCTAGTACCGGCAGGCTCCACTAGGCTGCTAAGAAACATCCAGGCCTGGAAACCTTTCCCAGTCACTCTGTGTATGCTGAGTGTAGGGCATCACACTGCACTCTTCCTTGGGAGAGCTGGATTTCCTCAGCACTCGAATAGCTCCAGGAAATCTGTTCTCTCAGGTCCTACATGTCAGGCAAATCTGCCTCATAGCCCTAGGCTGAGCGGCACTGACAAACCAAAACTGCTTTGCATTCCTCGTACAGAGTCATACCTTAAGACCCCATACTTAGAGGAGAAAGTCGGCTTGCGTTCCTGCCTTAACCACACCACAGTCCTCCTCTTACATTGCAGGGTTTTAGAAGAAGCTAAGCCCCGATAGCGTACCTAGAGCGTTCCTTGGGAGAGGCAGTTGGCTACACGGAGAACTCCGTGCCAAGGAAAGGTTATTCAGGGAAGGGACCAGTGTGTAGCTAGAGTGTATATTTACTTGGAGAAATCACAAGGAGGTAGGCTGCGTGTTCGCTGGAAACGGGGACCTGATGGCACAGGCCTTGCCTTCCCATTTTGAATGCTCCATTCATGCTGCCTTGAAACTACCTTAATAACAGTTTTAGGACGGTTCTCTAGTCACTGTAGGCAGGGCTCTGGGAAGGGCACGAGTGTTCTCTACATCAACAGGGTGCTTTCATAGCCTGGGTGGGAGCTCCTCCTGAGACGCTCTAGAGCTAAAAGGAAACTTGACGTGAGTCCTGTCCTCAAGGTAAAGCCTTGAATAGCCTGCCGTAGCGGAAGCTTGGAGCAGAGTCCTTGAAGCATTAGCTTTAGGTCTCTTTTCTTTTAAGGTTAGTAAGCTTTCAGGACACTGAGGACCTCGCGTGAGCACCCTATTCCCTGCAAGAACACCTAGGACCGGCAGGCTCCACTAGGCTGCTAAGAAACATCCAGGCCCGGAAACCTTTCCCTGTTACTCTGTGTCTGCTGAGTGTAGGGCAACACACTGCACTCTTCCTTGGGAGAGCTGGATTTCCTCAGCACTCCAACAGCTCCAGGAAATCTGTTCTCTCACGTCCTACACGTCATGCAAATCTGCCTCCTAGCCCTAGGCTGAGCGGCACTGAGAAACCAAAACTGCTTTGCATTCCTCGTACAGAGTCATACCTTAAGACCCCATACTTAGAGGAGAAAGTCGGCTTGCGTTCCTGACTTAACCACAACACAGTCCTCTTCTTACACTGCAGGGTTTTAGAAGAAGCTAAGCCCCGATAGCGTACCTAGAGCGTTCCTTGGGAGAGGCAGTTGGCTACACGGAGAACTGTGTGCTAAGGTAACGTTATTCAGGGAAAGGACCAGTGTAGCTAGAGTGTATATTTACTTGGAGAAATCACAAGGAGGTAGGCTGCGTGTTCGCTGGAAACGGGGACCTGATGGCACAGGCCTTGCTTTCCCATTTTGAATGCTCCATTCATGCTGCCTTGAAACTACCTAAAAAACAGTTTTAGGACGGTTCTCTAGTCACTGTAGGCAGGGCTCTGGGAAGGGCACGAGTGTTCTCTCCATCAACAGGGTGCTTTCATAGCCTGGGTGGGAGCTCCTCCTGAGACGCTCTAGAGCTAAAAGGAAACTTGACGTGAGTCCTTTCCTCTAGGTAAAGCCGTGAATAGCCTGCCGAAGCGGAAGCTTGGAACAGAGTCCTTGAAGCATTAGCTTTAGGTCTGTTTCTTTTAAAGTTAGTAAGCTTTCAGGACACCGAGGACCTCGCGTGGGCACCCTATTCCCTGCAAGAACACCTAGTACCGGCAGGCTCCACTAGGCTGCTAAGAAGCATCCAGGCCCAGAAACCTTTCCCAGTCACTCTGTGTATGCTGAGTGTAGGGCAACACACTGCATTCTTCCTTGGGAGAGCTGGATTTCCTCAGCACTCCAACAGCTCCAGGAAATCTGTTCTCTCACGTCCTACACGTCATGCAAATCTGCCTCATAGCCCTAGGCTGAGCGGCACTGAGAAACCAAAACTGCTTTGCATTCCTCGTACAGAGTCATACCTTAAGACCCCATACTTAGAGGAGAAAGTCGGCTTGCGTTCCTGCCTTAACCACAGCACAGTTTTTCCTCTTACACTGCAGGGTGTTAGAAGAAGTTAAGCCCCGATAGCGTACCTAGAGCGTTCTTTGGGAGAGGCAGTTGGCTACACGGAGAACTCCGTGCCAAGGAAAGGTTATTCAGGGAAGGGACCAGTGTGTAGCTAGAGGGTATATTTACTCAGTAGAAATCACAAGGAGGTAGGCTGCGTGTTCCCTGGAAACGGGGACCTGATGGCACAGGCCTTGCCTTCCCATTTTGAATGCTCCATTCATGCTGCCTTGAAACCACCTATATAACAGTTTTAGGACGGTTCTCTAGTCACTGTAGGCAGGGCTCTGGGAAGGGCACGAGTGTTCTCTCCATCAAGAGGGTGCTTTAATAGCCTGGGTGGGAGCTCCTCCTGAGACGCTCTAGAGCTAAAAGGAAACTTGATGTGAGTCCTGTCCTCAAGGTAAAGCCTTGAATAGCCTGCCGAAGCGGAAGCTTGGAGCAGAGTCCTTGAAGCATTAGCTTTAGGTCTCTTTTCTTTTAAGGTTAGTAAGCTTTCAGGACACCGAGGACCTCGCGTGGGCACCCTATTCCCTGCAAGAACACCTAGTACCGGCAGGCTCCACTAGGCTGCTAAGAAACATCCAGGCCTGGAAACCTTTCCCAGTCACTCTGTGTATGCTGAGTGTAGGGCATCACACTGCACTCTTCCTTGGGAGAGCTGGATTTCCTCAGCACTCGAATAGCTCCAGGAAATCTGTTCTCTCAGGTCCTACATGTCAGGCAAATCTGCCTCATAGCCCTAGGCTGAGCGGCACTGACAAACCAAAACTGCTTTGCATTCCTCGTACAGAGTCATACCTTAAGACCCCATACTTAGAGGAGAAAGTCGGCTTGCGTTCCTGCCTTAACCACACCACAGTCCTCCTCTTACATTGCAGGGTTTTAGAAGAAGCTAAGCCCCGATAGCGTACCTAGAGCGTTCCTTGGGAGAGGCAGTTGGCTACACGGAGAACTCCGTGCCAAGGAAAGGTTATTCAGGGAAGGGACCAGTGTGTAGCTAGAGTGTATATTTACTTGGAGAAATCACAAGGAGGTAGGCTGCGTGTTCGCTGGAAACGGGGACCTGATGGCACAGGCCTTGCCTTCCCATTTTGAATGCTCCATTCATGCTGCCTTGAAACTACCTTAATAACAGTTTTAGGACGGTTCTCTAGTCACTGTAGGCAGGGCTCTGGGAAGGGCACGAGTGTTCTCTACATCAACAGGGTGCTTTCATAGCCTGGGTGGGAGCTCCTCCTGAGACGCTCTGGAGCTAAAAGGAAACTTGACGTGAGTCCTGTCCTCAAGGTAAAGCCTTGAATAGCCTGCCGTAGCGGAAGCTTGGAGCAGAGTCCTTGAAGCATCAGCTTTAGGTCTCTTTTCTTTTAAGGTTAGTAAGCTTTCAGGACACTGAGGACCTCGCGTGAGCACCCTATTCCCTGCAAGAACACCTAGGACCGGCAGGCTCCACTAGGCTGCTAAGAAACATCCAGGCCCGGAAACCTTTCCCTGTTACTCTGTGTCTGCTGAGTGTAGGGCAACACACTGCACTCTTCCTTGGGAGAGCTGGATTTCCTCAGCACTCCAACAGCTCCAGGAAATCTGTTCTCTCACGTCCTACACGTCATGCAAATCTGCCTCCTAGCCCTAGGCTGAGCGGCACTGAAAAACCAAAACTGCTTTGCATTCCTCGTACAGAGTCATACCTTAAGACCCCATACTTAGAGGAGAAAGTCGGCTTGCGTTCCTGACTTAACCACAGCACAGTCCTCCTCTTACACTGCAGGGTTTTAGAAGAAGCTAAGCCCCGATAGCGTACCTCGAGCGTTCCTTGGGAGAGGCAGTTGGCTACACGGAGAACTCTGTGCTAAGGTAACGTTATTCAGGGAAAGGACCAGTGTAGCTAGAGTGTATATTTACTTGGAGAAATCACAAGGAGGTAGGCTGCGTGTTCGCTGGAAACGGGGACCTGATGGCACAGGCCTTGCTTTCCCATTTTCAATGCTCCATTCATGCTGCCTTGAAACTACCTAAAAAACAGTTTTAGGACGGTTCTCTAGTCACTGTAGGCACGGCTCTGGGAAGGGCACGAGTGTTCTCTCCATCAACAGGGTGCTTTCATAGCCTGGGTGGGAGCTCCTCCTGAGACGCTCTAGAGCTAAAAGGAAACTTGACGTGAGTCCTTTCCTCTAGGTAAAGCCGTGAATAGCCTGCCGAAGCGGAAGCTTGGAACAGAGTCCTTGAAGCATTAGCTTTAGGTCTGTTTTCTTTTAAAGTTAGTAAGCTTTCAGGACACCGAGGACCTCGCGTGGGCACCCTATTCCCTGCAAGAACACCTAGTACCGGCAGGCTCCACTAGGCTGCTAAGAAGCATCCAGGCCCAGAAACCTTTCCCAGTCACTGTGTGTATGCTGAGTGTAGGGCAACACACTGCATTCTTCCTTGGGAGAGCTGGATTTCCTCAGCACTCCAACAGCTCCAGGAAATCTGTTCTCTCACGTCCTACACGTCATGCAAATCTGCCTCATAGCCCTAGGCTGAGCGGCACTGACAAACCAAAACTGCTTTGCATTCCTCGTACAGAGTCATACCTTAAGACCCCATACTTAGAGGAGAAAGTCGGCTTGCGTTCCTGCCTTAACCACAGCACAGTTTTACCTCTTACACTGCAGGGTGTTAGAAGAAGTTAAGCCCCGATAGCGTACCTAGAGCGTTCTTTGGGAGAGGCAGTTGGCTACACGGAGAACTCCGTGCCAAGGAAAGGTTATTCAGGGAAGGGACCAGTGTGTAGCTAGAGGGTATATTTACTCAGTAGAAATCACAAGGAGGTAGGCTGCGTGTTCCCTGGAAACGGGGACCTGATGGCACAGGCCTTGCCTTCCCATTTTGAATGCTCCATTCATGCTGCCTTGAAACCACCTAAATAACAGTTTTAGGACGGTTCTCTAGTCACTGTAGGCAGGGCTCTGGGAAGGGCACGAGTGTTCTCTACATCAACAGGGTGCTTTCATAGCCTGGGTGGGAGCTCCTCCTGAGACGCTCTAGAGCTAAAAGGAAACTTGATGTGAGTCCTGTCCTCAAGGTAAAGCCTTGAATAGCCTGCCGAAGCGGAAGCTTGGAGCAGAGTCCTTGAAGCATTAGCTTTAGGTCTCTTTTCTTTTAAGGTTAGTAAGCTTTCAGGACACCGAGGACCTCGCGTGGGCACCCTATTCCCTGCAAGAACACCTAGTACCGGCAGGCTCCACTAGGCTGCTAAGAAACATCCAGGCCTGGAAACCTTTCCCAGTCACTCTGTGTATGCTGAGTGTAGGGCATCACACTGCACTCTTCCTTGGGAGAGCTGGATTTCCTCAGCACTCGAATAGCTCCAGGAAATCTGTTCTCTCAGGTCCTACATGTCAGGCAAATCTGCCTCATAGCCCTAGGCTGAGCGGCACTGACAAACCAAAACTGCTTTGCATTCCTCGTACAGAGTCATACCTTAAGACCCCATACTTAGAGGAGAAAGTCGGCTTGCGTTCCTGCCTTAACCACACCACAGTCCTCCTCTTACATTGCAGGGTTTTAGAAGAAGCTAAGCCCCGATAGCGTACCTAGAGCGTTCCTTGGGAGAGGCAGTTGGCTACACGGAGAACTCCGTGCCAAGGAAAGGTTATTCAGGGAAGGGACCAGTGTGTAGCTAGAGGGTATATTTACTTGGAGAAATCACAAGGAGGTAGGCTGCGTGTTCGCTGGAAACGGGGACCTGATGGCACAGGCCTTGCTTTCCCATTTTCAATGCTCCATTCATGCTGCCTTGAAACTACCTAAAAAACAGTTTTAGGACGGTTCTCTAGTCACTGTAGGCAGGGCTCTGGGAAGGGAACGAGTGTTCTCTCCATCAACAGGGTGCTTTCATAGCCTGGGTGGGAGCTCCTCCTGAGACGCTCTAGAGCTAAAAGGAAACTTGACGTGAGTCCTTTCTTCTAGGTAAAGCCGTGAATAGCCTGCCGAAGCGGAAGCTTGGAACAGAGTCCTTGAAGCATTAGCTTTAGGTCTGTTTTCTTTTAAAGTTAGTAAGCTTTCAGGACACCGAGGACCTCGCGTGGGCACCCTATTCCCTGCAAGAACACCTAGTACCGGCAGGCTCCACTAGGCTGCTAAGAAGCATCCAGGCCCAGAAACCTTTCCCAGTCACTGTGTGTATGCTGAGTGTAGGGCAACACACTGCATTCTTCCTTGGGAGAGCTGGATTTCCTCAGCACTCCAACAGCTCCAGGAAATCTGTTCTCTCACGTCCTACACGTCATGCAAATCTGCCTCATAGCCCTAGGCTGAGCGGCACTGAGAAACCAAAACTGCTTTGCATTCCTCGTACAGAGTCATACCTTAAGACCCCATACTTAGAGGAGAAAGTCGGCTTGCGTTCCTGCCTTAACCACAGCACAGTTTTTCCTCTTACACTGCAGGGTGTTAGAAGAAGTTAAGCCCCGATAGCGTACCTAGAGCGTTCTTTGGGAGAGGCAGTTGGCTACACGGAGAACTCCGTGCCAAGGAAAGGTTATTCAGGGAAGGGACCAGTGTGTAGCTAGAGGGTATATTTACTCAGTAGAAATCACAAGGAGGTAGGCTGCGTGTTCCCTGGAAACGGGGACCTGATGGCACAGGCCTTGCCTTCCCATTTTGAATGCTCCATTCATGCTGCCTTGAAACCACCTAAATAACAGTTTTAGGACGGTTCTCTAGTCACTGTAGGCAGGGCTCTGGGAAGGGCACGAGTGTTCTCTACATCAACAGGGTGCTTTCATAGCCTGGGTGGGAGCTCCTCCTGAGACGCTCTAGAGCTAAAAGGAAACTTGATGTGAGTCCTGTCCTCAAGGTAAAGCCTTGAATAGCCTGCCGAAGCGGAAGCTTGGAGCAGAGTCCTTGAAGCATTAGCTTTAGGTCTCTTTTCTTTTAAGGTTAGTAAGCTTTCAGGACACCGAGGACCTCGCGTGGGCACCCTATTCCCTGCAAGAACACCTAGTACCGGCAGGCTCCACTAGGCTGCTAAGAAACATCCAGGCCTGGAAACCTTTCCCAGTCACTCTGTGTATGCTGAGTGTAGGGCATCACACTGCACTCTTCCTTGGGAGAGCTGGATTTCCTCAGCACTCGAATAGCTCCAGGAAATCTGTTCTCTCAGGTCCTACATGTCAGGCAAATCTGCCTCATAGCCCTAGGCTGAGCGGCACTGACAAACCAAAACTGCTTTGCATTCCTCGTACAGAGTCATACCTTAAGACCCCATACTTAGAGGAGAAAGTCGGCTTGCGTTCCTGCCTTAACCACACCACAGTCCTCCTCTTACATTGCAGGGTTTTAGAAGAAGCTAAGCCCCGATAGCGTACCTAGAGCGTTCCTTGGGAGAGGCAGTTGGCTACACGGAGAACTCCGTGCCAAGGAAAGGTTATTCAGGGAAGGGACCAGTGTGTAGCTAGAGGGTATATTTACTTGGAGAAATCACAAGGAGGTAGGCTGCGTGTTCGCTGGAAACGGGGACCTGATGGCACAGGCCTTGCTTTCCCATTTTCAATGCTCCATTCATGCTGCCTTGAAACTACCTAAAAAACAGTTTTAGGACGGTTCTCTAGTCACTGTAGGCAGGGCTCTGGGAAGGGAACGAGTGTTCTCTCCATCAACAGGGTGCTTTCATAGCCTGGGTGGGAGCTCCTCCTGAGACGCTCTAGAGCTAAAAGGAAACTTGACGTGAGTCCTTTCTTCTAGGTAAAGCCGTGAATAGCCTGCCGAAGCGGAAGCTTGGAACAGAGTCCTTGAAGCATTAGCTTTAGGTCTGTTTTCTTTTAAAGTTAGTAAGCTTTCAGGACACCGAGGACCTCGCGTGGGCACCCTATTCCCTGCAAGAACACCTAGTACCGGCAGGCTCCACTAGGCTGCTAAGAAGCATCCAGGCCCAGAAACCTTTCCCAGTCACTGTGTGTATGCTGAGTGTAGGGCAACACACTGCATTCTTCCTTGGGAGAGCTGGATTTCCTCAGCACTCCAACAGCTCCAGGAAATCTGTTCTCTCACGTCCTACACGTCATGCAAATCTGCCTCATAGCCCTAGGCTGAGCGGCACTGAGAAACCAAAACTGCTTTGCATTCCTCGTACAGAGTCATACCTTAAGACCCCATACTTAGAGGAGAAAGTCGGCTTGCGTTCCTGCCTTAACCACAGCACAGTTTTTCCTCTTACACTGCAGGGTGTTAGAAGAAGTTAAGCCCCGATAGCGTACCTAGAGCGTTCTTTGGGAGAGGCAGTTGGCTACACGGAGAACTCCGTGCCAAGGAAAGGTTATTCAGGGAAGGGACCAGTGTGTAGCTAGAGGGTATATTTACTCAGTAGAAATCACAAGGAGGTAGGCTGCGTGTTCCCTGGAAACGGGGACCTGATGGCACAGGCCTTGCCTTCCCATTTTGAATGCTCCATTCATGCTGCCTTGAAACCACCTAAATAACAGTTTTAGGACGGTTCTCTAGTCACTGTAGGCAGGGCTCTGGGAAGGGCACGAGTGTTCTCTCCATCAAGAGGGTGCTTTCATAGCCTGGGTGGGAGCTCCTCCTGAGACGCTCTAGAGCTAAAAGGAAACTTGATGTGAGTCCTGTCCTCAAGGTAAAGCCTTGAATAGCCTGCCGAAGCGGAAGCTTGGAGCAGAGTCCTTGAAGCATTAGCTTTAGGTCTCTTTTCTTTTAAGGTTAGTAAGCTTTCAGGACACCGAGGACCTCGCGTGGGCACCCTATTCCCTGCAAGAACACCTAGTACCGGCAGGCTCCACTAGGCTGCTAAGAAACATCCAGGCCTGGAAACCTTTCCCAGTCACTCTGTGTATGCTGAGTGTAGGGCATCACACTGCACTCTTCCTTGGGAGAGCTGGATTTCCTCAGCACTCGAATAGCTCCAGGAAATCTGTTCTCTCAGGTCCTACATGTCAGGCAAATCTGCCTCATAGCCCTAGGCTGAGCGGCACTGACAAACCAAAACTGCTTTGCATTCCTCGTACAGAGTCATACCTTAAGACCCCATACTTAGAGGAGAAAGTCGGCTTGCGTTCCTGCCTTAACCACACCACAGTCCTCCTCTTACATTGCAGGGTTTTAGAAGAAGCTAAGCCCCGATAGCGTACCTAGAGCGTTCCTTGGGAGAGGCAGTTGGCTACACGGAGAACTCCGTGCCAAGGAAAGGTTATTCAGGGAAGGGACCAGTGTGTAGCTAGAGTGTATATTTACTTGGAGAAATCACAAGGAGGTAGGCTGCGTGTTCGCTGGAAACGGGGACCTGATGGCACAGGCCTTGCCTTCCCATTTTGAATGCTCCATTCATGCTGCCTTGAAACTACCTTAATAACAGTTTTAGGACGGTTCTCTAGTCACTGTAGGCAGGGCTCTGGGAAGGGCACGAGTGTTCTCTACATCAACAGGGTGCTTTCATAGCCTGGGTGGGAGCTCCTCCTGAGACGCTCTAGAGCTAAAAGGAAACTTGACGTGAGTCCTGTCCTCAAGGTAAAGCCTTGAATAGCCTGCCGTAGCGGAAGCTTGGAGCAGAGTCCTTGAAGCATCAGCTTTAGGTCTCTTTTCTTTTAAGGTTAGTAAGCTTTCAGGACACTGAGGACCTCGCGTGAGCACCCTATTCCCTGCAAGAACACCTAGGACCGGCAGGCTCCACTAGGCTGCTAAGAAACATCCAGGCCCGGAAACCTTTCCCTGTTACTCTGTGTCTGCTGAGTGTAGGGCAACACACTGCACTCTTCCTTGGGAGAGCTGGATTTCCTCAGCACTCCAACAGCTCCAGGAAATCTGTTCTCTCACGTCCTACACGTCATGCAAATCTGCCTCCTAGCCCTAGGCTGAGCGGCACTGAGAAACCAAAACTGCTTTGCATTCCTCGTACAGAGTCATACCTTAAGACCCCATACTTAGAGGAGAAAGTCGGCTTGCGTTCCTGCCTTAACCACAGCACAGTCCTCCTCTTACACTGCAGGGTTTTAGTAGAAGCTAAGCCCCGATAGCGTACCTAGAGCGTTCCTTGGGAGAGGCAGTTGGCTACACGGAGAACTCCGTGCTAAGGTAACGTTATTCAGGGAAGGGACCAGTGTAGCTAGAGTGTATATTTACTTGGAGAAATCACAAGGAGGTAGGCTGCGTGTTCGCTGGAAACGGGGACCTGATGGCACAGGCCTTGCTTTCCCATTTTCAATGCTCCATTCATGCTGCCTTGAAACTACCTAAAAAACAGTTTTAGGACGGTTCTCTAGTCACTGTAGGCAGGGCTCTGGGAAGGGCACGAGTGTTCTCTCCATCAACAGGGTGCTTTCATAGCCTGGGTGGGAGCTCCTCCTGAGACGCTCTAGAGCTAAAAGGAAACTTGACGTGAGTCCTTTCCTCTAGGTAAAGCCGTGAATAGCCTGCCGAAGCGGAAGCTTGGAACAGAGTCCTTGAAGCATTAGCTTTAGGTCTGTTTCTTTTAAAGTTAGTAAGCTTTCAGGACACCGAGGACCTCGCGTGGGCACCCTATTCCCTGCAAGAACACCTAGTACCGGCAGGCTCCACTAGGCTGCTAAGAAGCATCCAGGCCCAGAAACCTTTCCCAGTCACTCTGTGTATGCTGAGTGTAGGGCAACACACTGCATTCTTCCTTGGGAGAGCTGGATTTCCTCAGCACTCCAACAGCTCCAGGAAATCTGTTCTCTCACGTCCTACACGTCATGCAAATCTGCCTCATAGCCCTAGGCTGAGCGGCACTGAGAAACCAAAACTGCTTTGCATTCCTCGTACAGAGTCATACCTTAAGACCCCATACTTAGAGGAGAAAGTCGGCTTGCGTTCCTGCCTTAACCACAGCACAGTTTTTCCTCTTACACTGCAGGGTGTTAGAAGAAGTTAAGCCCCGATAGCGTACCTAGAGCGTTCTTTGGGAGAGGCAGTTGGCTACACGGAGAACTCCGTGCCAAGGAAAGGTTATTCAGGGAAGGGACCAGTGTGTAGCTAGAGGGTATATTTACTCAGTAGAAATCACAAGGAGGTAGGCTGCGTGTTCCCTGGAAACGGGGACCTGATGGCACAGGCCTTGCCTTCCCATTTTGAATGCTCCATTCATGCTGCCTTGAAACCACCTATATAACAGTTTTAGGACGGTTCTCTAGTCACTGTAGGCAGGGCTCTGGGAAGGGCACGAGTGTTCTCTCCATCAAGAGGGTGCTTTAATAGCCTGGGTGGGAGCTCCTCCTGAGACGCTCTAGAGCTAAAAGGAAACTTGATGTGAGTCCTGTCCTCAAGGTAAAGCCTTGAATAGCCTGCCGAAGCGGAAGCTTGGAGCAGAGTCCTTGAAGCATTAGCTTTAGGTCTCTTTTCTTTTAAGGTTAGTAAGCTTTCAGGACACCGAGGACCTCGCGTGGGCACCCTATTCCCTGCAAGAACACCTAGTACCGGCAGGCTCCACTAGGCTGCTAAGAAACATCCAGGCCTGGAAACCTTTCCCAGTCACTCTGTGTATGCTGAGTGTAGGGCATCACACTGCACTCTTCCTTGGGAGAGCTGGATTTCCTCAGCACTCGAATAGCTCCAGGAAATCTGTTCTCTCAGGTCCTACATGTCAGGCAAATCTGCCTCATAGCCCTAGGCTGAGCGGCACTGACAAACCAAAACTGCTTTGCATTCCTCGTACAGAGTCATACCTTAAGACCCCATACTTAGAGGAGAAAGTCGGCTTGCGTTCCTGCCTTAACCACACCACAGTCCTCCTCTTACATTGCAGGGTTTTAGAAGAAGCTAAGCCCCGATAGCGTACCTAGAGCGTTCCTTGGGAGAGGCAGTTGGCTACACGGAGAACTCCGTGCCAAGGAAAGGTTATTCAGGGAAGGGACCAGTGTGTAGCTAGAGTGTATATTTACTTGGAGAAATCACAAGGAGGTAGGCTGCGTGTTCGCTGGAAACGGGGACCTGATGGCACAGGCCTTGCCTTCCCATTTTGAATGCTCCATTCATGCTGCCTTGAAACTACCTTAATAACAGTTTTAGGACGGTTCTCTAGTCACTGTAGGCAGGGCTCTGGGAAGGGCACGAGTGTTCTCTACATCAACAGGGTGCTTTCATAGCCTGGGTGGGAGCTCCTCCTGAGACGCTCTGGAGCTAAAAGGAAACTTGACGTGAGTCCTGTCCTCAAGGTAAAGCCTTGAATAGCCTGCCGTAGCGGAAGCTTGGAGCAGAGTCCTTGAAGCATCAGCTTTAGGTCTCTTTTCTTTTAAGGTTAGTAAGCTTTCAGGACACTGAGGACCTCGCGTGAGCACCCTATTCCCTGCAAGAACACCTAGGACCGGCAGGCTCCACTAGGCTGCTAAGAAACATCCAGGCCCGGAAACCTTTCCCTGTTACTCTGTGTCTGCTGAGTGTAGGGCAACACACTGCACTCTTCCTTGGGAGAGCTGGATTTCCTCAGCACTCCAACAGCTCCAGGAAATCTGTTCTCTCACGTCCTACACGTCATGCAAATCTGCCTCCTAGCCCTAGGCTGAGCGGCACTGAAAAACCAAAACTGCTTTGCATTCCTCGTACAGAGTCATACCTTAAGACCCCATACTTAGAGGAGAAAGTCGGCTTGCGTTCCTGACTTAACCACAGCACAGTCCTCCTCTTACACTGCAGGGTTTTAGAAGAAGCTAAGCCCCGATAGCGTACCTCGAGCGTTCCTTGGGAGAGGCAGTTGGCTACACGGAGAACTCTGTGCTAAGGTAACGTTATTCAGGGAAAGGACCAGTGTAGCTAGAGTGTATATTTACTTGGAGAAATCACAAGGAGGTAGGCTGCGTGTTCGCTGGAAACGGGGACCTGATGGCACAGGCCTTGCTTTCCCATTTTCAATGCTCCATTCATGCTGCCTTGAAACTACCTAAAAAACAGTTTTAGGACGGTTCTCTAGTCACTGTAGGCAGGGCTCTGGGAAGGGCACGAGTGTTCTCTCCATCAACAGGGTGCTTTCATAGCCTGGGTGGGAGCTCCTCCTGAGACGCTCTAGAGCTAAAAGGAAACTTGACGTGAGTCCTTTCCTCTAGGTAAAGCCGTGAATAGCCTGCCGAAGCGGAAGCTTGGAACAGAGTCCTTGAAGCATTAGCTTTAGGTCTGTTTTCTTTTAAAGTTAGTAAGCTTTCAGGACACCGAGGACCTCGCGTGGGCACCCTATTCCCTGCAAGAACACCTAGTACCGGCAGGCTCCACTAGGCTGCTAAGAAGCATCCAGGCCCAGAAACCTTTCCCAGTCACTGTGTGTATGCTGAGTGTAGGGCAACACACTGCATTCTTCCTTGGGAGAGCTGGATTTCCTCAGCACTCCAACAGCTCCAGGAAATCTGTTCTCTCACGTCCTACACGTCATGCAAATCTGCCTCATAGCCCTAGGCTGAGCGGCACTGACAAACCAAAACTGCTTTGCATTCCTCGTACAGAGTCATACCTTAAGACCCCATACTTAGAGGAGAAAGTCGGCTTGCGTTCCTGCCTTAACCACAGCACAGTTTTACCTCTTACACTGCAGGGTGTTAGAAGAAGTTAAGCCCCGATAGCGTACCTAGAGCGTTCTTTGGGAGAGGCAGTTGGCTACACGGAGAACTCCGTGCCAAGGAAAGGTTATTCAGGGAAGGGACCAGTGTGTAGCTAGAGGGTATATTTACTCAGTAGAAATCACAAGGAGGTAGGCTGCGTGTTCCCTGGAAACGGGGACCTGATGGCACAGGCCTTGCCTTCCCATTTTGAATGCTCCATTCATGCTGCCTTGAAACCACCTAAATAACAGTTTTAGGACGGTTCTCTAGTCACTGTAGGCAGGGCTCTGGGAAGGGCACGAGTGTTCTCTCCATCAAGAGGGTGCTTTCATAGCCTGGGTGGGAGCTCCTCCTGAGACGCTCTAGAGCTAAAAGGAAACTTGATGTGAGTCCTGTCCTCAAGGTAAAGCCTTGAATAGCCTGCCGAAGCGGAAGCTTGGAGCAGAGTCCTTGAAGCATTAGCTTTAGGTCTCTTTTCTTTTAAGGTTAGTAAGCTTTCAGGACACCGAGGACCTCGCGTGGGCACCCTATTCCCTGCAAGAACACCTAGTACCGGCAGGCTCCACTAGGCTGCTAAGAAACATCCAGGCCTGGAAACCTTTCCCAGTCACTCTGTGTATGCTGAGTGTAGGGCATCACACTGCACTCTTCCTTGGGAGAGCTGGATTTCCTCAGCACTCGAATAGCTCCAGGAAATCTGTTCTCTCAGGTCCTACATGTCAGGCAAATCTGCCTCATAGCCCTAGGCTGAGCGGCACTGACAAACCAAAACTGCTTTGCATTCCTCGTACAGAGTCATACCTTAAGACCCCATACTTAGAGGAGAAAGTCGGCTTGCGTTCCTGCCTTAACCACACCACAGTCCTCCTCTTACATTGCAGGGTTTTAGAAGAAGCTAAGCCCCGATAGCGTACCTAGAGCGTTCCTTGGGAGAGGCAGTTGGCTACACGGAGAACTCCGTGCCAAGGAAAGGTTATTCAGGGAAGGGACCAGTGTGTAGCTAGAGTGTATATTTACTTGGAGAAATCACAAGGAGGTAGGCTGCGTGTTCGCTGGAAACGGGGACCTGATGGCACAGGCCTTGCCTTCCCATTTTGAATGCTCCATTCATGCTGCCTTGAAACTACCTTAATAACAGTTTTAGGACGGTTCTCTAGTCACTGTAGGCAGGGCTCTGGGAAGGGCACGAGTGTTCTCTACATCAACAGGGTGCTTTCATAGCCTGGGTGGGAGCTCCTCCTGAGACGCTCTAGAGCTAAAAGGAAACTTGACGT
Organism: Balaenoptera ricei; assembly: GCF_028023285.1. Lineage (NCBI taxonomy): Eukaryota > Metazoa > Chordata > Mammalia > Artiodactyla > Balaenopteridae > Balaenoptera > Balaenoptera ricei. The sequence continues at coordinate 60,700,117 of NC_082652.1, forward strand.
GAGTCCTGTCCTCAAGGTAAAGCCTTGAATAGCCTGCCGTAGCGGAAGCTTGGAGCAGAGTCCTTGAAGCATCAGCTTTAGGTCTCTTTTCTTTTAAGGTTAGTAAGCTTTCAGGACACTGAGGACCTCGCGTGAGCACCCTATTCCCTGCAAGAACACCTAGGACCGGCAGGCTCCACTAGGCTGCTAAGAAACATCCAGGCCCGGAAACCTTTCCCTGTTACTCTGTGTCTGCTGAGTGTAGGGCAACACACTGCACTCTTCCTTGGGAGAGCTGGATTTCCTCAGCACTCCAACAGCTCCAGGAAATCTGTTCTCTCACGTCCTACACGTCATGCAAATCTGCCTCCTAGCCCTAGGCTGAGCGGCACTGAGAAACCAAAACTGCTTTGCATTCCTCGTACAGAGTCATACCTTAAGACCCCATACTTAGAGGAGAAAGTCGGCTTGCGTTCCTGCCTTAACCACAGCACAGTCCTCCTCTTACACTGCAGGGTTTTAGTAGAAGCTAAGCCCCGATAGCGTACCTAGAGCGTTCCTTGGGAGAGGCAGTTGGCTACACGGAGAACTCCGTGCTAAGGTAACGTTATTCAGGGAAGGGACCAGTGTAGCTAGAGTGTATATTTACTTGGAGAAATCACAAGGAGGTAGGCTGCGTGTTCGCTGGAAACGGGGACCTGATGGCACAGGCCTTGCTTTCCCATTTTCAATGCTCCATTCATGCTGCCTTGAAACTACCTAAAAAACAGTTTTAGGACGGTTCTCTAGTCACTGTAGGCAGGGCTCTGGGAAGGGCACGAGTGTTCTCTCCATCAACAGGGTGCTTTCATAGCCTGGGTGGGAGCTCCTCCTGAGACGCTCTAGAGCTAAAAGGAAACTTGACGTGAGTCCTTTCCTCTAGGTAAAGCCGTGAATAGCCTGCCGAAGCGGAAGCTTGGAACAGAGTCCTTGAAGCATTAGCTTTAGGTCTGTTTCTTTTAAAGTTAGTAAGCTTTCAGGACACCGAGGACCTCGCGTGGGCACCCTATTCCCTGCAAGAACACCTAGTACCGGCAGGCTCCACTAGGCTGCTAAGAAGCATCCAGGCCCAGAAACCTTTCCCAGTCACTCTGTGTATGCTGAGTGTAGGGCAACACACTGCATTCTTCCTTGGGAGAGCTGGATTTCCTCAGCACTCCAACAGCTCCAGGAAATCTGTTCTCTCACGTCCTACACGTCATGCAAATCTGCCTCATAGCCCTAGGCTGAGCGGCACTGAGAAACCAAAACTGCTTTGCATTCCTCGTACAGAGTCATACCTTAAGACCCCATACTTAGAGGAGAAAGTCGGCTTGCGTTCCTGCCTTAACCACAGCACAGTTTTTCCTCTTACACTGCAGGGTGTTAGAAGAAGTTAAGCCCCGATAGCGTACCTAGAGCGTTCTTTGGGAGAGGCAGTTGGCTACACGGAGAACTCCGTGCCAAGGAAAGGTTATTCAGGGAAGGGACCAGTGTGTAGCTAGAGGGTATATTTACTCAGTAGAAATCACAAGGAGGTAGGCTGCGTGTTCCCTGGAAACGGGGACCTGATGGCACAGGCCTTGCCTTCCCATTTTGAATGCTCCATTCATGCTGCCTTGAAACCACCTATATAACAGTTTTAGGACGGTTCTCTAGTCACTGTAGGCAGGGCTCTGGGAAGGGCACGAGTGTTCTCTCCATCAAGAGGGTGCTTTAATAGCCTGGGTGGGAGCTCCTCCTGAGACGCTCTAGAGCTAAAAGGAAACTTGATGTGAGTCCTGTCCTCAAGGTAAAGCCTTGAATAGCCTGCCGAAGCGGAAGCTTGGAGCAGAGTCCTTGAAGCATTAGCTTTAGGTCTCTTTTCTTTTAAGGTTAGTAAGCTTTCAGGACACCGAGGACCTCGCGTGGGCACCCTATTCCCTGCAAGAACACCTAGTACCGGCAGGCTCCACTAGGCTGCTAAGAAACATCCAGGCCTGGAAACCTTTCCCAGTCACTCTGTGTATGCTGAGTGTAGGGCATCACACTGCACTCTTCCTTGGGAGAGCTGGATTTCCTCAGCACTCGAATAGCTCCAGGAAATCTGTTCTCTCAGGTCCTACATGTCAGGCAAATCTGCCTCATAGCCCTAGGCTGAGCGGCACTGACAAACCAAAACTGCTTTGCATTCCTCGTACAGAGTCATACCTTAAGACCCCATACTTAGAGGAGAAAGTCGGCTTGCGTTCCTGCCTTAACCACACCACAGTCCTCCTCTTACATTGCAGGGTTTTAGAAGAAGCTAAGCCCCGATAGCGTACCTAGAGCGTTCCTTGGGAGAGGCAGTTGGCTACACGGAGAACTCCGTGCCAAGGAAAGGTTATTCAGGGAAGGGACCAGTGTGTAGCTAGAGTGTATATTTACTTGGAGAAATCACAAGGAGGTAGGCTGCGTGTTCGCTGGAAACGGGGACCTGATGGCACAGGCCTTGCCTTCCCATTTTGAATGCTCCATTCATGCTGCCTTGAAACTACCTTAATAACAGTTTTAGGACGGTTCTCTAGTCACTGTAGGCAGGGCTCTGGGAAGGGCACGAGTGTTCTCTACATCAACAGGGTGCTTTCATAGCCTGGGTGGGAGCTCCTCCTGAGACGCTCTGGAGCTAAAAGGAAACTTGACGTGAGTCCTGTCCTCAAGGTAAAGCCTTGAATAGCCTGCCGTAGCGGAAGCTTGGAGCAGAGTCCTTGAAGCATCAGCTTTAGGTCTCTTTTCTTTTAAGGTTAGTAAGCTTTCAGGACACTGAGGACCTCGCGTGAGCACCCTATTCCCTGCAAGAACACCTAGGACCGGCAGGCTCCACTAGGCTGCTAAGAAACATCCAGGCCCGGAAACCTTTCCCTGTTACTCTGTGTCTGCTGAGTGTAGGGCAACACACTGCACTCTTCCTTGGGAGAGCTGGATTTCCTCAGCACTCCAACAGCTCCAGGAAATCTGTTCTCTCACGTCCTACACGTCATGCAAATCTGCCTCCTAGCCCTAGGCTGAGCGGCACTGAAAAACCAAAACTGCTTTGCATTCCTCGTACAGAGTCATACCTTAAGACCCCATACTTAGAGGAGAAAGTCGGCTTGCGTTCCTGACTTAACCACAGCACAGTCCTCCTCTTACACTGCAGGGTTTTAGAAGAAGCTAAGCCCCGATAGCGTACCTCGAGCGTTCCTTGGGAGAGGCAGTTGGCTACACGGAGAACTCTGTGCTAAGGTAACGTTATTCAGGGAAAGGACCAGTGTAGCTAGAGTGTATATTTACTTGGAGAAATCACAAGGAGGTAGGCTGCGTGTTCGCTGGAAACGGGGACCTGATGGCACAGGCCTTGCTTTCCCATTTTCAATGCTCCATTCATGCTGCCTTGAAACTACCTAAAAAACAGTTTTAGGACGGTTCTCTAGTCACTGTAGGCACGGCTCTGGGAAGGGCACGAGTGTTCTCTCCATCAACAGGGTGCTTTCATAGCCTGGGTGGGAGCTCCTCCTGAGACGCTCTAGAGCTAAAAGGAAACTTGACGTGAGTCCTTTCCTCTAGGTAAAGCCGTGAATAGCCTGCCGAAGCGGAAGCTTGGAACAGAGTCCTTGAAGCATTAGCTTTAGGTCTGTTTTCTTTTAAAGTTAGTAAGCTTTCAGGACACCGAGGACCTCGCGTGGGCACCCTATTCCCTGCAAGAACACCTAGTACCGGCAGGCTCCACTAGGCTGCTAAGAAGCATCCAGGCCCAGAAACCTTTCCCAGTCACTGTGTGTATGCTGAGTGTAGGGCAACACACTGCATTCTTCCTTGGGAGAGCTGGATTTCCTCAGCACTCCAACAGCTCCAGGAAATCTGTTCTCTCACGTCCTACACGTCATGCAAATCTGCCTCATAGCCCTAGGCTGAGCGGCACTGACAAACCAAAACTGCTTTGCATTCCTCGTACAGAGTCATACCTTAAGACCCCATACTTAGAGGAGAAAGTCGGCTTGCGTTCCTGCCTTAACCACAGCACAGTTTTACCTCTTACACTGCAGGGTGTTAGAAGAAGTTAAGCCCCGATAGCGTACCTAGAGCGTTCTTTGGGAGAGGCAGTTGGCTACACGGAGAACTCCGTGCCAAGGAAAGGTTATTCAGGGAAGGGACCAGTGTGTAGCTAGAGGGTATATTTACTCAGTAGAAATCACAAGGAGGTAGGCTGCGTGTTCCCTGGAAACGGGGACCTGATGGCACAGGCCTTGCCTTCCCATTTTGAATGCTCCATTCATGCTGCCTTGAAACCACCTAAATAACAGTTTTAGGACGGTTCTCTAGTCACTGTAGGCAGGGCTCTGGGAAGGGCACGAGTGTTCTCTCCATCAACAGGGTGCTTTCATAGCCTGGGTGGGAGCTCCTCCTGAGACGCTCTAGAGCTAAAAGGAAACTTGATGTGAGTCCTGTCCTCAAGGTAAAGCCTTGAATAGCCTGCCGAAGCGGAAGCTTGGAGCAGAGTCCTTGAAGCATTAGCTTTAGGTCTCTTTTCTTTTAAGGTTAGTAAGCTTTCAGGACACCGAGGACCTCGCGTGGGCACCCTATTCCCTGCAAGAACACCTAGTACCGGCAGGCTCCACTAGGCTGCTAAGAAACATCCAGGCCTGGAAACCTTTCCCAGTCACTCTGTGTATGCTGAGTGTAGGGCATCACACTGCACTCTTCCTTGGGAGAGCTGGATTTCCTCAGCACTCGAATAGCTCCAGGAAATCTGTTCTCTCAGGTCCTACATGTCAGGCAAATCTGCCTCATAGCCCTAGGCTGAGCGGCACTGACAAACCAAAACTGCTTTGCATTCCTCGTACAGAGTCATACCTTAAGACCCCATACTTAGAGGAGAAAGTCGGCTTGCGTTCCTGCCTTAACCACACCACAGTCCTCCTCTTACATTGCAGGGTTTTAGAAGAAGCTAAGCCCCGATAGCGTACCTAGAGCGTTCCTTGGGAGAGGCAGTTGGCTACACGGAGAACTCCGTGCCAAGGAAAGGTTATTCAGGGAAGGGACCAGTGTGTAGCTAGAGGGTATATTTACTTGGAGAAATCACAAGGAGGTAGGCTGCGTGTTCGCTGGAAACGGGGACCTGATGGCACAGGCCTTGCTTTCCCATTTTCAATGCTCCATTCATGCTGCCTTGAAACTACCTAAAAAAGTTTTAGGACGGTTCTCTAGTCACTGTAGGCAGGGCTCTGGGAAGGGAACGAGTGTTCTCTACATCAACAGGGTGCTTTCATAGCCTGGGTGGGAGCTCCTCCTGAGACGCTCTAGAGCTAAAAGGAAACTTGACGTGAGTCCTTTCCTCAAGGTAAAGCCGTGAATAGCCTGCCGAAGCGGAAGCTTGGAACAGAGTCCTTGAAGCATTAGCTTTAGGTCTGTTTTCTTTTAAAGTTAGTAAGCTTTCAGGACACCGAGGACCTCGCGTGGGCACCCTATTCCCTGCAAGAACACCTAGTACCGGCAGGCTCCACTAGGCTGCTAAGAAGCATCCAGGCCCAGAAACCTTTCCCAGTCACTGTGTGTATGCTGAGTGTAGGGCAACACACTGCATTCTTCCTTGGGAGAGCTGGATTTCCTCAGCACTCCAACAGCTCCAGGAAATCTGTTCTCTCACGTCCTACACGTCATGCAAATCTGCCTCATAGCCCTAGGCTGAGCGGCACTGAGAAACCAAAACTGCTTTGCATTCCTCGTACAGAGTCATACCTTAAGACCCCATACTTAGAGGAGAAAGTCGGCTTGCGTTCCTGCCTTAACCACAGCACAGTTTTTCCTCTTACACTGCAGGGTGTTAGAAGAAGTTAAGCCCCGATAGCGTACCTAGAGCGTTCTTTGGGAGAGGCAGTTGGCTACACGGAGAACTCCGTGCCAAGGAAAGGTTATTCAGGGAAGGGACCAGTGTGTAGCTAGAGGGTATATTTACTCAGTAGAAATCACAAGGAGGTAGGCTGCGTGTTCCCTGGAAACGGGGACCTGATGGCACAGGCCTTGCCTTCCCATTTTGAATGCTCCATTCATGCTGCCTTGAAACCACCTAAATAACAGTTTTAGGACGGTTCTCTAGTCACTGTAGGCAGGGCTCTGGGAAGGGCACGAGTGTTCTCTCCATCAAGAGGGTGCTTTAATAGCCTGGGTGGGAGCTCCTCCTGAGACGCTCTAGAGCTAAAAGGAAACTTGATGTGAGTCCTGTCCTCAAGGTAAAGCCTTGAATAGCCTGCCGAAGCGGAAGCTTGGAGCAGAGTCCTTGAAGCATTAGCTTTAGGTCTCTTTTCTTTTAAGGTTAGTAAGCTTTCAGGACACCGAGGACCTCGCGTGGGCACCCTATTCCCTGCAAGAACACCTAGTACCGGCAGGCTCCACTAGGCTGCTAAGAAACATCCAGGCCTGGAAACCTTTCCCAGTCACTCTGTGTATGCTGAGTGTAGGGCATCACACTGCACTCTTCCTTGGGAGAGCTGGATTTCCTCAGCACTCGAATAGCTCCAGGAAATCTGTTCTCTCAGGTCCTACATGTCAGGCAAATCTGCCTCATAGCCCTAGGCTGAGCGGCACTGACAAACCAAAACTGCTTTGCATTCCTCGTACAGAGTCATACCTTAAGACCCCATACTTAGAGGAGAAAGTCGGCTTGCGTTCCTGCCTTAACCACACCACAGTCCTCCTCTTACATTGCAGGGTTTTAGAAGAAGCTAAGCCCCGATAGCGTACCTAGAGCGTTCCTTGGGAGAGGCAGTTGGCTACACGGAGAACTCCGTGCCAAGGAAAGGTTATTCAGGGAAGGGACCAGTGTGTAGCTAGAGTGTATATTTACTTGGAGAAATCACAAGGAGGTAGGCTGCGTGTTCGCTGGAAACGGGGACCTGATGGCACAGGCCTTGCCTTCCCATTTTGAATGCTCCATTCATGCTGCCTTGAAACTACCTTAATAACAGTTTTAGGACGGTTCTCTAGTCACTGTAGGCAGGGCTCTGGGAAGGGCACGAGTGTTCTCTACATCAACAGGGTGCTTTCATAGCCTGGGTGGGAGCTCCTCCTGAGACGCTCTAGAGCTAAAAGGAAACTTGACGTGAGTCCTGTCCTCAAGGTAAAGCCTTGAATAGCCTGCCGTAGCGGAAGCTTGGAGCAGAGTCCTTGAAGCATTAGCTTTAGGTCTCTTTTCTTTTAAGGTTAGTAAGCTTTCAGGACACTGAGGACCTCGCGTGAGCACCCTATTCCCTGCAAGAACACCTAGGACCGGCAGGCTCCACTAGGCTGCTAAGAAACACCCAGGCCCGGAAACCTTTCCCTGTTACTCTGTGTCTGCTGAGTGTAGGGCAACACACTGCACTCTTCCTTGGGAGAGCTGGATTTCCTCAGCACTCCAACAGCTCCAGGAAATCTGTTCTCTCACGTCCTACACGTCATGCAAATCTGCCTCATAGCCCTAGGCTGAGCGGCACTGAGAAACCAAAACTGCTTTGCATTCCTCGTACAGAGTCATACCTTAAGACCCCATACTTAGAGGAGAAAGTCGGCTTGCGTTCCTGACTTAACCACAGCACAGTCCTCTTCTTACACTGCAGGGTTTTAGAAGAAGCTAAGCCCCGATAGCGTACCTAGAGCGTTCCTTGGGAGAGGCAGTTGGCTACACGGAGAACTCCGTGCTAAGGTAACGTTATTCAGGGAAGGGACCAGTGTAGCTAGAGTGTATATTTACTTGGAGAAATCACAAGGAGGTAGGCTGCGTGTTCGCTGGAAACGGGGACCTGATGGCACAGGCCTTGCTTTCCCATTTTCAATGCTCCATTCATGCTGCCTTGAAACTACCTAAAAAACAGTTTTAGGACGGTTCTCTAGTCACTGTAGGCAGGGCTCTGGGAAGGGCACGAGTGTTCTCTCCATCAACAGGGTGCTTTCATAGCCTGGGTGGGAGCTCCTCCTGAGACGCTCTAGAGCTAAAAGGAAACTTGACGTGAGTCCTTTCTTCTAGGTAAAGCCGTGAATAGCCTGCCGAAGCGGAAGCTTGGAACAGAGTCCTTGAAGCATTAGCTTTAGGTCTGTTTTCTTTTAAAGGTAGTAAGCTTTCAGGACACCGAGGACCTCGCGTGGGCACCCTATTCCCTGCAAGAACACCTAGTACTGGCAGGCTCCACTAGGCTGCTAAGAAGCATCCAGGCCCAGAAACCTTTCCCAGTCACTCTGTGTATGCTGAGTGTAGGGCAACACACTGCATTCTTCCTTGGGAGAGCTGGATTTCCTCAGCACTCCAACAGCTCCAGGAAATCTGTTCTCTCACGTCCTACACGTCATGCAAATCTGCCTCATAGCCCTAGGCTGAGCGGCACTGACAAACCAAAACTGCTTTGCATTCCTCGTACAGAGTCATACCTTAAGACCCCATACTTAGAGGAGAAAGTCGGCTTGCGTTCCTGCCTTAACCACAGCACAGTTTTTCCTCTTACACTGCAGGGTGTTAGAAGAAGTTAAGCCCCGATAGCGTACCTAGAGCGTTCTTTGGGAGAGGCAGTTGGCTACACGGAGAACTCCGTGCCAAGGAAAGGTTATTCAGGGAAGGGACCAGTGTGTAGCTAGAGGGTATATTTACTCAGTAGAAATCACAAGGAGGTAGGCTGCGTGTTCCCTGGAAACGGGGACCTGATGGCACAGGCCTTGCCTTCCCATTTTGAATGCTCCATTCATGCTGCCTTGAAACCACCTAAATAACAGTTTTAGGACGGTTCTCTAGTCACTGTAGGCAGGGCTCTGGGAAGGGCACGAGTGTTCTCTCCATCAAGAGGGTGCTTTAATAGCCTGGGTGGGAGCTCCTCCTGAGACGCTCTAGAGCTAAAAGGAAACTTGATGTGAGTCCTGTCCTCAAGGTAAAGCCTTGAATAGCCTGCCGAAGCGGAAGCTTGGAGCAGAGTCCTTGAAGCATTAGCTTTAGGTCTCTTTTCTTTTAAGGTTAGTAAGCTTTCAGGACACCGAGGACCTCGCGTGGGCACCCTATTCCCTGCAAGAACACCTAGTACCGGCAGGCTCCACTAGGCTGCTAAGAAACATCCAGGCCTGGAAACCTTTCCCAGTCACTCTGTGTATGCTGAGTGTAGGGCATCACACTGCACTCTTCCTTGGGAGAGCTGGATTTCCTCAGCACTCGAATAGCTCCAGGAAATCTGTTCTCTCAGGTCCTACATGTCAGGCAAATCTGCCTCATAGCCCTAGGCTGAGCGGCACTGACAAACCAAAACTGCTTTGCATTCCTCGTACAGAGTCATACCTTAAGACCCCATACTTAGAGGAGAAAGTCGGCTTGCGTTCCTGCCTTAACCACACCACAGTCCTCCTCTTACATTGCAGGGTTTTAGAAGAAGCTAAGCCCCGATAGCGTACCTAGAGCGTTCCTTGGGAGAGGCAGTTGGCTACACGGAGAACTCCGTGCCAAGGAAAGGTTATTCAGGGAAGGGACCAGTGTGTAGCTAGAGTGTATATTTACTTGGAGAAATCACAAGGAGGTAGGCTGCGTGTTCGCTGGAAACGGGGACCTGATGGCACAGGCCTTGCCTTCCCATTTTGAATGCTCCATTCATGCTGCCTTGAAACTACCTTAATAACAGTTTTAGGACGGTTCTCTAGTCACTGTAGGCAGGGCTCTGGGAAGGGCACGAGTGTTCTCTACATCAACAGGGTGCTTTCATAGCCTGGGTGGGAGCTCCTCCTGAGACGCTCTAGAGCTAAAAGGAAACTTGACGTGAGTCCTGTCCTCAAGGTAAAGCCTTGAATAGCCTGCCGTAGCGGAAGCTTGGAGCAGAGTCCTTGAAGCATTAGCTTTAGGTCTCTTTTCTTTTAAGGTTAGTAAGCTTTCAGGACACTGAGGACCTCGCGTGAGCACCCTATTCCCTGCAAGAACACCTAGGACCGGCAGGCTCCACTAGGCTGCTAAGAAACATCCAGGCCCGGAAACCTTTCCCTGTTACTCTGTGTCTGCTGAGTGTAGGGCAACACACTGCACTCTTCCTTGGGAGAGCTGGATTTCCTCAGCACTCCAACAGCTCCAGGAAATCTGTTCTCTCACGTCCTACACGTCATGCAAATCTGCCTCCTAGCCCTAGGCTGAGCGGCACTGAGAAACCAAAACTGCTTTGCATTCCTCGTACAGAGTCATACCTTAAGACCCCATACTTAGAGGAGAAAGTCGGCTTGCGTTCCTGACTTAACCACAACACAGTCCTCTTCTTACACTGCAGGGTTTTAGAAGAAGCTAAGCCCCGATAGCGTACCTAGAGCGTTCCTTGGGAGAGGCAGTTGGCTACACGGAGAACTGTGTGCTAAGGTAACGTTATTCAGGGAAAGGACCAGTGTAGCTAGAGTGTATATTTACTTGGAGAAATCACAAGGAGGTAGGCTGCGTGTTCGCTGGAAACGGGGACCTGATGGCACAGGCCTTGCTTTCCCATTTTGAATGCTCCATTCATGCTGCCTTGAAACTACCTAAAAAACAGTTTTAGGACGGTTCTCTAGTCACTGTAGGCAGGGCTCTGGGAAGGGCACGAGTGTTCTCTCCATCAACAGGGTGCTTTCATAGCCTGGGTGGGAGCTCCTCCTGAGACGCTCTAGAGCTAAAAGGAAACTTGACGTGAGTCCTTTCCTCTAGGTAAAGCCGTGAATAGCCTGCCGAAGCGGAAGCTTGGAACAGAGTCCTTGAAGCATTAGCTTTAGGTCTGTTTTCTTTTAAAGTTAGTAAGCTTTCAGGACACCGAGGACCTCGCGTGGGCACCCTATTCCCTGCAAGAACACCTAGTACCGGCAGGCTCCACTAGGCTGCTAAGAAGCATCCAGGCCCAGAAACCTTTCCCAGTCACTGTGTGTATGCTGAGTGTAGGGCAACACACTGCATTCTTCCTTGTGAGAGCTGGATTTCCTCAGCACTCCAACAGCTCCAGGAAATCTGTTCTCTCACGTCCTACACGTCATGCAAATCTGCCTCATAGCCCTAGGCTGAGCGGCACTGAGAAACCAAAACTGCTTTGCATTCCTCGTACAGAGTCATACCTTAAGAGCCCATACTTAGAGGAGAAAGTCGGCTTGCGTTCCTGCCTTAACCACAGCACAGTTTTACCTCTTACACTGCAGGGTGTTAGAAGAAGTTAAGCCCCGATAGCGTACCTAGAGCGTTCTTTGGGAGAGGCAGTTGGCTACACGGAGAACTCCGTGCCAAGGAAAGGTTATTCAGGGAAGGGACCAGTGTGTAGCTAGAGGGTATATTTACTCAGTAGAAATCACAAGGAGGTAGGCTGCGTGTTCCCTGGAAACGGGGACCTGATGGCACAGGCCTTGCCTTCCCATTTTGAATGCTCCATTCATGCTGCCTTGAAACCACCTAAATAACAGTTTTAGGACGGTTCTCTAGTCACTGTAGGCAGGGCTCTGGGAAGGGCACGAGTGTTCTCTACATCAACAGGGTGCTTTCATAGCCTGGGTGGGAGCTCCTCCTGAGACGCTCTAGAGCTAAAAGGAAACTTGATGTGAGTCCTGTCCTCAAGGTAAAGCCTTGAATAGCCTGCCGAAGCGGAAGCTTGGAGCAGAGTCCTTGAAGCATTAGCTTTAGGTCTCTTTTCTTTTAAGGTTAGTAAGCTTTCAGGACACCGAGGACCTCGCGTGGGCACCCTATTCCCTGCAAGAACACCTAGTACCGGCAGGCTCCACTAGGCTGCTAAGAAACATCCAGGCCTGGAAACCTTTCCCAGTCACTCTGTGTATGCTGAGTGTAGGGCATCACACTGCACTCTTCCTTGGGAGAGCTGGATTTCCTCAGCACTCGAATAGCTCCAGGAAATCTGTTCTCTCAGGTCCTACATGTCAGGCAAATCTGCCTCATAGCCCTAGGCTGAGCGGCACTGACAAACCAAAACTGCTTTGCATTCCTCGTACAGAGTCATACCTTAAGACCCCATACTTAGAGGAGAAAGTCGGCTTGCGTTCCTGCCTTAACCACACCACAGTCCTCCTCTTACATTGCAGGGTTTTAGAAGAAGCTAAGCCCCGATAGCGTACCTAGAGCGTTCCTTGGGAGAGGCAGTTGGCTACACGGAGAACTCCGTGCCAAGGAAAGGTTATTCAGGGAAGGGACCAGTGTGTAGCTAGAGGGTATATTTACTTGGAGAAATCACAAGGAGGTAGGCTGCGTGTTCGCTGGAAACGGGGACCTGATGGCACAGGCCTTGCTTTCCCATTTTCAATGCTCCATTCATGCTGCCTTGAAACTACCTAAAAAAGTTTTAGGACGGTTCTCTAGTCACTGTAGGCAGGGCTCTGGGAAGGGCACGAGTGTTCTCTCCATCAACAGGGTGCTTTCATAGCCTGGGTGGGAGCTCCTCCTGAGACGCTCTAGAGCTAAAAGGAAACTTGACGTGAGTCCTTTCCTCAAGGTAAAGCCTTGAATAGCCTGCCGAAGCGGAAGCTTGGAACAGAGTCCTTGAAGCATTAGCTTTAGGTCTGTTTTCTTTTAAAGTTAGTAAGCTTTCAGGTCACCGAGGACCTCGCGTGAGCACCCTATTCCCTGCAAGAACACCTAGTACCGGCAGGCTCCACTAGGCTGCTAAGAAACATCCAGGCCCGGAAACCTTTCCCAGTCAGTCTGTGTATGCTGAGTGTAGGGCAACACACTGCATTCTTCCTTGGGAAAGCTGGATTTCCTCAGCACTCCAACAGCTCCAGGAAATCTGTTCTCTCACGTCCTACACGTCATGCAAATCTGCCTCATAGCCCTAGGCTGAGCGGCACTGACAAACCAAAACTGCTTTGCATTCCTCGTACAGAGTCATACCTTAAGACCCCATACTTAGAGGAGAAAGTCGACTTGCGTTCCTGCCTTAACCACAGCACAGTCCTCCTCTTACACTGCAGGGTTTTAGAAGAAGCTAAGCCCCGATAGCGTACCTAGAGCGTTCCTTGGGAGAGGCAGTTGGCTACACGGAGAACTCCGTGCCAAGGAAAGGTTATTCAGGGAAGGGACCAGTGTGTAGCTAGAGGGTATATTTACTCAGTAGAAATCACAAGGAGGTAGGCTGCGTGTTCCCTGGAAACGGGGACCTGATGGCACAGGCCTTGCCTTCCCATTTTGAATGCTCCATTCATGCTGCCTTGAAACCACCTAAATAACAGTTTTAGGACGGTTCTCTAGTCACTGTAGGCAGGGCTCTGGGAAGGGCACGAGTGTTCTCTCCATCAACAGGGTTCTTTCATAGCCTGGGTGGGAGCTCCTCCTGAGTCGCTCTAGAGAAAAAAGGAAACTTGATGTGAGTCCTGTCCTCAAGGTAAAGCCTTGAATAGCCTGCCGAAGCGGAAGCTTGGAGCAGAGTCCTTGAAGCATTAGCTTTAGGTCTCTTTTCTTTTAAGGTTAGTAAGCTTTCAGGACACCGAGGACCTCGCGTGGGCACCCTATTCCCTGCAAGAACACCTAGTACCGGCAGGCTCCACTAGGCTGCTAAGAAACATCCAGGCCCGGAAACCTTTCACTGTTACTCTGTGTCTGCTGAGTGTAGGGCAACACACTGCACTCTTCCTTGGGAGAGCTGGATTTCCTCAGCACTCCAACAGCTCCAGGAAATCTGTTCTCTCACGTCCTACACGTCATGCAAATCTGCCTCATAGCCCTAGGCTGAGCGGCACTGAGAAACCAAAACTGCTTTGCATTCCTCGTACAGAGTCATACCTTAAGACCCCATACTTAGAGGAGAAAGTCGGCTTGCGTTCCTGCCTTAACCACAGCACAGTTTTTCCTCTTACACTGCAGGGTGTTAGAAGAAGTTAAGCCCCGATAGCGTACCTAGAGCGTTCTTTGGGAGAGGCAGTTGGCTACACGGAGAACTCCGTGCCAAGGAAAGGTTATTCAGGGAAGGGACCAGTGTGTAGCTAGAGGGTATATTTACTCAGTAGAAATCACAAGGAGGTAGGCTGCGTGTTCCCTGGAAACGGGGACCTGATGGCACAGGCCTTGCCTTCCTATTTTGAATGCTCCATTCATGCTGCCTTGAAACCACCTAAATAACAGTTTTAGGACGGTTCTCTAGTCACTGTAGGCAGGGCTCTGGGAAGGGCACGAGTGTTCTCTACATCAACAGGGTGCTTTCATAGCCTGGGTGGGAACTCCTCCTGAGACGCTCTAGAGCTAAAAGGAAACTTGACGTGAGTCCTGTCCTCAAGGTAAAGCCTTGAATAGCCTGCCGAAGCGGAAGCTTGGAGCAGAGTCCTTGAAGCCTTAGCTTTAGGTCTCTTTTCTTTTAAGGTTAGTAAGCTTTCAGGACACTGAGGACCTCGCGTGGGCACCCTATTCCCTGCAAGAACACCTAGTACCGGCAGGCTCCACTAGGCTGCTAAGAAACATCCAGGCCCGGAAACCTTTCCCAGTCACTCTGTGTATGCTGAGTGTAGGGCATCACACTGCATTCTTCCTTAGGAGAGCTGGATTTCCTCAGCACTCGAATAGCTCCAGGAAATCTGTTCTCTCAGGTCCTACATGTCAGGCAAATCTGCCTCATAGCCCTAGGCTGAGCGGCACTGAGAAACCAAAACTGCTTTGCATTCCTCGTACAGAGTCATACCTTAAGACCCCATACTTAGAGGAGAAAGTCGGCTTGCGTTCCTGCCTTAACCACAGCACAGTCCTCCTCTTACACTGCAGGGTTTTAGAAGAAGCTAAGCCCCGATAGCGTACCTAGAGCGTTCCTTGGGAGAGGCAGTTGGCTACACGGAGAACTCCGTGCCAAGGTAACGTTATTCAGGGAAGGGACCAGTGTGTAGCTAGAGTGTATATTTACTTGGAGAAATCACAAGGAGGTAGGCTGCGTGTTCGCTGGAAACGGGGACCTGATGGCACAGGCCTTGCCTTCCCATTTTGAATGCTCCATTCATGCTGCCTTGAAACTACCTAAAAAACAGTTTTAGGACGGTTCTCTAGTCACTGTAGGCAGGGCTCTGGGAAGGGCACGAGTGTTCTCTACATCAACAGGGTGCTTTCATAGCCTGGGTGGGAGCTCCTCCTGAGACGCTCTAGAGCTAAAAGGAAACTTGACGTGAGTCCTTTCCTCTAGGTAAAGCCGTGAATAGCCTGCCGAAGCGGAAGCTTGGAACAGAGTCCTTGAAGCATTAGCTTTAGGTCTGTTTTCTTTTAAAGTTAGTAAGCTTTCAGGACACCGAGGACCTCGCGTGGGCACCCTATTCCCTGCAAGAACACCTAGTACCGGCAGGCTGCACTAGGCTGCTAAGAAACATCCAGGCCCAGAAACCTTTCCCAGTCACTCTGTGTATGCTGAGTGTAGGGCAACACACTGCATTCTTCCTTGGGAGAGCTGGATTTCCTCAGCACTCCAACAGCTCCAGGAAATCTGTTCTCTCACGTCCTACACGTCATGCAAATCTGCCTCATAGCCCTAGGCTGAGCGGCACTGAGAAACCAAAACTGCTTTGCATTCCTCGTACAGAGTCATACCTTAAGAGCCCATACTTAGAGGAGAAAGTCGGCTTGCGTTCCTGCCTTAACCACAGCACAGTTTTTCCTCTTACACTGCAGGGTGTTAGAAGAAGTTAAGCCCCGATAGCGTACCTAGAGTGTTCTTTGGGAGAGGCAGTTGGCTACACGGAGAACTCCGTGCCAAGGAAAGGTTATTCAGGGAAGGGACCAGTGTGTAGCTAGAGGGTATATTTACTCAGTAGAAATCACAAGGAGGTAGGCTGCGTGTTCCCTGGAAACGGGGACCTGATGGCACAGGCCTTGCCTTCCCATTTTGAATGCTCCATTCATGCTGCCTTGAAACCACCTAAATAACAGTTTTAGGACGGTTCTCTAGTCACTGTAGGCAGGGCTCTGGGAAGGGCACGAGTGTTCTCTACATCAACAGGGTGCTTTCATAGCCTGGGTGGGAGCTCCTCCTGAGACGCTCTAGAGCTAAAAGGAAACTTGACGTGAGTCCTGTCCTCAAGGTAAAGCCTTGAATAGCCTGCCGAAGCGGAAGCTTGGAGCAGAGTCCTTGAAGCATTAGCTTTAGGTCTCTTTTCTTTTAAGGTTAGTAAGCTTTCAGGACACCGAGGACCTCGCGTGGGCACCCTATTCCCTGCAAGAACACCTAGTACCGGCAGGCTCCACTAGGCTGCTAAGAAACATCCAGGCCCGGAAACCTTTCCCAGTCACTCTGTGTATGCTGAGTGTAGGGCATCACACTGCATTCTTCCTTGGGAGAGCTGGATTTCCTCAGCACTCGAATAGCTCCAGGAAATCTGTTCTCTCAGGTCCTACATGTCATGCAAATCTGCCTCATAGCCCTAGGCTGAGCGGCACTGACAAACCAAAACTGCTTTGCATTCCTCGTACAGAGTCATACCTTAAGACCCCATACTTAGAGGAGAAAGTCGGCTTGCGTTCCTGCCTTAACCACAGCACCGTCCTCCTCTTACACTGCAGGGTTTTAGAAGAAGCTAAGCCCCGATAGCGTACCTAGAGCGTTCCTTGGGAGAGGCAGTTGGCTACACGGAGAACTCCGTACTAAGGTAACGTTATTCAGGTAAGGGACCAGTGTAGCTAGAGTGTATATTTACTTGGAGAAATCACAAGGAGGTAGGCTGCGTGTTCGCTGGAAACGGGGACCTGATGGCACAGGCCTTGCTTTCCCATTTTCAATGCTCCATTCATGCTGCCTTGAAACTACCTAAAAAACAGTTTTAGGACGGTTCTCTAGTCACTGTAGGCAGGGCTCTGGGAAGGGCACGAGTGTTCTCTCCATCAACAGGGTGCTTTCATAGCCTGGGTGGGAGCTCCTCCTGAGACGCTCTAGAGCTAAAAGGAAACTTGACGTGAGTCCTTTCCTCTAGGTAAAGCCGTGAATAGCCTGCCGAAGCGGAAGCTTGGAACAGAGTCCTTGAAGCATTAGCTTTAGGTCTGTTTTCTTTTAAAGTTAGTAAGCTTTCAGGACACCGAGGACCTCGCGTGGGCACCCTATTCCCTGCAAGAACACCTAGTACCGGCAGGCTCCACTAGGCTGCTAAGAAACATCCAGGCCCAGAAACCTTTCCCAGTCACTCTGTGTATGCTGAGTGTAGGGCAACACACTGCATTCTTCCTTGGGAGAGCTGGATTTCCTCAGCACTCCAACAGCTCCAGGAAATCTGTTCTCTCACGTCCTACACGTCATGCAAATCTGCCTCATAGCCCTAGGCTGAGCGGCACTGAGAAACCAAAACTGCTTTGCATTCCTCGTACAGAGTCATACCTTAAGAGCCCATACTTAGAGGAGAAAGTCGGCTTGCGTTCCTGCCTTAACCACAGCACAGTTTTTCCTCTTACACTGCAGGGTGTTAGAAGAAGTTAAGCCCCGATAGCGTACCTAGAGCGTTCTTTGGGAGAGGCAGTTGGCTACACGGAGAACTCCGTGCCAAGGAAAGGTTATTCAGGGAAGGGACCAGTGTGTAGCTAGAGGGTATATTTACTCAGTAGAAATCACAAGGAGGTAGGCTGCGTGTTCCCTGGAAACGGGGACCTGATGGCACAGGCCTTGCCTTCCCATTTTGAATGCTCCATTCATGCTGCCTTGAAACCACCTAAATAACAGTTTTAGGACGGTTCTCTAGTCACTGTAGGCAGGGCTCTGGGAAGGGCACGAGTGTTCTCTACATCAACAGGGTGCTTTCATAGCCTGGGTGGGAGCTCCTCCTGAGACGCTCTAGAGCTAAAAGGAAACTTGACGTGAGTCCTGTCCTCAAGGTAAAGCCTTGAATAGCCTGCCGAAGCGGAAGCTTGGAGCAGAGTCCTTGAAGCATTAGCTTTAGGTCTCTTTTCTTTTAAGGTTAGTAAGCTTTCAGGACACCGAGGACCTCGCGTGGGCACCCTATTCCCTGCAAGAACACCTAGTACCGGCAGGCTCCACTAGGCTGCTAAGAAACATCCAGGCCCGGAAACCTTTCCCAGTCACTCTGTGTATGCTGAGTGTAGGGCATCACACTGCATTCTTCCTTGGGAGAGCTGGATTTCCTCAGCACTCGAATAGCTCCAGGAAATCTGTTCTCTCAGGTCCTACATGTCAGGCAAATCTGCCTCATAGCCCTAGGCTGAGCGGCACTGACAAACCAAAACTGCTTTGCATTCCTCGTACAGAGTCATACCTTAAGACCCCATACTTAGAGGAGAAAGTCGGCTTGCGTTCCTGCCTTAACCACAGCACAGTCCTCCTCTTACACTGCAGGGTTTTAGAAGAAGCCAAGCCCCGAGAGCGTACCTAGAGCGTTCCTTGGGAGAGGCAGTTGGCTACACGGAGAACTCCGTGCCAAGGTAACGTTATTCAGGGAAGGGACCAGTGTGTAGCTAGAGTGTATATTTACTTGGAGAAATCACAAGGAGGTAGGCTGCGTGTTCGCTGGAAACGGGGACCTGATGGCACAGGCCTTGCCTTCCCATTTTGAATGCTCCATTCATGCTGCCTTGAAACTACCTTAATAACAGTTTTAGGACGGTTCTCTAGTCACTGTAGGCAGGGCTCTGGGAAGGGCACGAGTGTTCTCTACATCGACAGGGTGCTTTCATAGCCTGGGTGGGAGCTCCTCCTGAGACGCTCTAGAGCTAAAAGGAAACTTGACGTGAGTCCTGTCCTCAAGGTAAAGCCTTGAATAGCCTGCCGTAGCGGAAGCTTGGAGCAGAGTCCTTGAAGCATTAGCTTTAGGTCTCTTTTCTTTTAAGGTTAGTAAGCTTTCAGGACACTGAGGACCTCGCGTGAGCACCCTATTCCCTGCAAGAACACCTAGGACCGGCAGGCTCCACTAGGCTGCTAAGAAACATCCAGGCCCGGAAACCTTTCCCTGTTACTCTGTGTCTGCTGAGTGTAGGGCAACACACTGCACTCTTCCTTGGGAGAGCTGAATTTCCTCAGCACTCCAACAGCTCCAGGAAATCTGTTCTCTCACGTCCTACATGTCATGCAAATCTGCCTCATAGCCCTAGGCTGAGCGGCACTGACAAACCAAAACTGCTTTGCATTCCTCGTACAGAGTCATACCTTAAGACCCCATACTTAGAGGAGAAAGTCGGCTTGCGTTCCTGCCTTAACCACAGCACCGTCCTCCTCTTACACTGCAGGGTTTTAGAAGAAGCTAAGCCCCGATAGCGTACCTAGAGCGTTCCTTGGGAGAGGCAGTTGGCTACACGGAGAACTCCGTACTAAGGTAACGTTATTCAGGTAAGGGACCAGTGTAGCTAGAGTGTATATTTACTTGGAGAAATCACAAGGAGGTAGGCTGCGTGTTCGCTGGAAACGGGGACCTGATGGCACAGGCCTTGCTTTCCCATTTTCAATGCTCCATTCATGCTGCCTTGAAACTACCTAAAAAACAGTTTTAGGACGGTTCTCTAGTCACTGTAGGCAGGGCTCTGGGAAGGGAACGAGTGTTCTCTACATCAACAGGGTGCTTTCATAGCCTGGGTGGGAGCTCCTCCTGAGACGCTCTAGAGCTAAAAGGAAACTTGACGTGAGTCCTTTCCTCTAGGTAAAGCCGTGAATAGCCTGCCGAAGCGGAAGCTTGGAACAGAGTCCTTGAAGCATTAGCTTTAGGTCTGTTTTCTTTTAAAGTTAGTAAGCTTTCAGGACACCGAGGACCTCGCGTGGGCACCCTATTCCCTGCAAGAACACCTAGTACCGGCAGGCTCCACTAGGCTGCTAAGAAACATCCAGGCCCAGAAACCTTTCCCAGTCACTCTGTGTATGCTGAGTGTAGGGCAACACACTGCATTCTTCCTTGGGAGAGCTGGATTTCCTCAGCACTCCAACAGCTCCAGGAAATCTGTTCTCTCACGTCCTACACGTCATGCAAATCTGCCTCATAGCCCTAGGCTGAGCGGCACTGAGAAACCAAAACTGCTTTGCATTCCTCGTACAGAGTCATACCTTAAGAGCCCATACTTAGAGGAGAAAGTCGGCTTGCGTTCCTGCCTTAACCACAGCACAGTTTTTCCTCTTACACTGCAGGGTGTTAGAAGAAGTTAAGCCCCGATAGCGTACCTAGAGCGTTCTTTGGGAGAGGCAGTTGGCTACACGGAGAACTCCGTGCCAAGGAAAGGTTATTCAGGGAAGGGACCAGTGTGTAGCTAGAGGGTATATTTACTCAGTAGAAATCACAAGGAGGTAGGCTGCGTGTTCCCTGGAAACGGGGACCTGATGGCACAGGCCTTGCCTTCCCATTTTGAATGCTCCATTCATGCTGCCTTGAAACCACCTAAATAACAGTTTTAGGACGGTTCTCTAGTCACTGTAGGCAGGGCTCTGGGAAGGGCACGAGTGTTCTCTACATCAACAGGGTGCTTTCATAGCCTGGGTGGGAGCTCCTCCTGAGACGCTCTAGAGCTAAAAGGAAACTTGACGTGAGTCCTGTCCTCAAGGTAAAGCCTTGAATAGCCTGCCGAAGCGGAAGCTTGGAGCAGAGTCCTTGAAGCATTAGCTTTAGGTCTCTTTTCTTTTAAGGTTAGTAAGCTTTCAGGACACCGAGGACCTCGCGTGGGCACCCTATTCCCTGCAAGAACACCTAGTACCGGCAGGCTCCACTAGGCTGCTAAGAAACATCCAGGCCCGGAAACCTTTCCCAGTCACTCTGTGTATGCTGAGTGTAGGGCATCACACTGCATTCTTCCTTGGGAGAGCTGGATTTCCTCAGCACTCGAATAGCTCCAGGAAATCTGTTCTCTCAGGTCCTACATGTCAGGCAAATCTGCCTCATAGCCCTAGGCTGAGCGGCACTGACAAACCAAAACTGCTTTGCATTCCTCGTACAGAGTCATACCTTAAGACCCCATACTTAGAGGAGAAAGTCGGCTTGCGTTCCTGCCTTAACCACAGCACAGTCCTCCTCTTACACTGCAGGGTTTTAGAAGAAGCCAAGCCCCGAGAGCGTACCTAGAGCGTTCCTTGGGAGAGGCAGTTGGCTACACGGAGAACTCCGTGCCAAGGTAACGTTATTCAGGGAAGGGACCAGTGTGTAGCTAGAGTGTATATTTACTTGGAGAAATCACAAGGAGGTAGGCTGCGTGTTCGCTGGAAACGGGGACCTGATGGCACAGGCCTTGCCTTCCCATTTTGAATGCTCCATTCATGCTGCCTTGAAACTACCTTAATAACAGTTTTAGGACGGTTCTCTAGTCACTGTAGGCAGGGCTCTGGGAAGGGCACGAGTGTTCTCTACATCGACAGGGTGCTTTCATAGCCTGGGTGGGAGCTCCTCCTGAGACGCTCTAGAGCTAAAAGGAAACTTGACGTGAGTCCTGTCCTCAAGGTAAAGCCTTGAATAGCCTGCCGTAGCGGAAGCTTGGAGCAGAGTCCTTGAAGCATTAGCTTTAGGTCTCTTTTCTTTTAAGGTTAGTAAGCTTTCAGGACACTGAGGACCTCGCGTGAGCACCCTATTCCCTGCAAGAACACCTAGGACCGGCAGGCTCCACTAGGCTGCTAAGAAACATCCAGGCCCGGAAACCTTTCCCTGTTACTCTGTGTCTGCTGAGTGTAGGGCAACACACTGCACTCTTCCTTGGGAGAGCTGAATTTCCTCAGCACTCCAACAGCTCCAGGAAATCTGTTCTCTCACGTCCTACATGTCATGCAAATCTGCCTCATAGCCCTAGGCTGAGCGGCACTGACAAACCAAAACTGCTTTGCATTCCTCGTACAGAGTCATACCTTAAGACCCCATACTTAGAGGAGAAAGTCGGCTTGCGTTCCTGCCTTAACCACAGCACCGTCCTCCTCTTACACTGCAGGGTTTTAGAAGAAGCTAAGCCCCGATAGCGTACCTAGAGCGTTCCTTGGGAGAGGCAGTTGGCTACACGGAGAACTCCGTACTAAGGTAACGTTATTCAGGTAAGGGACCAGTGTAGCTAGAGTGTATATTTACTTGGAGAAATCACAAGGAGGTAGGCTGCGTGTTCGCTGGAAACGGGGACCTGATGGCACAGGCCTTGCTTTCCCATTTTCAATGCTCCATTCATGCTGCCTTGAAACTACCTAAAAAACAGTTTTAGGACGGTTCTCTAGTCACTGTAGGCAGGGCTCTGGGAAGGGAACGAGTGTTCTCTACATCAACAGGGTGCTTTCATAGCCTGGGTGGGAGCTCCTCCTGAGACGCTCTAGAGCTAAAAGGAAACTTGACGTGAGTCCTTTCCTCTAGGTAAAGCCGTGAATAGCCTGCCGAAGCGGAAGCTTGGAACAGAGTCCTTGAAGCATTAGCTTTAGGTCTGTTTTCTTTTAAAGTTAGTAAGCTTTCAGGACACCGAGGACCTCGCGTGGGCACCCTATTCCCTGCAAGAACACCTAGTACCGGCAGGCTCCACTAGGCTGCTAAGAAGCATCCAGGCCCAGAAACCTTTCCCAGTCACTCTGTGTATGCTGAGTGTAGGGCAACACACTGCATTCTTCCTTGGGAGAGCTGGATTTCCTCAGCACTCCAACAGCTCCAGGAAATCTGTTCTCTCACGTCCTACACGTCATGCAAATCTGCCTCATAGCCCTAGGCTGAGCGGCACTGAGAAACCAAAACTGCTTTGCATTCCTCGTACAGAGTCATACCTTAAGAGCCCATACTTAGAGGAGAAAGTCGGCTTGCGTTCCTGCCTTAACCACAGCACAGTTTTTCCTCTTACACTGCAGGGTGTTAGAAGAAGTTAAGCCCCGATAGCGTACCTAGAGCGTTCTTTGGGAGAGGCAGTTGGCTACACGGAGAACTCCGTGCCAAGGAAAGGTTATTCAGGGAAGGGACCAGTGTGTAGCTAGAGGGTATATTTACTCAGTAGAAATCACAAGGAGGTAGGCTGCGTGTTCCCTGGAAACGGGGACCTGATGGCACAGGCCTTGCCTTCCTATTTTGAATGCTCCATTCATGCTGCCTTGAAACCACCTAAATAACAGTTTTAGGACGGTTCTCTAGTCACTGTAGGCAGGGCTCTGGGAAGGGCACGAGTGTTCTCTACATCAACAGGGTGCTTTCATAGCCTGGGTGGGAGCTCCTCCTGAGACGCTCTAGAGCTAAAAGGAAACTTGACGTGAGTCCTGTCCTCAAGGTAAAGCCTTGAATAGCCTGCCGAAGCGGAAGCTTGGAGCAGAGTCCTTGAAGCATTAGCTTTAGGTCTCTTTTCTTTTAAGGTTAGTAAGCTTTCAGGACACCGAGGACCTCGCGTGGGCACCCTATTCCCTGCAAGAACACCTAGTACCGGCAGGCTCCACTAGGCTGCTAAGAAACATCCAGGCCCGGAAACCTTTCCCAGTCACTCTGTGTATGCTGAGTGTAGGGCATCACACTGCATTCTTCCTTGGGAGAGCTGGATTTCCTCAGCACTCGAATAGCTCCAGGAAATCTGTTCTCTCAGGTCCTACATGTCAGGCAAATCTGCCTCATAGCCCTAGGCTGAGCGGCACTGACAAACCAAAACTGCTTTGCATTCCTCGTACAGAGTCATACCTTAAGACCCCATACTTAGAGGAGAAAGTCGGCTTGCGTTCCTGCCTTAACCACAGCACAGTCCTCCTCTTACACTGCAGGGTTTTAGAAGAAGCCAAGCCCCGAGAGCGTACCTAGAGCGTTCCTTGGGAGAGGCAGTTGGCTACACGGAGAACTCCGTGCCAAGGTAACGTTATTCAGGGAAGGGACCAGTGTGTAGCTAGAGTGTATATTTACTTGGAGAAATCACAAGGAGGTAGGCTGCGTGTTCGCTGGAAACGGGGACCTGATGGCACAGGCCTTGCCTTCCCATTTTGAATGCTCCATTCATGCTGCCTTGAAACTACCTTAATAACAGTTTTAGGACGGTTCTCTAGTCACTGTAGGCAGGGCTCTGGGAAGGGCACGAGTGTTCTCTACATCGACAGGGTGCTTTCATAGCCTGGGTGGGAGCTCCTCCTGAGACGCTCTAGAGCTAAAAGGAAACTTGACGTGAGTCCTGTCCTCAAGGTAAAGCCTTGAATAGCCTGCCGTAGCGGAAGCTTGGAGCAGAGTCCTTGAAGCATTAGCTTTAGGTCTCTTTTCTTTTAAGGTTAGTAAGCTTTCAGGACACTGAGGACCTCGCGTGAGCACCCTATTCCCTGCAAGAACACCTAGGACCGGCAGGCTCCACTAGGCTGCTAAGAAACATCCAGGCCCGGAAACCTTTCCCTGTTACTCTGTGTCTGCTGAGTGTAGGGCAACACACTGCACTCTTCCTTGGGAGAGCTGAATTTCCTCAGCACTCCAACAGCTCCAGGAAATCTGTTCTCTCACGTCCTACATGTCATGCAAATCTGCCTCATAGCCCTAGGCTGAGCGGCACTGACAAACCAAAACTGCTTTGCATTCCTCGTACAGAGTCATACCTTAAGACCCCATACTTAGAGGAGAAAGTCGGCTTGCGTTCCTGCCTTAACCACAGCACCGTCCTCCTCTTACACTGCAGGGTTTTAGAAGAAGCTAAGCCCCGATAGCGTACCTAGAGCGTTCCTTGGGAGAGGCAGTTGGCTACACGGAGAACTCCGTACTAAGGTAACGTTATTCAGGTAAGGGACCAGTGTAGCTAGAGTGTATATTTACTTGGAGAAATCACAAGGAGGTAGGCTGCGTGTTCGCTGGAAACGGGGACCTGATGGCACAGGCCTTGCTTTCCCATTTTCAATGCTCCATTCATGCTGCCTTGAAACTACCTAAAAAACAGTTTTAGGACGGTTCTCTAGTCACTGTAGGCAGGGCTCTGGGAAGGGAACGAGTGTTCTCTACATCAACAGGGTGCTTTCATAGCCTGGGTGGGAGCTCCTCCTGAGACGCTCTAGAGCTAAAAGGAAACTTGACGTGAGTCCTTTCCTCTAGGTAAAGCCGTGAATAGCCTGCCGAAGCGGAAGCTTGGAACAGAGTCCTTGAAGCATTAGCTTTAGGTCTGTTTTCTTTTAAAGTTAGTAAGCTTTCAGGACACCGAGGACCTCGCGTGGGCACCCTATTCCCTGCAAGAACACCTAGTACCGGCAGGCTCCACTAGGCTGCTAAGAAGCATCCAGGCCCAGAAACCTTTCCCAGTCACTCTGTGTATGCTGAGTGTAGGGCAACACACTGCATTCTTCCTTGGGAGAGCTGGATTTCCTCAGCACTCCAACAGCTCCAGGAAATCTGTTCTCTCACGTCCTACACGTCATGCAAATCTGCCTCATAGCCCTAGGCTGAGCGGCACTGAGAAACCAAAACTGCTTTGCATTCCTCGTACAGAGTCATACCTTAAGACCCCATACTTAGAGGAGAAAGTCGGCTTGCGTTCCTGCCTTAACCACAGCACAGTTTTTCCTCTTACACTGCAGGGTGTTAGAAGAAGTTAAGCCCCGATAGCGTACCTAGAGCGTTCTTTGGGAGAGGCAGTTGGCTACACGGAGAACTCCGTGCCAAGGAAAGGTTATTCAGGGAAGGGACCAGTGTGTAGCTAGAGGGTATATTTACTCAGTAGAAATCACAAGGAGGTAGGCTGCGTGTTCCCTGGAAACGGGGACCTGATGGCACAGGCCTTGCCTTCCTATTTTGAATGCTCCATTCATGCTGCCTTGAAACCACCTAAATAACAGTTTTAGGACGGTTCTCTAGTCACTGTAGGCAGGGCTCTGGGAAGGGCACGAGTGTTCTCTACATCAACAGGGTGCTTTCATAGCCTGGGTGGGAGCTCCTCCTGAGACGCTCTAGAGCTAAAAGGAAACTTGACGTGAGTCCTGTCCTCAAGGTAAAGCCTTGAATAGCCTGCCGAAGCGGAAGCTTGGAGCAGAGTCCTTGAAGCATTAGCTTTAGGTCTCTTTTCTTTTAAGGTTAGTAAGCTTTCAGGACACCGAGGACCTCGCGTGGGCACCCTATTCCCTGCAAGAACACCTAGTACCGGCAGGCTCCACTAGGCTGCTAAGAAACATCCAGGCCCGGAAACCTTTCCCAGTCACTCTGTGTATGCTGAGTGTAGGGCATCACACTGCATTCTTCCTTGGGAGAGCTGGATTTCCTCAGCACTCGAATAGCTCCAGGAAATCTGTTCTCTCAGGTCCTACATGTCAGGCAAATCTGCCTCATAGCCCTAGGCTGAGCGGCACTGACAAACCAAAACTGCTTTGCATTCCTCGTACAGAGTCATACCTTAAGACCCCATACTTAGAGGAGAAAGTCGGCTTGCGTTCCTGCCTTAACCACAGCACAGTCCTCCTCTTACACTGCAGGGTTTTAGAAGAAGCCAAGCCCCGAGAGCGTACCTAGAGCGTTCCTTGGGAGAGGCAGTTGGCTACACGGAGAACTCCGTGCCAAGGTAACGTTATTCAGGGAAGGGACCAGTGTGTAGCTAGAGTGTATATTTACTTGGAGAAATCACAAGGAGGTAGGCTGCGTGTTCGCTGGAAACGGGGACCTGATGGCACAGGCCTTGCCTTCCCATTTTGAATGCTCCATTCATGCTGCCTTGAAACTACCTTAATAACAGTTTTAGGACGGTTCTCTAGTCACTGTAGGCAGGGCTCTGGGAAGGGCACGAGTGTTCTCTACATCGACAGGGTGCTTTCATAGCCTGGGTGGGAGCTCCTCCTGAGACGCTCTAGAGCTAAAAGGAAACTTGACGTGAGTCCTGTCCTCAAGGTAAAGCCTTGAATAGCCTGCCGTAGCGGAAGCTTGGAGCAGAGTCCTTGAAGCATTAGCTTTAGGTCTCTTTTCTTTTAAGGTTAGTAAGCTTTCAGGACACTGAGGACCTCGCGTGAGCACCCTATTCCCTGCAAGAACACCTAGGACCGGCAGGCTCCACTAGGCTGCTAAGAAACATCCAGGCCCGGAAACCTTTCCCTGTTACTCTGTGTCTGCTGAGTGTAGGGCAACACACTGCACTCTTCCTTGGGAGAGCTGAATTTCCTCAGCACTCCAACAGCTCCAGGAAATCTGTTCTCTCACGTCCTACATGTCATGCAAATCTGCCTCATAGCCCTAGGCTGAGCGGCACTGACAAACCAAAACTGCTTTGCATTCCTCGTACAGAGTCATACCTTAAGACCCCATACTTAGAGGAGAAAGTCGGCTTGCGTTCCTGCCTTAACCACAGCACCGTCCTCCTCTTACACGGCAGGGTTTTAGAAGAAGCTAAGCCCCGATAGCGTACCTAGAGCGTTCCTTGGGAGAGGCAGTTGGCTACACGGAGAACTCCGTACTAAGGTAACGTTATTCAGGTAAGGGACCAGTGTAGCTAGAGTGTATATTTACTTGGAGAAATCACAAGGAGGTAGGCTGCGTGTTCGCTGGAAACGGGGACCTGATGGCACAGGCCTTGCTTTCCCATTTTCAATGCTCCATTCATGCTGCCTTGAAACTACCTAAAAAACAGTTTTAGGACGGTTCTCTAGTCACTGTAGGCAGGGCTCTGGGAAGGGAACGAGTGTTCTCTACATCAACAGGGTGCTTTCATAGCCTGGGTGGGAGCTCCTCCTGAGACGCTCTAGAGCTAAAAGGAAACTTGACGTGAGTCCTTTCCTCTAGGTAAAGCCGTGAATAGCCTGCCGAAGCGGAAGCTTGGAACAGAGTCCTTGAAGCATTAGCTTTAGGTCTGTTTTCTTTTAAAGTTAGTAAGCTTTCAGGACACCGAGGACCTCGCGTGGGCACCCTATTCCCTGCAAGAACACCTAGTACCGGCAGGCTCCACTAGGCTGCTAAGAAGCATCCAGGCCCAGAAACCTTTCCCAGTCACTCTGTGTATGCTGAGTGTAGGGCAACACACTGCATTCTTCCTTGGGAGAGCTGGATTTCCTCAGCACTCCAACAGCTCCAGGAAATCTGTTCTCTCACGTCCTACACGTCATGCAAATCTGCCTCATAGCCCTAGGCTGAGCGGCACTGAGAAACCAAAACTGCTTTGCATTCCTCGTACAGAGTCATACCTTAAGACCCCATACTTAGAGGAGAAAGTCGGCTTGCGTTCCTGCCTTAACCACAGCACAGTTTTTCCTCTTACACTGCAGGGTGTTAGAAGAAGTTAAGCCCCGATAGCGTACCTAGAGCGTTCTTTGGGAGAGGCAGTTGGCTACACGGAGAACTCCGTGCCAAGGAAAGGTTATTCAGGGAAGGGACCAGTGTGTAGCTAGAGGGTATATTTACTCAGTAGAAATCACAAGGAGGTAGGCTGCGTGTTCCCTGGAAACGGGGACCTGATGGCACAGGCCTTGCCTTCCTATTTTGAATGCTCCATTCATGCTGCCTTGAAACCACCTAAATAACAGTTTTAGGACGGTTCTCTAGTCACTGTAGGCAGGGCTCTGGGAAGGGCACGAGTGTTCTCTACATCAACAGGGTGCTTTCATAGCCTGGGTGGGAGCTCCTCCTGAGACGCTCTAGAGCTAAAAGGAAACTTGACGTGAGTCCTGTCCTCAAGGTAAAGCCTTGAATAGCCTGCCGAAGCGGAAGCTTGGAGCAGAGTCCTTGAAGCCTTAGCTTTAGGTCTCTTTTCTTTTAAGGTTAGTAAGCTTTCAGGACACTGAGGACCTCGCGTGGGCACCCTATTCCCTGCAAGAACACCTAGTACCGGCAGGCTCCACTAGGCTGCTAAGAAACATCCAGGCCCGGAAACCTTTCCCAGTCACTCTGTGTATGCTGAGTGTAGGGCATCACACTGCATTCTTCCTTAGGAGAGCTGGATTTCCTCAGCACTCGAATAGCTCCAGGAAATCTGTTCTCTCAGGTCCTACATGTCAGGCAAATCTGCCTCATAGCCCTAGGCTGAGCGGCACTGACAAACCAAAACTGCTTTGCATTCCTCGTACGGAGTCATACCTTAAGACCCCATACTTAGAGGAGAAAGTCGGATTGCGTTCCTGCCTTAACCACAGCACAGTCCTCCTCTTACATTGCAGGGTTTTAGAAGAAGCTAAGCCCCGATAGCGTACCTAGAGCGTTCCTTGGGAGAGGCAGTTGGCTACACGGAGAACTCCGTGCCAAGGTAACGTTATTCAGGGAAGGGACCAGTGTGTAGCTAGAGTGTATATTTACTTGGAGAAATCACAAGGAGGTAGGCTGCGTGTTCGCTGGAAACGGGGACCTGATGGCACAGGCCTTGCCTTCCCATTTTGAATGCTCCATTCATGCTGCCTTGAAACTACCTTAATAACAGTTTTAGGACGGTTCTCTAGTCACTGTAGGCAGGGCTCTGGGAAGGGCACGAGTGTTCTCTACATCGACAGGGTGCTTTCATAGCCTGGGTGGGAGCTCCTCCTGAGACGCTCTAGAGCTAAAAGGAAACTTGACGTGAGTCCTGTCCTCAAGGTAAAGCCTTGAATAGCCTGCCGTAGCGGAAGCTTGGAGCAGAGTCCTTGAAGCATTAGCTTTAGGTCTCTTTTCTTTTAAGGTTAGTAAGCTTTCAGGACACTGAGGACCTCGCGTGAGCACCCTATTCCCTGCAAGAACACCTAGGACCGGCAGGCTCCACTAGGCTGCTAAGAAACATCCAGGCCCGGAAACCTTTCCCTGTTACTCTGTGTCTGCTGAGTGTAGGGCAACACACTGCACTCTTCCTTGGGAGAGCTGAATTTCCTCAGCACTCCAACAGCTCCAGGAAATCTGTTCTCTCACGTCCTACATGTCATGCAAATCTGCCTCATAGCCCTAGGCTGAGCGGCACTGACAAACCAAAACTGCTTTGCATTCCTCGTACAGAGTCATACCTTAAGACCCCATACTTAGAGGAGAAAGTCGGCTTGCGTTCCTGCCTTAACCACAGCACCGTCCTCCTCTTACACTGCAGGGTTTTAGAAGAAGCTAAGCCCCGATAGCGTACCTAGAGCGTTCCTTGGGAGAGGCAGTTGGCTACACGGAGAACTCCGTACTAAGGTAACGTTATTCAGGTAAGGGACCAGTGTAGCTAGAGTGTATATTTACTTGGAGAAATCACAAGGAGGTAGGCTGCGTGTTCGCTGGAAACGGGGACCTGATGGCACAGGCCTTGCTTTCCCATTTTCAATGCTCCATTCATGCTGCCTTGAAACTACCTAAAAAACAGTTTTAGGACGGTTCTCTAGTCACTGTAGGCAGGGCTCTGGGAAGGGAACGAGTGTTCTCTACATCAACAGGGTGCTTTCATAGCGTGGGTGGGAGCTCCTCCTGAGACGCTCTAGAGCTAAAAGGAAACTTGACGTGAGTCCTTTCCTCTAGGTAAAGCCGTGAATAGCCTGCCGAAGCGGAAGCTTGGAACAGAGTCCTTGAAGCATTAGCTTTAGGTCTGTTTTCTTTTAAAGTTAGTAAGCTTTCAGGACACCGAGGACCTCGCATGGGCACCCTATTCCCTGCAAGAACACCTAGTACCGGCAGGCTCCACTAGGCTGCTAAGAAGCATCCAGGCCCAGAAACCTTTCCCAGTCACTCTGTGTATGCTGAGTGTAGGGCAACACACTGCATTCTTCCTTGGGAGAGCTGGATTTCCTCAGCACTCCAACAGCTCCAGGAAATCTGTTCTCTCACGTCCTACACGTCATGCAAATCTGCCTCATAGCCCTAGGCTGAGCGGCACTGAGAAACCAAAACTGCTTTGCATTCCTCGTACAGAGTCATACCTTAAGACCCCATACTTAGAGGAGAAAGTCGGCTTGCGTTCCTGCCTTAACCACAGCACAGTTTTTCCTCTTACACTGCAGGGTGTTAGAAGAAGTTAAGCCCCGATAGCGTACCTAGAGCGTTCTTTGGGAGAGGCAGTTGGCTACACGGAGAACTCCGTGCCAAGGAAAGGTTATTCAGGGAAGGGACCAGTGTGTAGCTAGAGGGTATATTTACTCAGTAGAAATCACAAGGAGGTAGGCTGCGTGTTCCCTGGAAACGGGGACCTGATGGCACAGGCCTTGCCTTCCTATTTTGAATGCTCCATTCATGCTGCCTTGAAACCACCTAAATAACAGTTTTAGGACGGTTCTCTAGTCACTGTAGGCAGGGCTCTGGGAAGGGCACGAGTGTTCTCTACATCAACAGGGTGCTTTCATAGCCTGGGTGGGAGCTCCTCCTGAGACGCTCTAGAGCTAAAAGGAAACTTGACGTGAGTCCTGTCCTCAAGGTAAAGCCTTGAATAGCCTGCCGAAGCGGAAGCTTGGAGCAGAGTCCTTGAAGCATTAGCTTTAGGTCTCTTTTCTTTTAAGGTTAGTAAGCTTTCAGGACACTGAGGACCTCGCGTGGGCACCCTATTCCCTGCAAGAACACCTAGTACCGGCAGGCTCCACTAGGCTGCTAAGAAACATCCAGGCCCGGAAACCTTTCCCAGTCACTCTGTGTATGCTGAGTGTAGGGCATCACACTGCATTCTTCCTTAGGAGAGCTGGATTTCCTCAGCACTCGAATAGCTCCAGGAAATCTGTTCTCTCAGGTCCTACATGTCAGGCAAATCTGCCTCATAGCCCTAGGCTGAGCGGCACTGACAAACCAAAACTGCTTTGCATTCCTCGTACGGAGTCATACCTTAAGACCCCATACTTAGAGGAGAAAGTCGGCTTGCGTTCCTGCCTTAACCACAGCACAGTCCTCCTCTTACATTGCAGGGTTTTAGAAGAAGCTAAGCCCCGATAGCGTACCTAGAGCGTTCCTTGGGAGAGGCAGTTGGCTACACGGAGAACTCCGTGCCAAGGTAACGTTATTCAGGGAAGGGACCAGTGTGTAGCTAGAGTGTATATTTACTTGGAGAAATCACAAGGAGGTAGGCTGCGTGTTCGCTGGAAACGGGGACCTGATGGCACAGGCCTTGCCTTCCCATTTTGAATGCTCCATTCATGCTGCCTTGAAACTACCTAAAAAACAGTTTTAGGACGGTTCTCTAGTCACTGTAGGCAGGGCTCTGGGAAGGGCACGAGTGTTCTCTACATCGACAGGGTGCTTTCATAGCCTGGGTGGGAGCTCCTCCTGAGACGCTCTAGAGCTAAAAGGAAACTTGACGTGAGTCCTTTCCTCTAGGTAAAGCCGTGAATAGCCTGCCGAAGCGGAAGCTTGGAACAGAGTCCTTGAAGCATTAGCTTTAGGTCTGTTTTCTTTTAAAGTTAGTAAGCTTTCAGGACACCGAGGACCTCGCGTGGGCACCCTATTCCCTGCAAGAACACCTAGTACCGGCAGGCTGCACTAGGCTGCTAAGAAACATCCAGGCCCAGAAACCTTTCCCAGTCACTCTGTGTATGCTGAGTGTAGGGCAACACACTGCATTCTTCCTTGGGAGAGCTGGATTTCCTCAGCACTCCAACAGCTCCAGGAAATCTGTTCTCTCACGTCCTACACGTCATGCAAATCTGCCTCATAGCCCTAGGCTGAGCGGCACTGAGAAACCAAAACTGCTTTGCATTCCTCGTACAGAGTCATACCTTAAGAGCCCATACTTAGAGGAGAAAGTCGGCTTGCGTTCCTGCCTTAACCACAGCACAGTTTTTCCTCTTACACTGCAGGGTGTTAGAAGAAGTTAAGCCCCGATAGCGTACCTAGAGCGTTCTTTGGGAGAGGCAGTTGGCTACACGGAGAACTCCGTGCCAAGGAAAGGTTATTCAGGGAAGGGACCAGTGTGTAGCTAGAGGGTATATTTACTCAGTAGAAATCACAAGGAGGTAGGCTGCGTGTTCCCTGGAAACGGGGACCTGATGGCACAGGCCTTGCCTTCCCATTTTGAATGCTCCATTCATGCTGCCTTGAAACCACCTAAATAACAGTTTTAGGACGGTTCTCTAGTCACTGTAGGCAGGGCTCTGGGAAGGGCACGAGTGTTCTCTACATCAACAGGGTGCTTTCATAGCCTGGGTGGGAGCTCCTCCTGAGACGCTCTAGAGCTAAAAGGAAACTTGACGTGAGTCCTGTCCTCAAGGTAAAGCCTTGAATAGCCTGCCGTAGCGGAAGCTTGGAGCAGAGTCCTTGAAGCATTAGCTTTAGGTCTCTTTTCTTTTAAGGTTAGTAAGCTTTCAGGACACTGAGGACCTCGCGTGAGCACCCTATTCCCTGCAAGAACACCTAGGACCGGCAGGCTCCACTAGGCTGCTAAGAAACATCCAGGCCCGGAAACCTTTCCCAGTCACTCTGTGTATGCTGAGTGTAGGGCATCACACTGCATTCTTCCTTGGGAGAGCTGGATTTCCTCAGCACTCGAATAGCTCCAGGAAATCTGTTCTCTCAGGTCCTACATGTCAGGCAAATCTGCCTCATAGCCCTAGGCTGAGCGGCACTGACAAACCAAAACTGCTTTGCATTCCTCGTACAGAGTCATACCTTAAGACCCCATACTTAGAGGAGAAAGTCGGCTTGCGTTCCTGCCTTAACCACAGCACAGTCCTCCTCTTACACTGCAGGGTTTTAGAAGAAGCCAAGCCCCGAGAGCGTACCTAGAGCGTTCCTTGGGAGAGGCAGTTGGCTACACGGAGAACTCCGTGCCAAGGTAACGTTATTCAGGGAAGGGACCAGTGTGTAGCTAGAGTGTATATTTACTTGGAGAAATCACAAGGAGGTAGGCTGCGTGTTCGCTGGAAACGGGGACCTGATGGCACAGGCCTTGCCTTCCCATTTTGAATGCTCCATTCATGCTGCCTTGAAACTACCTTAATAACAGTTTTAGGACGGTTCTCTAGTCACTGTAGGCAGGGCTCTGGGAAGGGCACGAGTGTTCTCTACATCGACAGGGTGCTTTCATAGCCTGGGTGGGAGCTCCTCCTGAGACGCTCTAGAGCTAAAAGGAAACTTGACGTGAGTCCTGTCCTCAAGGTAAAGCCTTGAATAGCCTGCCGTAGCGGAAGCTTGGAGCAGAGTCCTTGAAGCATTAGCTTTAGGTCTCTTTTCTTTTAAGGTTAGTAAGCTTTCAGGACACTGAGGACCTCGCGTGAGCACCCTATTCCCTGCAAGAACACCTAGGACCGGCAGGCTCCACTAGGCTGCTAAGAAACATCCAGGCCCGGAAACCTTTCCCTGTTACTCTGTGTCTGCTGAGTGTAGGGCAACACACTGCACTCTTCCTTGGGAGAGCTGAATTTCCTCAGCACTCCAACAGCTCCAGGAAATCTGTTCTCTCACGTCCTACATGTCATGCAAATCTGCCTCATAGCCCTAGGCTGAGCGGCACTGACAAACCAAAACTGCTTTGCATTCCTCGTACAGAGTCATACCTTAAGACCCCATACTTAGAGGAGAAAGTCGGCTTGCGTTCCTGCCTTAACCACAGCACCGTCCTCCTCTTACACTGCAGGGTTTTAGAAGAAGCTAAGCCCCGATAGCGTACCTAGAGCGTTCCTTGGGAGAGGCAGTTGGCTACACGGAGAACTCCGTACTAAGGTAACGTTATTCAGGTAAGGGACCAGTGTAGCTAGAGTGTATATTTACTTGGAGAAATCACAAGGAGGTAGGCTGCGTGTTCGCTGGAAACGGGGACCTGATGGCACAGGCCTTGCTTTCCCATTTTCAATGCTCCATTCATGCTGCCTTGAAACTACCTAAAAAACAGTTTTAGGACGGTTCTCTAGTCACTGTAGGCAGGGCTCTGGGAAGGGAACGAGTGTTCTCTACATCAACAGGGTGCTTTCATAGCCTGGGTGGGAGCTCCTCCTGAGACGCTCTAGAGCTAAAAGGAAACTTGACGTGAGTCCTTTCCTCTAGGTAAAGCCGTGAATAGCCTGCCGAAGCGGAAGCTTGGAACAGAGTCCTTGAAGCATTAGCTTTAGGTCTGTTTTCTTTTAAAGTTAGTAAGCTTTCAGGACACCGAGGACCTCGCATGGGCACCCTATTCCCTGCAAGAACACCTAGTACCGGCAGGCTCCACTAGGCTGCTAAGAAGCATCCAGGCCCAGAAACCTTTCCCAGTCACTCTGTGTATGCTGAGTGTAGGGCAACACACTGCATTCTTCCTTGGGAGAGCTGGATTTCCTCAGCACTCCAACAGCTCCAGGAAATCTGTTCTCTCACGTCCTACACGTCATGCAAATCTGCCTCATAGCCCTAGGCTGAGCGGCACTGAGAAACCAAAACTGCTTTGCATTCCTCGTACAGAGTCATACCTTAAGACCCCATACTTAGAGGAGAAAGTCGGCTTGCGTTCCTGCCTTAACCACAGCACAGTTTTTCCTCTTACACTGCAGGGTGTTAGAAGAAGTTAAGCCCCGATAGCGTACCTAGAGCGTTCTTTGGGAGAGGCAGTTGGCTACACGGAGAACTCCGTGCCAAGGAAAGGTTATTCAGGGAAGGGACCAGTGTGTAGCTAGAGGGTATATTTACTCAGTAGAAATCACAAGGAGGTAGGCTGCGTGTTCCCTGGAAACGGGGACCTGATGGCACAGGCCTTGCCTTCCTATTTTGAATGCTCCATTCATGCTGCCTTGAAACCACCTAAATAACAGTTTTAGGACGGTTCTCTAGTCACTGTAGGCAGGGCTCTGGGAAGGGCACGAGTGTTCTCTACATCAACAGGGTGCTTTCATAGCCTGGGTGGGAGCTCCTCCTGAGACGCTCTAGAGCTAAAAGGAAACTTGACGTGAGTCCTGTCCTCAAGGTAAAGCCTTGAATAGCCTGCCGAAGCGGAAGCTTGGAGCAGAGTCCTTGAAGCCTTAGCTTTAGGTCTCTTTTCTTTTAAGGTTAGTAAGCTTTCAGGACACTGAGGACCTCGCGTGGGCACCCTATTCCCTGCAAGAACACCTAGTACCGGCAGGCTCCACTAGGCTGCTAAGAAACATCCAGGCCCGGAAACCTTTCCCAGTCACTCTGTGTATGCTGAGTGTAGGGCATCACACTGCATTCTTCCTTAGGAGAGCTGGATTTCCTCAGCACTCGAATAGCTCCAGGAAATCTGTTCTCTCAGGTCCTACATGTCAGGCAAATCTGCCTCATAGCCCTAGGCTGAGCGGCACTGACAAACCAAAACTGCTTTGCATTCCTCGTACGGAGTCATACCTTAAGACCCCATACTTAGAGGAGAAAGTCGGCTTGCGTTCCTGCCTTAACCACAGCACAGTCCTCCTCTTACATTGCAGGGTTTTAGAAGAAGCTAAGCCCCGATAGCGTACCTAGAGCGTTCCTTGGGAGAGGCAGTTGGCTACACGGAGAACTCCGTGCCAAGGTAACGTTATTCAGGGAAGGGACCAGTGTGTAGCTAGAGTGTATATTTACTTGGAGAAATCACAAGGAGGTAGGCTGCGTGTTCGCTGGAAACGGGGACCTGATGGCACAGGCCTTGCCTTCCCATTTTGAATGCTCCATTCATGCTGCCTTGAAACTACCTTAATAACAGTTTTAGGACGGTTCTCTAGTCACTGTAGGCAGGGCTCTGGGAAGGGCACGAGTGTTCTCTACATCGACAGGGTGCTTTCATAGCCTGGGTGGGAGCTCCTCCTGAGACGCTCTAGAGCTAAAAGGAAACTTGACGTGAGTCCTGTCCTCAAGGTAAAGCCTTGAATAGCCTGCCGTAGCGGAAGCTTGGAGCAGAGTCCTTGAAGCATTAGCTTTAGGTCTCTTTTCTTTTAAGGTTAGTAAGCTTTCAGGACACTGAGGACCTCGCGTGAGCACCCTCTTCCCTGCAAGAACACCTAGGACCGGCAGGCTCCACTAGGCTGCTAAGAAACATCCAGGCCCGGAAACCTTTCCCTGTTACTCTGTGTCTGCTGAGTGTAGGGCAACACACTGCACTCTTCCTTGGGAGAGCTGAATTTCCTCAGCACTCCAACAGCTCCAGGAAATCTGTTCTCTCACGTCCTACATGTCATGCAAATCTGCCTCATAGCCCTAGGCTGAGCGGCACTGACAAACCAAAACTGCTTTGCATTCCTCGTACAGAGTCATACCTTAAGACCCCATACTTAGAGGAGAAAGTCGGCTTGCGTTCCTGCCTTAACCACAGCACCGTCCTCCTCTTACACTGCAGGGTTTTAGAAGAAGCTAAGCCCCGATAGCGTACCTAGAGCGTTCCTTGGGAGAGGCAGTTGGCTACACGGAGAACTCCGTACTAAGGTAACGTTATTCAGGTAAGGGACCAGTGTAGCTAGAGTGTATATTTACTTGGAGAAATCACAAGGAGGTAGGCTGCGTGTTCGCTGGAAACGGGGACCTGATGGCACAGGCCTTGCTTTCCCATTTTCAATGCTCCATTCATGCTGCCTTGAAACTACCTAAAAAACAGTTTTAGGACGGTTCTCTAGTCACTGTAGGCAGGGCTCTGGGAAGGGAACGAGTG
The DNA here is from genome assembly GCF_028023285.1 of Balaenoptera ricei. Taxonomy (NCBI): domain Eukaryota; kingdom Metazoa; phylum Chordata; class Mammalia; order Artiodactyla; family Balaenopteridae; genus Balaenoptera; species Balaenoptera ricei. The sequence continues at coordinate 60,737,291 of NC_082652.1, forward strand.
TTCTCTACATCAACAGGGTGCTTTCATAGCCTGGGTGGGAGCTCCTCCTGAGACGCTCTAGAGCTAAAAGGAAACTTGACGTGAGTCCTTTCCTCTAGGTAAAGCCGTGAATAGCCTGCCGAAGCGGAAGCTTGGAACAGAGTCCTTGAAGCATTAGCTTTAGGTCTGTTTTCTTTTAAAGTTAGTAAGCTTTCAGGACACCGAGGACCTCGCATGGGCACCCTATTCCCTGCAAGAACACCTAGTACCGGCAGGCTCCACTAGGCTGCTAAGAAGCATCCAGGCCCAGAAACCTTTCCCAGTCACTCTGTGTATGCTGAGTGTAGGGCAACACACTGCATTCTTCCTTGGGAGAGCTGGATTTCCTCAGCACTCCAACAGCTCCAGGAAATCTGTTCTCTCACGTCCTACACGTCATGCAAATCTGCCTCATAGCCCTAGGCTGAGCGGCACTGAGAAACCAAAACTGCTTTGCATTCCTCGTACAGAGTCATACCTTAAGACCCCATACTTAGAGGAGAAAGTCGGCTTGCGTTCCTGCCTTAACCACAGCACAGTTTTTCCTCTTACACTGCAGGGTGTTAGAAGAAGTTAAGCCCCGATAGCGTACCTAGAGCGTTCTTTGGGAGAGGCAGTTGGCTACACGGAGAACTCCGTGCCAAGGAAAGGTTATTCAGGGAAGGGACCAGTGTGTAGCTAGAGGGTATATTTACTCAGTAGAAATCACAAGGAGGTAGGCTGCGTGTTCCCTGGAAACGGGGACCTGATGGCACAGGCCTTGCCTTCCTATTTTGAATGCTCCATTCATGCTGCCTTGAAACCACCTAAATAACAGTTTTAGGACGGTTCTCTAGTCACTGTAGGCAGGGCTCTGGGAAGGGCACGAGTGTTCTCTACATCAACAGGGTGCTTTCATAGCCTGGGTGGGAGCTCCTCCTGAGACGCTCTAGAGCTAAAAGGAAACTTGACGTGAGTCCTGTCCTCAAGGTAAAGCCTTGAATAGCCTGCCGAAGCGGAAGCTTGGAGCAGAGTCCTTGAAGCCTTAGCTTTAGGTCTCTTTTCTTTTAAGGTTAGTAAGCTTTCAGGACACTGAGGACCTCGCGTGGGCACCCTATTCCCTGCAAGAACACCTAGTACCGGCAGGCTCCACTAGGCTGCTAAGAAACATCCAGGCCCGGAAACCTTTCCCAGTCACTCTGTGTATGCTGAGTGTAGGGCATCACACTGCATTCTTCCTTAGGAAAGCTGGATTTCCTCAGCACTCGAATAGCTCCAGGAAATCTGTTCTCTCAGGTCCTACATGTCAGGCAAATCTGCCTCATAGCCCTAGGCTGAGCGGCACTGACAAACCAAAACTGCTTTGCATTCCTCGTACGGAGTCATACCTTAAGACCCCATACTTAGAGGAGAAAGTCGGCTTGCGTTCCTGCCTTAACCACAGCACAGTCCTCCTCTTACATTGCAGGGTTTTAGAAGAAGCTAAGCCCCGATAGCGTACCTAGAGCGTTCCTTGGGAGAGGCAGTTGGCTACACGGAGAACTCCGTGCCAAGGTAACGTTATTCAGGGAAGGGACCAGTGTGTAGCTAGAGTGTATATTTACTTGGAGAAATCACAAGGAGGTAGGCTGCGTGTTCGCTGGAAACGGGGACCTGATGGCACAGGCCTTGCCTTCCCATTTTGAATGCTCCATTCATGCTGCCTTGAAACTACCTAAAAAACAGTTTTAGGACGGTTCTCTAGTCACTGTAGGCAGGGCTCTGGGAAGGGCACGAGTGTTCTCTACATCGACAGGGTGCTTTCATAGCCTGGGTGGGAGCTCCTCCTGAGACGCTCTAGAGCTAAAAGGAAACTTGACGTGAGTCCTTTCCTCTAGGTAAAGCCGTGAATAGCCTGCCGAAGCGGAAGCTTGGAACAGAGTCCTTGAAGCATTAGCTTTAGGTCTGTTTTCTTTTAAAGTTAGTAAGCTTTCAGGACACCGAGGACCTCGCGTGGGCACCCTATTCCCTGCAAGAACACCTAGTACCGGCAGGCTGCACTAGGCTGCTAAGAAACATCCAGGCCCAGAAACCTTTCCCAGTCACTCTGTGTATGCTGAGTGTAGGGCAACACACTGCATTCTTCCTTGGGAGAGCTGGATTTCCTCAGCACTCCAACAGCTCCAGGAAATCTGTTCTCTCACGTCCTACACGTCATGCAAATCTGCCTCATAGCCCTAGGCTGAGCGGCACTGAGAAACCAAAACTGCTTTGCATTCCTCGTACAGAGTCATACCTTAAGAGCCCATACTTAGAGGAGAAAGTCGGCTTGCGTTCCTGCCTTAACCACAGCACAGTTTTTCCTCTTACACTGCAGGGTGTTAGAAGAAGTTAAGCCCCGATAGCGTACCTAGAGCGTTCTTTGGGAGAGGCAGTTGGCTACACGGAGAACTCCGTGCCAAGGAAAGGTTATTCAGGGAAGGGACCAGTGTGTAGCTAGAGGGTATATTTACTCAGTAGAAATCACAAGGAGGTAGGCTGCGTGTTCCCTGGAAACGGGGACCTGATGGCACAGGCCTTGCCTTCCCATTTTGAATGCTCCATTCATGCTGCCTTGAAACCACCTAAATAACAGTTTTAGGACGGTTCTCTAGTCACTGTAGGCAGGGCTCTGGGAAGGGCACGAGTGTTCTCTCCATCAAGAGGGTGCTTTCATAGCCTGGGTGGGAGCTCCTCCTGAGACGCTCTAGAGCTAAAAGGAAACTTGACGTGAGTCCTGTCCTCAAGGTAAAGCCTTGAATAGCCTGCCGTAGCGGAAGCTTGGAGCAGAGTCCTTGAAGCATTAGCTTTAGGTCTCTTTTCTTTTAAGGTTAGTAAGCTTTCAGGACACTGAGGACCTCGCGTGAGCACCCTATTCCCTGCAAGAACACCTAGGACCGGCAGGCTCCACTAGGCTGCTAAGAAACATCCAGGCCCGGAAACCTTTCCCAGTCACTCTGTGTATGCTGAGTGTAGGGCATCACACTGCATTCTTCCTTGGGAGAGCTGGATTTCCTCAGCACTCGAATAGCTCCAGGAAATCTGTTCTCTCAGGTCCTACATGTCAGGCAAATCTGCCTCATAGCCCTAGGCTGAGCGGCACTGACAAACCAAAACTGCTTTGCATTCCTCGTACAGAGTCATACCTTAAGACCCCATACTTAGAGGAGAAAGTCGGCTTGCGTTCCTGCCTTAACCACAGCACAGTCCTCCTCTTACACTGCAGGGTTTTAGAAGAAGCCAAGCCCCGAGAGCGTACCTAGAGCGTTCCTTCGGAGAGGCAGTTGGCTACACGGAGAACTCCGTGCCAAGGTAACGTTATTCAGGGAAGGGACCAGTGTGTAGCTAGAGTGTATATTTACTTGGAGAAATCACAAGGAGGTAGGCTGCGTGTTCGCTGGAAACGGGGACCTGATGGCACAGGCCTTGCCTTCCCATTTTGAATGCTCCATTCATGCTGCCTTGAAACTACCTTAATAACAGTTTTAGGACGGTTCTCTAGTCACTGTAGGCAGGGCTCTGGGAAGGGCACGAGTGTTCTCTACATCGACAGGGTGCTTTCATAGCCTGGGTGGGAGCTCCTCCTGAGACGCTCTAGAGCTAAAAGGAAACTTGACGTGAGTCCTGTCCTCAAGGTAAAGCCTTGAATAGCCTGCCGTAGCGGAAGCTTGGAGCAGAGTCCTTGAAGCATTAGCTTTAGGTCTCTTTTCTTTTAAGGTTAGTAAGCTTTCAGGACACTGAGGACCTCGCGTGAGCACCCTCTTCCCTGCAAGAACACCTAGGACCGGCAGGCTCCACTAGGCTGCTAAGAAACATCCAGGCCCGGAAACCTTTCCCTGTTACTCTGTGTCTGCTGAGTGTAGGGCAACACACTGCACTCTTCCTTGGGAGAGCTGAATTTCCTCAGCACTCCAACAGCTCCAGGAAATCTGTTCTCTCACGTCCTACATGTCATGCAAATCTGCCTCATAGCCCTAGGCTGAGCGGCACTGACAAACCAAAACTGCTTTGCATTCCTCGTACAGAGTCATACCTTAAGACCCCATACTTAGAGGAGAAAGTCGGCTTGCGTTCCTGCCTTAACCACAGCACCGTCCTCCTCTTACACTGCAGGGTTTTAGAAGAAGCTAAGCCCCGATAGCGTACCTAGAGCGTTCCTTGGGAGAGGCAGTTGGCTACACGGAGAACTCCGTACTAAGGTAACGTTATTCAGGTAAGGGACCAGTGTAGCTAGAGTGTATATTTACTTGGAGAAATCACAAGGAGGTAGGCTGCGTGTTCGCTGGAAACGGGGACCTGATGGCACAGGCCTTGCTTTCCCATTTTCAATGCTCCATTCATGCTGCCTTGAAACTACCTAAAAAACAGTTTTAGGACGGTTCTCTAGTCACTGTAGGCAGGGCTCTGGGAAGGGAACGAGTGTTCTCTACATCAACAGGGTGCTTTCATAGCCTGGGTGGGAGCTCCTCCTGAGACGCTCTAGAGCTAAAAGGAAACTTGACGTGAGTCCTTTCCTCTAGGTAAAGCCGTGAATAGCCTGCCGAAGCGGAAGCTTGGAACAGAGTCCTTGAAGCATTAGCTTTAGGTCTGTTTTCTTTTAAAGTTAGTAAGCTTTCAGGACACCGAGGACCTCGCATGGGCACCCTATTCCCTGCAAGAACACCTAGTACCGGCAGGCTCCACTAGGCTGCTAAGAAGCATCCAGGCCCAGAAACCTTTCCCAGTCACTCTGTGTATGCTGAGTGTAGGGCAACACACTGCATTCTTCCTTGGGAGAGCTGGATTTCCTCAGCACTCCAACAGCTCCAGGAAATCTGTTCTCTCACGTCCTACACGTCATGCAAATCTGCCTCATAGCCCTAGGCTGAGCGGCACTGAGAAACCAAAACTGCTTTGCATTCCTCGTACAGAGTCATACCTTAAGACCCCATACTTAGAGGAGAAAGTCGGCTTGCGTTCCTGCCTTAACCACAGCACAGTTTTTCCTCTTACACTGCAGGGTGTTAGAAGAAGTTAAGCCCCGATAGCGTACCTAGAGCGTTCTTTGGGAGAGGCAGTTGGCTACACGGAGAACTCCGTGCCAAGGAAAGGTTATTCAGGGAAGGGACCAGTGTGTAGCTAGAGGGTATATTTACTCAGTAGAAATCACAAGGAGGTAGGCTGCGTGTTCCCTGGAAACGGGGACCTGATGGCACAGGCCTTGCCTTCCTATTTTGAATGCTCCATTCATGCTGCCTTGAAACCACCTAAATAACAGTTTTAGGACGGTTCTCTAGTCACTGTAGGCAGGGCTCTGGGAAGGGCACGAGTGTTCTCTACATCAACAGGGTGCTTTCATAGCCTGGGTGGGAGCTCCTCCTGAGACGCTCTAGAGCTAAAAGGAAACTTGACGTGAGTCCTGTCCTCAAGGTAAAGCCTTGAATAGCCTGCCGAAGCGGAAGCTTGGAGCAGAGTCCTTGAAGCCTTAGCTTTAGGTCTCTTTTCTTTTAAGGTTAGTAAGCTTTCAGGACACTGAGGACCTCGCGTGGGCACCCTATTCCCTGCAAGAACACCTAGTACCGGCAGGCTCCACTAGGCTGCTAAGAAACATCCAGGCCCGGAAACCTTTCCCAGTCACTCTGTGTATGCTGAGTGTAGGGCATCACACTGCATTCTTCCTTAGGAAAGCTGGATTTCCTCAGCACTCGAATAGCTCCAGGAAATCTGTTCTCTCAGGTCCTACATGTCAGGCAAATCTGCCTCATAGCCCTAGGCTGAGCGGCACTGACAAACCAAAACTGCTTTGCATTCCTCGTACGGAGTCATACCTTAAGACCCCATACTTAGAGGAGAAAGTCGGCTTGCGTTCCTGCCTTAACCACAGCACAGTCCTCCTCTTACATTGCAGGGTTTTAGAAGAAGCTAAGCCCCGATAGCGTACCTAGAGCGTTCCTTGGGAGAGGCAGTTGGCTACACGGAGAACTCCGTGCCAAGGTAACGTTATTCAGGGAAGGGACCAGTGTGTAGCTAGAGTGTATATTTACTTGGAGAAATCACAAGGAGGTAGGCTGCGTGTTCGCTGGAAACGGGGACCTGATGGCACAGGCCTTGCCTTCCCATTTTGAATGCTCCATTCATGCTGCCTTGAAACTACCTAAAAAACAGTTTTAGGACGGTTCTCTAGTCACTGTAGGCAGGGCTCTGGGAAGGGCACGAGTGTTCTCTACATCGACAGGGTGCTTTCATAGCCTGGGTGGGAGCTCCTCCTGAGACGCTCTAGAGCTAAAAGGAAACTTGACGTGAGTCCTTTCCTCTAGGTAAAGCCGTGAATAGCCTGCCGAAGCGGAAGCTTGGAACAGAGTCCTTGAAGCATTAGCTTTAGGTCTGTTTTCTTTTAAAGTTAGTAAGCTTTCAGGACACCGAGGACCTCGCGTGGGCACCCTATTCCCTGCAAGAACACCTAGTACCGGCAGGCTGCACTAGGCTGCTAAGAAACATCCAGGCCCAGAAACCTTTCCCAGTCACTCTGTGTATGCTGAGTGTAGGGCAACACACTGCATTCTTCCTTGGGAGAGCTGGATTTCCTCAGCACTCCAACAGCTCCAGGAAATCTGTTCTCTCACGTCCTACACGTCATGCAAATCTGCCTCATAGCCCTAGGCTGAGCGGCACTGAGAAACCAAAACTGCTTTGCATTCCTCGTACAGAGTCATACCTTAAGAGCCCATACTTAGAGGAGAAAGTCGGCTTGCGTTCCTGCCTTAACCACAGCACAGTTTTTCCTCTTACACTGCAGGGTGTTAGAAGAAGTTAAGCCCCGATAGCGTACCTAGAGCGTTCTTTGGGAGAGGCAGTTGGCTACACGGAGAACTCCGTGCCAAGGAAAGGTTATTCAGGGAAGGGACCAGTGTGTAGCTAGAGGGTATATTTACTCAGTAGAAATCACAAGGAGGTAGGCTGCGTGTTCCCTGGAAACGGGGACCTGATGGCACAGGCCTTGCCTTCCCATTTTGAATGCTCCATTCATGCTGCCTTGAAACCACCTAAATAACAGTTTTAGGACGGTTCTCTAGTCACTGTAGGCAGGGCTCTGGGAAGGGCACGAGTGTTCTCTCCATCAAGAGGGTGCTTTCATAGCCTGGGTGGGAGCTCCTCCTGAGACGCTCTAGAGCTAAAAGGAAACTTGACGTGAGTCCTGTCCTCAAGGTAAAGCCTTGAATAGCCTGCCGTAGCGGAAGCTTGGAGCAGAGTCCTTGAAGCATTAGCTTTAGGTCTCTTTTCTTTTAAGGTTAGTAAGCTTTCAGGACACTGAGGACCTCGCGTGAGCACCCTATTCCCTGCAAGAACACCTAGGACCGGCAGGCTCCACTAGGCTGCTAAGAAACATCCAGGCCCGGAAACCTTTCCCAGTCACTCTGTGTATGCTGAGTGTAGGGCATCACACTGCATTCTTCCTTGGGAGAGCTGGATTTCCTCAGCACTCGAATAGCTCCAGGAAATCTGTTCTCTCAGGTCCTACATGTCAGGCAAATCTGCCTCATAGCCCTAGGCTGAGCGGCACTGACAAACCAAAACTGCTTTGCATTCCTCGTACAGAGTCATACCTTAAGACCCCATACTTAGAGGAGAAAGTCGGCTTGCGTTCCTGCCTTAACCACAGCACAGTCCTCCTCTTACACTGCAGGGTTTTAGAAGAAGCCAAGCCCCGAGAGCGTACCTAGAGCGTTCCTTGGGAGAGGCAGTTGGCTACACGGAGAACTCCGTGCCAAGGTAACGTTATTCAGGGAAGGGACCAGTGTGTAGCTAGAGTGTATATTTACTTGGAGAAATCACAAGGAGGTAGGCTGCGTGTTCGCTGGAAACGGGGACCTGATGGCACAGGCCTTGCCTTCCCATTTTGAATGCTCCATTCATGCTGCCTTGAAACTACCTTAATAACAGTTTTAGGACGGTTCTCTAGTCACTGTAGGCAGGGCTCTGGGAAGGGCACGAGTGTTCTCTACATCGACAGGGTGCTTTCATAGCCTGGGTGGGAGCTCCTCCTGAGACGCTCTAGAGCTAAAAGGAAACTTGACGTGAGTCCTGTCCTCAAGGTAAAGCCTTGAATAGCCTGCCGTAGCGGAAGCTTGGAGCAGAGTCCTTGAAGCATTAGCTTTAGGTCTCTTTTCTTTTAAGGTTAGTAAGCTTTCAGGACACTGAGGACCTCGCGTGAGCACCCTATTCCCTGCAAGAACACCTAGGACCGGCAGGCTCCACTAGGCTGCTAAGAAACATCCAGGCCCGGAAACCTTTCCCTGTTACTCTGTGTCTGCTGAGTGTAGGGCAACACACTGCACTCTTCCTTGGGAGAGCTGAATTTCCTCAGCACTCCAACAGCTCCAGGAAATCTGTTCTCTCACGTCCTACATGTCATGCAAATCTGCCTCATAGCCCTAGGCTGAGCGGCACTGACAAACCAAAACTGCTTTGCATTCCTCGTACAGAGTCATACCTTAAGACCCCATACTTAGAGGAGAAAGTCGGCTTGCGTTCCTGCCTTAACCACAGCACCGTCCTCCTCTTACACTGCAGGGTTTTAGAAGAAGCTAAGCCCCGATAGCGTACCTAGAGCGTTCCTTGGGAGAGGCAGTTGGCTACACGGAGAACTCCGTACTAAGGTAACGTTATTCAGGTAAGGGACCAGTGTAGCTAGAGTGTATATTTACTTGGAGAAATCACAAGGAGGTAGGCTGCGTGTTCGCTGGAAACGGGGACCTGATGGCACAGGCCTTGCTTTCCCATTTTCAATGCTCCATTCATGCTGCCTTGAAACTACCTAAAAAACAGTTTTAGGACGGTTCTCTAGTCACTGTAGGCAGGGCTCTGGGAAGGGAACGAGTGTTCTCTACATCAACAGGGTGCTTTCATAGCCTGGGTGGGAGCTCCTCCTGAGACGCTCTAGAGCTAAAAGGAAACTTGACGTGAGTCCTTTCCTCTAGGTAAAGCCGTGAATAGCCTGCCGAAGCGGAAGCTTGGAACAGAGTCCTTGAAGCATTAGCTTTAGGTCTGTTTTCTTTTAAAGTTAGTAAGCTTTCAGGACACCGAGGACCTCGCGTGGGCACCCTATTCCCTGCAAGAACACCTAGTACCGGCAGGCTCCACTAGGCTGCTAAGAAACATCCAGGCCCAGAAACCTTTCCCAGTCACTCTGTGTATGCTGAGTGTAGGGCAACACACTGCATTCTTCCTTGGGAGAGCTGGATTTCCTCAGCACTCCAACAGCTCCAGGAAATCTGTTCTCTCACGTCCTACACGTCATGCAAATCTGCCTCATAGCCCTAGGCTGAGCGGCACTGAGAAACCAAAACTGCTTTGCATTCCTCGTACAGAGTCATACCTTAAGAGCCCATACTTAGAGGAGAAAGTCGGCTTGCGTTCCTGCCTTAACCACAGCACAGTTTTTCCTCTTACACTGCAGGGTGTTAGAAGAAGTTAAGCCCCGATAGCGTACCTAGAGCGTTCTTTGGGAGAGGCAGTTGGCTACACGGAGAACTCCGTGCCAAGGAAAGGTTATTCAGGGAAGGGACCAGTGTGTAGCTAGAGGGTATATTTACTCAGTAGAAATCACAAGGAGGTAGGCTGCGTGTTCCCTGGAAACGGGGACCTGATGGCACAGGCCTTGCCTTCCCATTTTGAATGCTCCATTCATGCTGCCTTGAAACCACCTAAATAACAGTTTTAGGACGGTTCTCTAGTCACTGTAGGCAGGGCTCTGGGAAGGGCACGAGTGTTCTCTACATCAACAGGGTGCTTTCATAGCCTGGGTGGGAGCTCCTCCTGAGACGCTCTAGAGCTAAAAGGAAACTTGACGTGAGTCCTGTCCTCAAGGTAAAGCCTTGAATAGCCTGCCGAAGCGGAAGCTTGGAGCAGAGTCCTTGAAGCATTAGCTTTAGGTCTCTTTTCTTTTAAGGTTAGTAAGCTTTCAGGACACCGAGGACCTCGCGTGGGCACCCTATTCCCTGCAAGAACACCTAGTACCGGCAGGCTCCACTAGGCTGCTAAGAAACATCCAGGCCCGGAAACCTTTCCCAGTCACTCTGTGTATGCTGAGTGTAGGGCATCACACTGCATTCTTCCTTGGGAGAGCTGGATTTCCTCAGCACTCGAATAGCTCCAGGAAATCTGTTCTCTCAGGTCCTACATGTCAGGCAAATCTGCCTCATAGCCCTAGGCTGAGCGGCACTGACAAACCAAAACTGCTTTGCATTCCTCGTACAGAGTCATACCTTAAGACCCCATACTTAGAGGAGAAAGTCGGCTTGCGTTCCTGCCTTAACCACAGCACAGTCCTCCTCTTACACTGCAGGGTTTTAGAAGAAGCCAAGCCCCGAGAGCGTACCTAGAGCGTTCCTTGGGAGAGGCAGTTGGCTACACGGAGAACTCCGTGCCAAGGTAACGTTATTCAGGGAAGGGACCAGTGTGTAGCTAGAGTGTATATTTACTTGGAGAAATCACAAGGAGGTAGGCTGCGTGTTCGCTGGAAACGGGGACCTGATGGCACAGGCCTTGCCTTCCCATTTTGAATGCTCCATTCATGCTGCCTTGAAACTACCTTAATAACAGTTTTAGGACGGTTCTCTAGTCACTGTAGGCAGGGCTCTGGGAAGGGCACGAGTGTTCTCTACATCGACAGGGTGCTTTCATAGCCTGGGTGGGAGCTCCTCCTGAGACGCTCTAGAGCTAAAAGGAAACTTGACGTGAGTCCTGTCCTCAAGGTAAAGCCTTGAATAGCCTGCCGTAGCGGAAGCTTGGAGCAGAGTCCTTGAAGCATTAGCTTTAGGTCTCTTTTCTTTTAAGGTTAGTAAGCTTTCAGGACACTGAGGACCTCGCGTGAGCACCCTATTCCCTGCAAGAACACCTAGGACCGGCAGGCTCCACTAGGCTGCTAAGAAACATCCAGGCCCGGAAACCTTTCCCAGTCACTCTGTGTATGCTGAGTGTAGGGCATCACACTGCATTCTTCCTTGGGAGAGCTGGATTTCCTCAGCACTCGAATAGCTCCAGGAAATCTGTTCTCTCAGGTCCTACATGTCAGGCAAATCTGCCTCATAGCCCTAGGCTGAGCGGCACTGACAAACCAAAACTGCTTTGCATTCCTCGTACAGAGTCATACCTTAAGACCCCATACTTAGAGGAGAAAGTCGGCTTGCGTTCCTGCCTTAACCACAGCACAGTCCTCCTCTTACACTGCAGGGTTTTAGAAGAAGCCAAGCCCCGAGAGCGTACCTAGAGCGTTCCTTGGGAGAGGCAGTTGGCTACACGGAGAACTCCGTGCCAAGGTAACGTTATTCAGGGAAGGGACCAGTGTGTAGCTAGAGTGTATATTTACTTGGAGAAATCACAAGGAGGTAGGCTGCGTGTTCGCTGGAAACGGGGACCTGATGGCACAGGCCTTGCCTTCCCATTTTGAATGCTCCATTCATGCTGCCTTGAAACTACCTTAATAACAGTTTTAGGACGGTTCTCTAGTCACTGTAGGCAGGGCTCTGGGAAGGGCACGAGTGTTCTCTACATCGACAGGGTGCTTTCATAGCCTGGGTGGGAGCTCCTCCTGAGACGCTCTAGAGCTAAAAGGAAACTTGACGTGAGTCCTGTCCTCAAGGTAAAGCCTTGAATAGCCTGCCGTAGCGGAAGCTTGGAGCAGAGTCCTTGAAGCATTAGCTTTAGGTCTCTTTTCTTTTAAGGTTAGTAAGCTTTCAGGACACTGAGGACCTCGCGTGAGCACCCTATTCCCTGCAAGAACACCTAGGACCGGCAGGCTCCACTAGGCTGCTAAGAAACATCCAGGCCCGGAAACCTTTCCCTGTTACTCTGTGTCTGCTGAGTGTAGGGCAACACACTGCACTCTTCCTTGGGAGAGCTGAATTTCCTCAGCACTCCAACAGCTCCAGGAAATCTGTTCTCTCACGTCCTACATGTCATGCAAATCTGCCTCATAGCCCTAGGCTGAGCGGCACTGACAAACCAAAACTGCTTTGCATTCCTCGTACAGAGTCATACCTTAAGACCCCATACTTAGAGGAGAAAGTCGGCTTGCGTTCCTGCCTTAACCACAGCACCGTCCTCCTCTTACACTGCAGGGTTTTAGAAGAAGCTAAGCCCCGATAGCGTACCTAGAGCGTTCCTTGGGAGAGGCAGTTGGCTACACGGAGAACTCCGTACTAAGGTAACGTTATTCAGGTAAGGGACCAGTGTAGCTAGAGTGTATATTTACTTGGAGAAATCACAAGGAGGTAGGCTGCGTGTTCGCTGGAAACGGGGACCTGATGGCACAGGCCTTGCTTTCCCATTTTCAATGCTCCATTCATGCTGCCTTGAAACTACCTAAAAAACAGTTTTAGGACGGTTCTCTAGTCACTGTAGGCAGGGCTCTGGGAAGGGAACGAGTGTTCTCTACATCAACAGGGTGCTTTCATAGCCTGGGTGGGAGCTCCTCCTGAGACGCTCTAGAGCTAAAAGGAAACTTGACGTGAGTCCTTTCCTCTAGGTAAAGCCGTGAATAGCCTGCCGAAGCGGAAGCTTGGAACAGAGTCCTTGAAGCATTAGCTTTAGGTCTGTTTTCTTTTAAAGTTAGTAAGCTTTCAGGACACCGAGGACCTCGCGTGGGCACCCTATTCCCTGCAAGAACACCTAGTACCGGCAGGCTCCACTAGGCTGCTAAGAAACATCCAGGCCCAGAAACCTTTCCCAGTCACTCTGTGTATGCTGAGTGTAGGGCAACACACTGCATTCTTCCTTGGGAGAGCTGGATTTCCTCAGCACTCCAACAGCTCCAGGAAATCTGTTCTCTCACGTCCTACACGTCATGCAAATCTGCCTCATAGCCCTAGGCTGAGCGGCACTGAGAAACCAAAACTGCTTTGCATTCCTCGTACAGAGTCATACCTTAAGAGCCCATACTTAGAGGAGAAAGTCGGCTTGCGTTCCTGCCTTAACCACAGCACAGTTTTTCCTCTTACACTGCAGGGTGTTAGAAGAAGTTAAGCCCCGATAGCGTACCTAGAGCGTTCTTTGGGAGAGGCAGTTGGCTACACGGAGAACTCCGTGCCAAGGAAAGGTTATTCAGGGAAGGGACCAGTGTGTAGCTAGAGGGTATATTTACTCAGTAGAAATCACAAGGAGGTAGGCTGCGTGTTCCCTGGAAACGGGGACCTGATGGCACAGGCCTTGCCTTCCCATTTTGAATGCTCCATTCATGCTGCCTTGAAACCACCTAAATAACAGTTTTAGGACGGTTCTCTAGTCACTGTAGGCAGGGCTCTGGGAAGGGCACGAGTGTTCTCTACATCAACAGGGTGCTTTCATAGCCTGGGTGGGAGCTCCTCCTGAGACGCTCTAGAGCTAAAAGGAAACTTGACGTGAGTCCTGTCCTCAAGGTAAAGCCTTGAATAGCCTGCCGAAGCGGAAGCTTGGAGCAGAGTCCTTGAAGCATTAGCTTTAGGTCTCTTTTCTTTTAAGGTTAGTAAGCTTTCAGGACACCGAGGACCTCGCGTGGGCACCCTATTCCCTGCAAGAACACCTAGTACCGGCAGGCTCCACTAGGCTGCTAAGAAACATCCAGGCCCGGAAACCTTTCCCAGTCACTCTGTGTATGCTGAGTGTAGGGCATCACACTGCATTCTTCCTTGGGAGAGCTGGATTTCCTCAGCACTCGAATAGCTCCAGGAAATCTGTTCTCTCAGGTCCTACATGTCAGGCAAATCTGCCTCATAGCCCTAGGCTGAGCGGCACTGACAAACCAAAACTGCTTTGCATTCCTCGTACAGAGTCATACCTTAAGACCCCATACTTAGAGGAGAAAGTCGGCTTGCGTTCCTGCCTTAACCACAGCACAGTCCTCCTCTTACACTGCAGGGTTTTAGAAGAAGCCAAGCCCCGAGAGCGTACCTAGAGCGTTCCTTGGGAGAGGCAGTTGGCTACACGGAGAACTCCGTGCCAAGGTAACGTTATTCAGGGAAGGGACCAGTGTGTAGCTAGAGTGTATATTTACTTGGAGAAATCACAAGGAGGTAGGCTGCGTGTTCGCTGGAAACGGGGACCTGATGGCACAGGCCTTGCCTTCCCATTTTGAATGCTCCATTCATGCTGCCTTGAAACTACCTTAATAACAGTTTTAGGACGGTTCTCTAGTCACTGTAGGCAGGGCTCTGGGAAGGGCACGAGTGTTCTCTACATCGACAGGGTGCTTTCATAGCCTGGGTGGGAGCTCCTCCTGAGACGCTCTAGAGCTAAAAGGAAACTTGACGTGAGTCCTGTCCTCAAGGTAAAGCCTTGAATAGCCTGGCGTAGCGGAAGCTTGGAGCAGAGTCCTTGAAGCATTAGCTTTAGGTCTCTTTTCTTTTAAGGTTAGTAAGCTTTCAGGACACTGAGGACCTCGCGTGAGCACCCTATTCCCTGCAAGAACACCTAGGACCGGCAGGCTCCACTAGGCTGCTAAGAAACATCCAGGCCCGGAAACCTTTCCCTGTTACTCTGTGTCTGCTGAGTGTAGGGCAACACACTGCACTCTTCCTTGGGAGAGCTGAATTTCCTCAGCACTCCAACAGCTCCAGGAAATCTGTTCTCTCACGTCCTACATGTCATGCAAATCTGCCTCATAGCCCTAGGCTGAGCGGCACTGACAAACCAAAACTGCTTTGCATTCCTCGTACAGAGTCATACCTTAAGACCCCATACTTAGAGGAGAAAGTCGGCTTGCGTTCCTGCCTTAACCACAGCACCGTCCTCCTCTTACACTGCAGGGTTTTAGAAGAAGCTAAGCCCCGATAGCGTACCTAGAGCGTTCCTTGGGAGAGGCAGTTGGCTACACGGAGAACTCCGTACTAAGGTAACGTTATTCAGGTAAGGGACCAGTGTAGCTAGAGTGTATATTTACTTGGAGAAATCACAAGGAGGTAGGCTGCGTGTTCGCTGGAAACGGGGACCTGATGGCACAGGCCTTGCTTTCCCATTTTCAATGCTCCATTCATGCTGCCTTGAAACTACCTAAAAAACAGTTTTAGGACGGTTCTCTAGTCACTGTAGGCAGGGCTCTGGGAAGGGAACGAGTGTTCTCTACATCAACAGGGTGCTTTCATAGCCTGGGTGGGAGCTCCTCCTGAGACGCTCTAGAGCTAAAAGGAAACTTGACGTGAGTCCTTTCCTCTAGGTAAAGCCGTGAATAGCCTGCCGAAGCGGAAGCTTGGAACAGAGTCCTTGAAGCATTAGCTTTAGGTCTGTTTTCTTTTAAAGTTAGTAAGCTTTCAGGACACCGAGGACCTCGCGTGGGCACCCTATTCCCTGCAAGAACACCTAGTACCGGCAGGCTCCACTAGGCTGCTAAGAAACATCCAGGCCCAGAAACCTTTCCCAGTCACTCTGTGTATGCTGAGTGTAGGGCATCACACTGCATTCTTCCTTGGGAGAGCTGGATTTCCTCAGCACTCGAATAGCTCCAGGAAATCTGTTCTCTCAGGTCCTACATGTCAGGCAAATCTGCCTCATAGCCCTAGGCTGAGCGGCACTGACAAACCAAAACTGCTTTGCATTCCTCGTACAGAGTCATACCTTAAGACCCCATACTTAGAGGAGAAAGTCGGCTTGCGTTCCTGCCTTAACCACAGCACAGTCCTCCTCTTACACTGCAGGGTTTTAGAAGAAGCCAAGCCCCGAGAGCGTACCTAGAGCGTTCCTTGGGAGAGGCAGTTGGCTACACGGAGAACTCCGTGCCAAGGTAACGTTATTCAGGGAAGGGACCAGTGTGTAGCTAGAGTGTATATTTACTTGGAGAAATCACAAGGAGGTAGGCTGCGTGTTCGCTGGAAACGGGGACCTGATGGCACAGGCCTTGCCTTCCCATTTTGAATGCTCCATTCATGCTGCCTTGAAACTACCTTAATAACAGTTTTAGGACGGTTCTCTAGTCACTGTAGGCAGGGCTCTGGGAAGGGCACGAGTGTTCTCTACATCGACAGGGTGCTTTCATAGCCTGGGTGGGAGCTCCTCCTGAGACGCTCTAGAGCTAAAAGGAAACTTGACGTGAGTCCTGTCCTCAAGGTAAAGCCTTGAATAGCCTGCCGTAGCGGAAGCTTGGAGCAGAGTCCTTGAAGCATTAGCTTTAGGTCTCTTTTCTTTTAAGGTTAGTAAGCTTTCAGGACACTGAGGACCTCGCGTGAGCACCCTATTCCCTGCAAGAACACCTAGGACCGGCAGGCTCCACTAGGCTGCTAAGAAACATCCAGGCCCGGAAACCTTTCCCTGTTACTCTGTGTCTGCTGAGTGTAGGGCAACACACTGCACTCTTCCTTGGGAGAGCTGAATTTCCTCAGCACTCCAACAGCTCCAGGAAATCTGTTCTCTCACGTCCTACATGTCATGCAAATCTGCCTCATAGCCCTAGGCTGAGCGGCACTGACAAACCAAAACTGCTTTGCATTCCTCGTACAGAGTCATACCTTAAGACCCCATACTTAGAGGAGAAAGTCGGCTTGCGTTCCTGCCTTAACCACAGCACCGTCCTCCTCTTACACTGCAGGGTTTTAGAAGAAGCTAAGCCCCGATAGCGTACCTAGAGCGTTCCTTGGGAGAGGCAGTTGGCTACACGGAGAACTCCGTACTAAGGTAACGTTATTCAGGTAAGGGACCAGTGTAGCTAGAGTGTATATTTACTTGGAGAAATCACAAGGAGGTAGGCTGCGTGTTCGCTGGAAACGGGGACCTGATGGCACAGGCCTTGCTTTCCCATTTTCAATGCTCCATTCATGCTGCCTTGAAACTACCTAAAAAACAGTTTTAGGACGGTTCTCTAGTCACTGTAGGCAGGGCTCTGGGAAGGGAACGAGTGTTCTCTACATCAACAGGGTGCTTTCATAGCCTGGGTGGGAGCTCCTCCTGAGACGCTCTAGAGCTAAAAGGAAACTTGACGTGAGTCCTTTCCTCTAGGTAAAGCCGTGAATAGCCTGCCGAAGCGGAAGCTTGGAACAGAGTCCTTGAAGCATTAGCTTTAGGTCTGTTTTCTTTTAAAGTTAGTAAGCTTTCAGGACACCGAGGACCTCGCGTGGGCACCCTATTCCCTGCAAGAACACCTAGTACCGGCAGGCTCCACTAGGCTGCTAAGAAACATCCAGGCCCAGAAACCTTTCCCAGTCACTCTGTGTATGCTGAGTGTAGGGCAACACACTGCATTCTTCCTTGGGAGAGCTGGATTTCCTCAGCACTCCAACAGCTCCAGGAAATCTGTTCTCTCACGTCCTACACGTCATGCAAATCTGCCTCATAGCCCTAGGCTGAGCGGCACTGAGAAACCAAAACTGCTTTGCATTCCTCGTACAGAGTCATACCTTAAGAGCCCATACTTAGAGGAGAAAGTCGGCTTGCGTTCCTGCCTTAACCACAGCACAGTTTTTCCTCTTACACTGCAGGGTGTTAGAAGAAGTTAAGCCCCGATAGCGTACCTAGAGCGTTCTTTGGGAGAGGCAGTTGGCTACACGGAGAACTCCGTGCCAAGGAAAGGTTATTCAGGGAAGGGACCAGTGTGTAGCTAGAGGGTATATTTACTCAGTAGAAATCACAAGGAGGTAGGCTGCGTGTTCCCTGGAAACGGGGACCTGATGGCACAGGCCTTGCCTTCCCATTTTGAATGCTCCATTCATGCTGCCTTGAAACCACCTAAATAACAGTTTTAGGACGGTTCTCTAGTCACTGTAGGCAGGGCTCTGGGAAGGGCACGAGTGTTCTCTACATCAACAGGGTGCTTTCATAGCCTGGGTGGGAGCTCCTCCTGAGACGCTCTAGAGCTAAAAGGAAACTTGACGTGAGTCCTGTCCTCAAGGTAAAGCCTTGAATAGCCTGCCGAAGCGGAAGCTTGGAGCAGAGTCCTTGAAGCATTAGCTTTAGGTCTCTTTTCTTTTAAGGTTAGTAAGCTTTCAGGACACCGAGGACCTCGCGTGGGCACCCTATTCCCTGCAAGAACACCTAGTACCGGCAGGCTCCACTAGGCTGCTAAGAAACATCCAGGCCCGGAAACCTTTCCCAGTCACTCTGTGTATGCTGAGTGTAGGGCATCACACTGCATTCTTCCTTGGGAGAGCTGGATTTCCTCAGCACTCGAATAGCTCCAGGAAATCTGTTCTCTCAGGTCCTACATGTCAGGCAAATCTGCCTCATAGCCCTAGGCTGAGCGGCACTGACAAACCAAAACTGCTTTGCATTCCTCGTACAGAGTCATACCTTAAGACCCCATACTTAGAGGAGAAAGTCGGCTTGCGTTCCTGCCTTAACCACAGCACAGTCCTCCTCTTACACTGCAGGGTTTTAGAAGAAGCCAAGCCCCGAGAGCGTACCTAGAGCGTTCCTTGGGAGAGGCAGTTGGCTACACGGAGAACTCCGTGCCAAGGTAACGTTATTCAGGGAAGGGACCAGTGTGTAGCTAGAGTGTATATTTACTTGGAGAAATCACAAGGAGGTAGGCTGCGTGTTCGCTGGAAACGGGGACCTGATGGCACAGGCCTTGCCTTCCCATTTTGAATGCTCCATTCATGCTGCCTTGAAACTACCTTAATAACAGTTTTAGGACGGTTCTCTAGTCACTGTAGGCAGGGCTCTGGGAAGGGCACGAGTGTTCTCTACATCGACAGGGTGCTTTCATAGCCTGGGTGGGAGCTCCTCCTGAGACGCTCTAGAGCTAAAAGGAAACTTGACGTGAGTCCTGTCCTCAAGGTAAAGCCTTGAATAGCCTGCCGTAGCGGAAGCTTGGAGCAGAGTCCTTGAAGCATTAGCTTTAGGTCTCTTTTCTTTTAAGGTTAGTAAGCTTTCAGGACACTGAGGACCTCGCGTGAGCACCCTATTCCCTGCAAGAACACCTAGGACCGGCAGGCTCCACTAGGCTGCTAAGAAACATCCAGGCCCGGAAACCTTTCCCAGTCACTCTGTGTATGCTGAGTGTAGGGCATCACACTGCATTCTTCCTTGGGAGAGCTGGATTTCCTCAGCACTCGAATAGCTCCAGGAAATCTGTTCTCTCAGGTCCTACATGTCAGGCAAATCTGCCTCATAGCCCTAGGCTGAGCGGCACTGACAAACCAAAACTGCTTTGCATTCCTCGTACAGAGTCATACCTTAAGACCCCATACTTAGAGGAGAAAGTCGGCTTGCGTTCCTGCCTTAACCACAGCACAGTCCTCCTCTTACACTGCAGGGTTTTAGAAGAAGCCAAGCCCCGAGAGCGTACCTAGAGCGTTCCTTGGGAGAGGCAGTTGGCTACACGGAGAACTCCGTGCCAAGGTAACGTTATTCAGGGAAGGGACCAGTGTGTAGCTAGAGTGTATATTTACTTGGAGAAATCACAAGGAGGTAGGCTGCGTGTTCGCTGGAAACGGGGACCTGATGGCACAGGCCTTGCCTTCCCATTTTGAATGCTCCATTCATGCTGCCTTGAAACTACCTTAATAACAGTTTTAGGACGGTTCTCTAGTCACTGTAGGCAGGGCTCTGGGAAGGGCACGAGTGTTCTCTACATCGACAGGGTGCTTTCATAGCCTGGGTGGGAGCTCCTCCTGAGACGCTCTAGAGCTAAAAGGAAACTTGACGTGAGTCCTGTCCTCAAGGTAAAGCCTTGAATAGCCTGCCGTAGCGGAAGCTTGGAGCAGAGTCCTTGAAGCATTAGCTTTAGGTCTCTTTTCTTTTAAGGTTAGTAAGCTTTCAGGACACTGAGGACCTCGCGTGAGCACCCTATTCCCTGCAAGAACACCTAGGACCGGCAGGCTCCACTAGGCTGCTAAGAAACATCCAGGCCCGGAAACCTTTCCCTGTTACTCTGTGTCTGCTGAGTGTAGGGCAACACACTGCACTCTTCCTTGGGAGAGCTGAATTTCCTCAGCACTCCAACAGCTCCAGGAAATCTGTTCTCTCACGTCCTACATGTCATGCAAATCTGCCTCATAGCCCTAGGCTGAGCGGCACTGACAAACCAAAACTGCTTTGCATTCCTCGTACAGAGTCATACCTTAAGACCCCATACTTAGAGGAGAAAGTCGGCTTGCGTTCCTGCCTTAACCACAGCACCGTCCTCCTCTTACACTGCAGGGTTTTAGAAGAAGCTAAGCCCCGATAGCGTACCTAGAGCGTTCCTTGGGAGAGGCAGTTGGCTACACGGAGAACTCCGTACTAAGGTAACGTTATTCAGGTAAGGGACCAGTGTAGCTAGAGTGTATATTTACTTGGAGAAATCACAAGGAGGTAGGCTGCGTGTTCGCTGGAAACGGGGACCTGATGGCACAGGCCTTGCTTTCCCATTTTCAATGCTCCATTCATGCTGCCTTGAAACTACCTAAAAAACAGTTTTAGGACGGTTCTCTAGTCACTGTAGGCAGGGCTCTGGGAAGGGAACGAGTGTTCTCTACATCAACAGGGTGCTTTCATAGCCTGGGTGGGAGCTCCTCCTGAGACGCTCTAGAGCTAAAAGGAAACTTGACGTGAGTCCTTTCCTCTAGGTAAAGCCGTGAATAGCCTGCCGAAGCGGAAGCTTGGAACAGAGTCCTTGAAGCATTAGCTTTAGGTCTGTTTTCTTTTAAAGTTAGTAAGCTTTCAGGACACCGAGGACCTCGCGTGGGCACCCTATTCCCTGCAAGAACACCTAGTACCGGCAGGCTCCACTAGGCTGCTAAGAAACATCCAGGCCCAGAAACCTTTCCCAGTCACTCTGTGTATGCTGAGTGTAGGGCAACACACTGCATTCTTCCTTGGGAGAGCTGGATTTCCTCAGCACTCCAACAGCTCCAGGAAATCTGTTCTCTCACGTCCTACACGTCATGCAAATCTGCCTCATAGCCCTAGGCTGAGCGGCACTGAGAAACCAAAACTGCTTTGCATTCCTCGTACAGAGTCATACCTTAAGAGCCCATACTTAGAGGAGAAAGTCGGCTTGCGTTCCTGCCTTAACCACAGCACAGTTTTTCCTCTTACACTGCAGGGTGTTAGAAGAAGTTAAGCCCCGATAGCGTACCTAGAGCGTTCTTTGGGAGAGGCAGTTGGCTACACGGAGAACTCCGTGCCAAGGAAAGGTTATTCAGGGAAGGGACCAGTGTGTAGCTAGAGGGTATATTTACTCAGTAGAAATCACAAGGAGGTAGGCTGCGTGTTCCCTGGAAACGGGGACCTGATGGCACAGGCCTTGCCTTCCCATTTTGAATGCTCCATTCATGCTGCCTTGAAACCACCTAAATAACAGTTTTAGGACGGTTCTCTAGTCACTGTAGGCAGGGCTCTGGGAAGGGCACGAGTGTTCTCTACATCAACAGGGTGCTTTCATAGCCTGGGTGGGAGCTCCTCCTGAGACGCTCTAGAGCTAAAAGGAAACTTGACGTGAGTCCTGTCCTCAAGGTAAAGCCTTGAATAGCCTGCCGAAGCGGAAGCTTGGAGCAGAGTCCTTGAAGCATTAGCTTTAGGTCTCTTTTCTTTTAAGGTTAGTAAGCTTTCAGGACACCGAGGACCTCGCGTGGGCACCCTATTCCCTGCAAGAACACCTAGTACCGGCAGGCTCCACTAGGCTGCTAAGAAACATCCAGGCCCGGAAACCTTTCCCAGTCACTCTGTGTATGCTGAGTGTAGGGCATCACACTGCATTCTTCCTTGGGAGAGCTGGATTTCCTCAGCACTCGAATAGCTCCAGGAAATCTGTTCTCTCAGGTCCTACATGTCAGGCAAATCTGCCTCATAGCCCTAGGCTGAGCGGCACTGACAAACCAAAACTGCTTTGCATTCCTCGTACAGAGTCATACCTTAAGACCCCATACTTAGAGGAGAAAGTCGGCTTGCGTTCCTGCCTTAACCACAGCACAGTCCTCCTCTTACACTGCAGGGTTTTAGAAGAAGCCAAGCCCCGAGAGCGTACCTAGAGCGTTCCTTGGGAGAGGCAGTTGGCTACACGGAGAACTCCGTGCCAAGGTAACGTTATTCAGGGAAGGGACCAGTGTGTAGCTAGAGTGTATATTTACTTGGAGAAATCACAAGGAGGTAGGCTGCGTGTTCGCTGGAAACGGGGACCTGATGGCACAGGCCTTGCCTTCCCATTTTGAATGCTCCATTCATGCTGCCTTGAAACTACCTTAATAACAGTTTTAGGACGGTTCTCTAGTCACTGTAGGCAGGGCTCTGGGAAGGGCACGAGTGTTCTCTACATCGACAGGGTGCTTTCATAGCCTGGGTGGGAGCTCCTCCTGAGACGCTCTAGAGCTAAAAGGAAACTTGACGTGAGTCCTGTCCTCAAGGTAAAGCCTTGAATAGCCTGGCGTAGCGGAAGCTTGGAGCAGAGTCCTTGAAGCATTAGCTTTAGGTCTCTTTTCTTTTAAGGTTAGTAAGCTTTCAGGACACTGAGGACCTCGCGTGAGCACCCTATTCCCTGCAAGAACACCTAGGACCGGCAGGCTCCACTAGGCTGCTAAGAAACATCCAGGCCCGGAAACCTTTCCCTGTTACTCTGTGTCTGCTGAGTGTAGGGCAACACACTGCACTCTTCCTTGGGAGAGCTGAATTTCCTCAGCACTCCAACAGCTCCAGGAAATCTGTTCTCTCACGTCCTACATGTCATGCAAATCTGCCTCATAGCCCTAGGCTGAGCGGCACTGACAAACCAAAACTGCTTTGCATTCCTCGTACAGAGTCATACCTTAAGACCCCATACTTAGAGGAGAAAGTCGGCTTGCGTTCCTGCCTTAACCACAGCACCGTCCTCCTCTTACACTGCAGGGTTTTAGAAGAAGCTAAGCCCCGATAGCGTACCTAGAGCGTTCCTTGGGAGAGGCAGTTGGCTACACGGAGAACTCCGTACTAAGGTAACGTTATTCAGGTAAGGGACCAGTGTAGCTAGAGTGTATATTTACTTGGAGAAATCACAAGGAGGTAGGCTGCGTGTTCGCTGGAAACGGGGACCTGATGGCACAGGCCTTGCTTTCCCATTTTCAATGCTCCATTCATGCTGCCTTGAAACTACCTAAAAAACAGTTTTAGGACGGTTCTCTAGTCACTGTAGGCAGGGCTCTGGGAAGGGAACGAGTGTTCTCTACATCAACAGGGTGCTTTCATAGCCTGGGTGGGAGCTCCTCCTGAGACGCTCTAGAGCTAAAAGGAAACTTGACGTGAGTCCTTTCCTCTAGGTAAAGCCGTGAATAGCCTGCCGAAGCGGAAGCTTGGAACAGAGTCCTTGAAGCATTAGCTTTAGGTCTGTTTTCTTTTAAAGTTAGTAAGCTTTCAGGACACCGAGGACCTCGCGTGGGCACCCTATTCCCTGCAAGAACACCTAGTACCGGCAGGCTCCACTAGGCTGCTAAGAAACATCCAGGCCCAGAAACCTTTCCCAGTCACTCTGTGTATGCTGAGTGTAGGGCATCACACTGCATTCTTCCTTGGGAGAGCTGGATTTCCTCAGCACTCGAATAGCTCCAGGAAATCTGTTCTCTCAGGTCCTACATGTCAGGCAAATCTGCCTCATAGCCCTAGGCTGAGCGGCACTGACAAACCAAAACTGCTTTGCATTCCTCGTACAGAGTCATACCTTAAGACCCCATACTTAGAGGAGAAAGTCGGCTTGCGTTCCTGCCTTAACCACAGCACAGTCCTCCTCTTACACTGCAGGGTTTTAGAAGAAGCCAAGCCCCGAGAGCGTACCTAGAGCGTTCCTTGGGAGAGGCAGTTGGCTACACGGAGAACTCCGTGCCAAGGTAACGTTATTCAGGGAAGGGACCAGTGTGTAGCTAGAGTGTATATTTACTTGGAGAAATCACAAGGAGGTAGGCTGCGTGTTCGCTGGAAACGGGGACCTGATGGCACAGGCCTTGCCTTCCCATTTTGAATGCTCCATTCATGCTGCCTTGAAACTACCTTAATAACAGTTTTAGGACGGTTCTCTAGTCACTGTAGGCAGGGCTCTGGGAAGGGCACGAGTGTTCTCTACATCGACAGGGTGCTTTCATAGCCTGGGTGGGAGCTCCTCCTGAGACGCTCTAGAGCTAAAAGGAAACTTGACGTGAGTCCTGTCCTCAAGGTAAAGCCTTGAATAGCCTGCCGTAGCGGAAGCTTGGAGCAGAGTCCTTGAAGCATTAGCTTTAGGTCTCTTTTCTTTTAAGGTTAGTAAGCTTTCAGGACACTGAGGACCTCGCGTGAGCACCCTATTCCCTGCAAGAACACCTAGGACCGGCAGGCTCCACTAGGCTGCTAAGAAACATCCAGGCCCGGAAACCTTTCCCTGTTACTCTGTGTCTGCTGAGTGTAGGGCAACACACTGCACTCTTCCTTGGGAGAGCTGAATTTCCTCAGCACTCCAACAGCTCCAGGAAATCTGTTCTCTCACGTCCTACATGTCATGCAAATCTGCCTCATAGCCCTAGGCTGAGCGGCACTGACAAACCAAAACTGCTTTGCATTCCTCGTACAGAGTCATACCTTAAGACCCCATACTTAGAGGAGAAAGTCGGCTTGCGTTCCTGCCTTAACCACAGCACCGTCCTCCTCTTACACTGCAGGGTTTTAGAAGAAGCTAAGCCCCGATAGCGTACCTAGAGCGTTCCTTGGGAGAGGCAGTTGGCTACACGGAGAACTCCGTACTAAGGTAACGTTATTCAGGTAAGGGACCAGTGTAGCTAGAGTGTATATTTACTTGGAGAAATCACAAGGAGGTAGGCTGCGTGTTCGCTGGAAACGGGGACCTGATGGCACAGGCCTTGCTTTCCCATTTTCAATGCTCCATTCATGCTGCCTTGAAACTACCTAAAAAACAGTTTTAGGACGGTTCTCTAGTCACTGTAGGCAGGGCTCTGGGAAGGGAACGAGTGTTCTCTACATCAACAGGGTGCTTTCATAGCCTGGGTGGGAGCTCCTCCTGAGACGCTCTAGAGCTAAAAGGAAACTTGACGTGAGTCCTTTCCTCTAGGTAAAGCCGTGAATAGCCTGCCGAAGCGGAAGCTTGGAACAGAGTCCTTGAAGCATTAGCTTTAGGTCTGTTTTCTTTTAAAGTTAGTAAGCTTTCAGGACACCGAGGACCTCGCGTGGGCACCCTATTCCCTGCAAGAACACCTAGTACCGGCAGGCTCCACTAGGCTGCTAAGAAACATCCAGGCCCAGAAACCTTTCCCAGTCACTCTGTGTATGCTGAGTGTAGGGCAACACACTGCATTCTTCCTTGGGAGAGCTGGATTTCCTCAGCACTCCAACAGCTCCAGGAAATCTGTTCTCTCACGTCCTACACGTCATGCAAATCTGCCTCATAGCCCTAGGCTGAGCGGCACTGAGAAACCAAAACTGCTTTGCATTCCTCGTACAGAGTCATACCTTAAGAGCCCATACTTAGAGGAGAAAGTCGGCTTGCGTTCCTGCCTTAACCACAGCACAGTTTTTCCTCTTACACTGCAGGGTGTTAGAAGAAGTTAAGCCCCGATAGCGTACCTAGAGCGTTCTTTGGGAGAGGCAGTTGGCTACACGGAGAACTCCGTGCCAAGGAAAGGTTATTCAGGGAAGGGACCAGTGTGTAGCTAGAGGGTATATTTACTCAGTAGAAATCACAAGGAGGTAGGCTGCGTGTTCCCTGGAAACGGGGACCTGATGGCACAGGCCTTGCCTTCCCATTTTGAATGCTCCATTCATGCTGCCTTGAAACCACCTAAATAACAGTTTTAGGACGGTTCTCTAGTCACTGTAGGCAGGGCTCTGGGAAGGGCACGAGTGTTCTCTACATCAACAGGGTGCTTTCATAGCCTGGGTGGGAGCTCCTCCTGAGACGCTCTAGAGCTAAAAGGAAACTTGACGTGAGTCCTGTCCTCAAGGTAAAGCCTTGAATAGCCTGCCGAAGCGGAAGCTTGGAGCAGAGTCCTTGAAGCATTAGCTTTAGGTCTCTTTTCTTTTAAGGTTAGTAAGCTTTCAGGACACCGAGGACCTCGCGTGGGCACCCTATTCCCTGCAAGAACACCTAGTACCGGCAGGCTCCACTAGGCTGCTAAGAAACATCCAGGCCCGGAAACCTTTCCCAGTCACTCTGTGTATGCTGAGTGTAGGGCATCACACTGCATTCTTCCTTGGGAGAGCTGGATTTCCTCAGCACTCGAATAGCTCCAGGAAATCTGTTCTCTCAGGTCCTACATGTCAGGCAAATCTGCCTCATAGCCCTAGGCTGAGCGGCACTGACAAACCAAAACTGCTTTGCATTCCTCGTACAGAGTCATACCTTAAGACCCCATACTTAGAGGAGAAAGTCGGCTTGCGTTCCTGCCTTAACCACAGCACAGTCCTCCTCTTACACTGCAGGGTTTTAGAAGAAGCCAAGCCCCGAGAGCGTACCTAGAGCGTTCCTTGGGAGAGGCAGTTGGCTACACGGAGAACTCCGTGCCAAGGTAACGTTATTCAGGGAAGGGACCAGTGTGTAGCTAGAGTGTATATTTACTTGGAGAAATCACAAGGAGGTAGGCTGCGTGTTCGCTGGAAACGGGGACCTGATGGCACAGGCCTTGCCTTCCCATTTTGAATGCTCCATTCATGCTGCCTTGAAACTACCTTAATAACAGTTTTAGGACGGTTCTCTAGTCACTGTAGGCAGGGCTCTGGGAAGGGCACGAGTGTTCTCTACATCGACAGGGTGCTTTCATAGCCTGGGTGGGAGCTCCTCCTGAGACGCTCTAGAGCTAAAAGGAAACTTGACGTGAGTCCTGTCCTCAAGGTAAAGCCTTGAATAGCCTGGCGTAGCGGAAGCTTGGAGCAGAGTCCTTGAAGCATTAGCTTTAGGTCTCTTTTCTTTTAAGGTTAGTAAGCTTTCAGGACACTGAGGACCTCGCGTGAGCACCCTATTCCCTGCAAGAACACCTAGGACCGGCAGGCTCCACTAGGCTGCTAAGAAACATCCAGGCCCGGAAACCTTTCCCTGTTACTCTGTGTCTGCTGAGTGTAGGGCAACACACTGCACTCTTCCTTGGGAGAGCTGAATTTCCTCAGCACTCCAACAGCTCCAGGAAATCTGTTCTCTCACGTCCTACATGTCATGCAAATCTGCCTCATAGCCCTAGGCTGAGCGGCACTGACAAACCAAAACTGCTTTGCATTCCTCGTACAGAGTCATACCTTAAGACCCCATACTTAGAGGAGAAAGTCGGCTTGCGTTCCTGCCTTAACCACAGCACCGTCCTCCTCTTACACTGCAGGGTTTTAGAAGAAGCTAAGCCCCGATAGCGTACCTAGAGCGTTCCTTGGGAGAGGCAGTTGGCTACACGGAGAACTCCGTACTAAGGTAACGTTATTCAGGTAAGGGACCAGTGTAGCTAGAGTGTATATTTACTTGGAGAAATCACAAGGAGGTAGGCTGCGTGTTCGCTGGAAACGGGGACCTGATGGCACAGGCCTTGCTTTCCCATTTTCAATGCTCCATTCATGCTGCCTTGAAACTACCTAAAAAACAGTTTTAGGACGGTTCTCTAGTCACTGTAGGCAGGGCTCTGGGAAGGGAACGAGTGTTCTCTCCATCAACAGGGTGCTTTCATAGCCTGGGTGGGAGCTCCTCCTGAGACGCTCTAGAGCTAAAAGGAAACTTGACGTGAGTCCTTTCCTCTAGGTAAAGCCGTGAATAGCCTGCCGAAGCGGAAGCTTGGAACAGAGTCCTTGAAGCATTAGCTTTAGGTCTGTTTTCTTTTAAAGTTAGTAAGCTTTCAGGACACCGAGGACCTCGCGTGGGCACCCTATTCCCTGCAAGAACACCTAGTACCGGCAGGCTCCACTAGGCTGCTAAGAAACATCCAGGCCCAGAAACCTTTCCCAGTCACTCTGTGTATGCTGAGTGTAGGGCAACACACTGCATTCTTCCTTGGGAGAGCTGGATTTCCTCAGCACTCCAACAGCTCCAGGAAATCTGTTCTCTCACGTCCTACACGTCATGCAAATCTGCCTCATAGCCCTAGGCTGAGCGGCACTGAGAAACCAAAACTGCTTTGCATTCCTCGTACAGAGTCATACCTTAAGAGCCCATACTTAGAGGAGAAAGTCGGCTTGCGTTCCTGCCTTAACCACAGCACAGTTTTTCCTCTTACACTGCAGGGTGTTAGAAGAAGTTAAGCCCCGATAGCGTACCTAGAGCGTTCTTTGGGAGAGGCAGTTGGCTACACGGAGAACTCCGTGCCAAGGAAAGGTTATTCAGGGAAGGGACCAGTGTGTAGCTAGAGGGTATATTTACTCAGTAGAAATCACAAGGCGGTAGGCTGCGTGTTCCCTGGAAACGGGGACCTGATGGCACAGGCCTTGCCTTCCCATTTTGAATGCTCCATTCATGCTGCCTTGAAACCACCTAAATAACAGTTTTAGGACGGTTCTCTAGTCACTGTAGGCAGGGCTCTGGGAAGGGCACGAGTGTTCTCTACATCAACAGGGTGCTTTCATAGCCTGGGTGGGAGCTCCTCCTGAGACGCTCTAGAGCTAAAAGGAAACTTGACGTGAGTCCTGTCCTCAAGGTAAAGCCTTGAATAGCCTGCCGAAGCGGAAGCTTGGAGCAGAGTCCTTGAAGCATTAGCTTTAGGTCTCTTTTCTTTTAAGGTTAGTAAGCTTTCAGGACACCGAGGACCTCGCGTGGGCACCCTATTCCCTGCAAGAACACCTAGTACCGGCAGGCTCCACTAGGCTGCTAAGAAACATCCAGGCCCGGAAACCTTTCCCAGTCACTCTGTGTATGCTGAGTGTAGGGCATCACACTGCATTCTTCCTTGGGAGAGCTGGATTTCCTCAGCACTCGAATAGCTCCAGGAAATCTGTTCTCTCAGGTCCTACATGTCAGGCAAATCTGCCTCATAGCCCTAGGCTGAGCGGCACTGACAAACCAAAACTGCTTTGCATTCCTCGTACAGAGTCATACCTTAAGACCCCATACTTAGAGGAGAAAGTCGGCTTGCGTTCCTGCCTTAACCACAGCACAGTCCTCCTCTTACACTGCAGGGTTTTAGAAGAAGCCAAGCCCCGAGAGCGTACCTAGAGCGTTCCTTGGGAGAGGCAGTTGGCTACACGGAGAACTCCGTGCCAAGGTAACGTTATTCAGGGAAGGGACCAGTGTGTAGCTAGAGTGTATATTTACTTGGAGAAATCACAAGGAGGTAGGCTGCGTGTTCGCTGGAAACGGGGACCTGATGGCACAGGCCTTGCCTTCCCATTTTGAATGCTCCATTCATGCTGCCTTGAAACTACCTTAATAACAGTTTTAGGACGGTTCTCTAGTCACTGTAGGCAGGGCTCTGGGAAGGGCACGAGTGTTCTCTACATCGACAGGGTGCTTTCATAGCCTGGGTGGGAGCTCCTCCTGAGACGCTCTAGAGCTAAAAGGAAACTTGACGTGAGTCCTGTCCTCAAGGTAAAGCCTTGAATAGCCTGGCGTAGCGGAAGCTTGGAGCAGAGTCCTTGAAGCATTAGCTTTAGGTCTCTTTTCTTTTAAGGTTAGTAAGCTTTCAGGACACTGAGGACCTCGCGTGAGCACCCTATTCCCTGCAAGAACACCTAGGACCGGCAGGCTCCACTAGGCTGCTAAGAAACATCCAGGCCCGGAAACCTTTCCCTGTTACTCTGTGTCTGCTGAGTGTAGGGCAACACACTGCACTCTTCCTTGGGAGAGCTGAATTTCCTCAGCACTCCAACAGCTCCAGGAAATCTGTTCTCTCACGTCCTACATGTCATGCAAATCTGCCTCATAGCCCTAGGCTGAGCGGCACTGACAAACCAAAACTGCTTTGCATTCCTCGTACAGAGTCATACCTTAAGACCCCATACTTAGAGGAGAAAGTCGGCTTGCGTTCCTGCCTTAACCACAGCACCGTCCTCCTCTTACACTGCAGGGTTTTAGAAGAAGCTAAGCCCCGATAGCGTACCTAGAGCGTTCCTTGGGAGAGGCAGTTGGCTACACGGAGAACTCCGTACTAAGGTAACGTTATTCAGGTAAGGGACCAGTGTAGCTAGAGTGTATATTTACTTGGAGAAATCACAAGGAGGTAGGCTGCGTGTTCGCTGGAAACGGGGACCTGATGGCACAGGCCTTGCTTTCCCATTTTCAATGCTCCATTCATGCTGCCTTGAAACTACCTAAAAAACAGTTTTAGGACGGTTCTCTAGTCACTGTAGGCAGGGCTCTGGGAAGGGAACGAGTGTTCTCTACATCAACAGGGTGCTTTCATAGCCTGGGTGGGAGCTCCTCCTGAGACGCTCTAGAGCTAAAAGGAAACTTGACGTGAGTCCTTTCCTCTAGGTAAAGCCGTGAATAGCCTGCCGAAGCGGAAGCTTGGAACAGAGTCCTTGAAGCATTAGCTTTAGGTCTGTTTTCTTTTAAAGTTAGTAAGCTTTCAGGACACCGAGGACCTCGCGTGGGCACCCTATTCCCTGCAAGAACACCTAGTACCGGCAGGCTCCACTAGGCTGCTAAGAAACATCCAGGCCCAGAAACCTTTCCCAGTCACTCTGTGTATGCTGAGTGTAGGGCAACACACTGCATTCTTCCTTGGGAGAGCTGGATTTCCTCAGCACTCCAACAGCTCCAGGAAATCTGTTCTCTCACGTCCTACACGTCATGCAAATCTGCCTCATAGCCCTAGGCTGAGCGGCACTGAGAAACCAAAACTGCTTTGCATTCCTCGTACAGAGTCATACCTTAAGAGCCCATACTTAGAGGAGAAAGTCGGCTTGCGTTCCTGCCTTAACCACAGCACAGTTTTTCCTCTTACACTGCAGGGTGTTAGAAGAAGTTAAGCCCCGATAGCGTACCTAGAGCGTTCTTTGGGAGAGGCAGTTGGCTACACGGAGAACTCCGTGCCAAGGAAAGGTTATTCAGGGAAGGGACCAGTGTGTAGCTAGAGGGTATATTTACTCAGTAGAAATCACAAGGCGGTAGGCTGCGTGTTCCCTGGAAACGGGGACCTGATGGCACAGGCCTTGCCTTCCCATTTTGAATGCTCCATTCATGCTGCCTTGAAACCACCTAAATAACAGTTTTAGGACGGTTCTCTAGTCACTGTAGGCAGGGCTCTGGGAAGGGCACGAGTGTTCTCTACATCAACAGGGTGCTTTCATAGCCTGGGTGGGAGCTCCTCCTGAGACGCTCTAGAGCTAAAAGGAAACTTGACGTGAGTCCTGTCCTCAAGGTAAAGCCTTGAATAGCCTGCCGAAGCGGAAGCTTGGAGCAGAGTCCTTGAAGCATTAGCTTTAGGTCTCTTTTCTTTTAAGGTTAGTAAGCTTTCAGGACACCGAGGACCTCGCGTGGGCACCCTATTCCCTGCAAGAACACCTAGTACCGGCAGGCTCCACTAGGCTGCTAAGAAACATCCAGGCCCGGAAACCTTTCCCAGTCACTCTGTGTATGCTGAGTGTAGGGCATCACACTGCATTCTTCCTTGGGAGAGCTGGATTTCCTCAGCACTCGAATAGCTCCAGGAAATCTGTTCTCTCAGGTCCTACATGTCAGGCAAATCTGCCTCATAGCCCTAGGCTGAGCGGCACTGACAAACCAAAACTGCTTTGCATTCCTCGTACAGAGTCATACCTTAAGACCCCATACTTAGAGGAGAAAGTCGGCTTGCGTTCCTGCCTTAACCACAGCACAGTCCTCCTCTTACACTGCAGGGTTTTAGAAGAAGCCAAGCCCCGAGAGCGTACCTAGAGCGTTCCTTGGGAGAGGCAGTTGGCTACACGGAGAACTCCGTGCCAAGGTAACGTTATTCAGGGAAGGGACCAGTGTGTAGCTAGAGTGTATATTTACTTGGAGAAATCACAAGGAGGTAGGCTGCGTGTTCGCTGGAAACGGGGACCTGATGGCACAGGCCTTGCCTTCCCATTTTGAATGCTCCATTCATGCTGCCTTGAAACTACCTTAATAACAGTTTTAGGACGGTTCTCTAGTCACTGTAGGCAGGGCTCTGGGAAGGGCACGAGTGTTCTCTACATCGACAGGGTGCTTTCATAGCCTGGGTGGGAGCTCCTCCTGAGACGCTCTAGAGCTAAAAGGAAACTTGACGTGAGTCCTGTCCTCAAGGTAAAGCCTTGAATAGCCTGCCGTAGCGGAAGCTTGGAGCAGAGTCCTTGAAGCATTAGCTTTAGGTCTCTTTTCTTTTAAGGTTAGTAAGCTTTCAGGACACTGAGGACCTCGCGTGAGCACCCTATTCCCTGCAAGAACACCTAGGACCGGCAGGCTCCACTAGGCTGCTAAGAAACATCCAGGCCCGGAAACCTTTCCCTGTTACTCTGTGTCTGCTGAGTGTAGGGCAACACACTGCACTCTTCCTTGGGAGAGCTGAATTTCCTCAGCACTCCAACAGCTCCAGGAAATCTGTTCTCTCACGTCCTACATGTCATGCAAATCTGCCTCATAGCCCTAGGCTGAGCGGCACTGACAAACCAAAACTGCTTTGCATTCCTCGTACAGAGTCATACCTTAAGACCCCATACTTAGAGGAGAAAGTCGGCTTGCGTTCCTGCCTTAACCACAGCACCGTCCTCCTCTTACACTGCAGGGTTTTAGAAGAAGCTAAGCCCCGATAGCGTACCTAGAGCGTTCCTTGGGAGAGGCAGTTGGCTACACGGAGAACTCCGTACTAAGGTAACGTTATTCAGGTAAGGGACCAGTGTAGCTAGAGTGTATATTTACTTGGAGAAATCACAAGGAGGTAGGCTGCGTGTTCGCTGGAAACGGGGACCTGATGGCACAGGCCTTGCTTTCCCATTTTCAATGCTCCATTCATGCTGCCTTGAAACTACCTAAAAAACAGTTTTAGGACGGTTCTCTAGTCACTGTAGGCAGGGCTCTGGGAAGGGAACGAGTGTTCTCTACATCAACAGGGTGCTTTCATAGCCTGGGTGGGAGCTCCTCCTGAGACGCTCTAGAGCTAAAAGGAAACTTGACGTGAGTCCTTTCCTCTAGGTAAAGCCGTGAATAGCCTGCCGAAGCGGAAGCTTGGAACAGAGTCCTTGAAGCATTAGCTTTAGGTCTGTTTTCTTTTAAAGTTAGTAAGCTTTCAGGACACCGAGGACCTCGCGTGGGCACCCTATTCCCTGCAAGAACACCTAGTACCGGCAGGCTCCACTAGGCTGCTAAGAAGCATCCAGGCCCAGAAACCTTTCCCAGTCACTCTGTGTATGCTGAGTGTAGGGCAACACACTGCATTCTTCCTTGGGAGAGCTGGATTTCCTCAGCACTCCAACAGCTCCAGGAAATCTGTTCTCTCACGTCCTACACGTCATGCAAATCTGCCTCATAGCCCTAGGCTGAGCGGCACTGAGAAACCAAAACTGCTTTGCATTCCTCGTACAGAGTCATACCTTAAGAGCCCATACTTAGAGGAGAAAGTCGGCTTGCGTTCCTGCCTTAACCACAGCACAGTTTTTCCTCTTACACTGCAGGGTGTTAGAAGAAGTTAAGCCCCGATAGCGTACCTAGAGCGTTCTTTGGGAGAGGCAGTTGGCTACACGGAGAACTCCGTGCCAAGGAAAGGTTATTCAGGGAAGGGACCAGTGTGTAGCTAGAGGGTATATTTACTCAGTAGAAATCACAAGGCGGTAGGCTGCGTGTTCCCTGGAAACGGGGACCTGATGGCACAGGCCTTGCCTTCCCATTTTGAATGCTCCATTCATGCTGCCTTGAAACCACCTAAATAACAGTTTTAGGACGGTTCTCTAGTCACTGTAGGCAGGGCTCTGGGAAGGGCACGAGTGTTCTCTACATCAACAGGGTGCTTTCATAGCCTGGGTGGGAGCTCCTCCTGAGACGCTCTAGAGCTAAAAGGAAACTTGACGTGAGTCCTGTCCTCAAGGTAAAGCCTTGAATAGCCTGCCGAAGCGGAAGCTTGGAGCAGAGTCCTTGAAGCATTAGCTTTAGGTCTCTTTTCTTTTAAGGTTAGTAAGCTTTCAGGACACCGAGGACCTCGCGTGGGCACCCTATTCCCTGCAAGAACACCTAGTACCGGCAGGCTCCACTAGGCTGCTAAGAAACATCCAGGCCCGGAAACCTTTCCCAGTCACTCTGTGTATGCTGAGTGTAGGGCATCACACTGCATTCTTCCTTGGGAGAGCTGGATTTCCTCAGCACTCGAATAGCTCCAGGAAATCTGTTCTCTCAGGTCCTACATGTCAGGCAAATCTGCCTCATAGCCCTAGGCTGAGCGGCACTGACAAACCAAAACTGCTTTGCATTCCTCGTACAGAGTCATACCTTAAGACCCCATACTTAGAGGAGAAAGTCGGCTTGCGTTCCTGCCTTAACCACAGCACAGTCCTCCTCTTACACTGCAGGGTTTTAGAAGAAGCCAAGCCCCGAGAGCGTACCTAGAGCGTTCCTTGGGAGAGGCAGTTGGCTACACGGAGAACTCCGTGCCAAGGTAACGTTATTCAGGGAAGGGACCAGTGTGTAGCTAGAGTGTATATTTACTTGGAGAAATCACAAGGAGGTAGGCTGCGTGTTCGCTGGAAACGGGGACCTGATGGCACAGGCCTTGCCTTCCCATTTTGAATGCTCCATTCATGCTGCCTTGAAACTACCTTAATAACAGTTTTAGGACGGTTCTCTAGTCACTGTAGGCAGGGCTCTGGGAAGGGCACGAGTGTTCTCTACATCGACAGGGTGCTTTCATAGCCTGGGTGGGAGCTCCTCCTGAGACGCTCTAGAGCTAAAAGGAAACTTGACGTGAGTCCTGTCCTCAAGGTAAAGCCTTGAATAGCCTGGCGTAGCGGAAGCTTGGAGCAGAGTCCTTGAAGCATTAGCTTTAGGTCTCTTTTCTTTTAAGGTTAGTAAGCTTTCAGGACACTGAGGACCTCGCGTGAGCACCCTATTCCCTGCAAGAACACCTAGGACCGGCAGGCTCCACTAGGCTGCTAAGAAACATCCAGGCCCGGAAACCTTTCCCTGTTACTCTGTGTCTGCTGAGTGTAGGGCAACACACTGCACTCTTCCTTGGGAGAGCTGAATTTCCTCAGCACTCCAACAGCTCCAGGAAATCTGTTCTCTCACGTCCTACATGTCATGCAAATCTGCCTCATAGCCCTAGGCTGAGCGGCACTGACAAACCAAAACTGCTTTGCATTCCTCGTACAGAGTCATACCTTAAGACCCCATACTTAGAGGAGAAAGTCGGCTTGCGTTCCTGCCTTAACCACAGCACCGTCCTCCTCTTACACTGCAGGGTTTTAGAAGAAGCTAAGCCCCGATAGCGTACCTAGAGCGTTCCTTGGGAGAGGCAGTTGGCTACACGGAGAACTCCGTACTAAGGTAACGTTATTCAGGTAAGGGACCAGTGTAGCTAGAGTGTATATTTACTTGGAGAAATCACAAGGAGGTAGGCTGCGTGTTCGCTGGAAACGGGGACCTGATGGCACAGGCCTTGCTTTCCCATTTTCAATGCTCCATTCATGCTGCCTTGAAACTACCTAAAAAACAGTTTTAGGACGGTTCTCTAGTCACTGTAGGCAGGGCTCTGGGAAGGGAACGAGTGTTCTCTACATCAACAGGGTGCTTTCATAGCCTGGGTGGGAGCTCCTCCTGAGACGCTCTAGAGCTAAAAGGAAACTTGACGTGAGTCCTTTCCTCTAGGTAAAGCCGTGAATAGCCTGCCGAAGCGGAAGCTTGGAACAGAGTCCTTGAAGCATTAGCTTTAGGTCTGTTTTCTTTTAAAGTTAGTAAGCTTTCAGGACACCGAGGACCTCGCGTGGGCACCCTATTCCCTGCAAGAACACCTAGTACCGGCAGGCTCCACTAGGCTGCTAAGAAACATCCAGGCCCAGAAACCTTTCCCAGTCACTCTGTGTATGCTGAGTGTAGGGCAACACACTGCATTCTTCCTTGGGAGAGCTGGATTTCCTCAGCACTCCAACAGCTCCAGGAAATCTGTTCTCTCACGTCCTACACGTCATGCAAATCTGCCTCATAGCCCTAGGCTGAGCGGCACTGAGAAACCAAAACTGCTTTGCATTCCTCGTACAGAGTCATACCTTAAGAGCCCATACTTAGAGGAGAAAGTCGGCTTGCGTTCCTGCCTTAACCACAGCACAGTTTTTCCTCTTACACTGCAGGGTGTTAGAAGAAGTTAAGCCCCGATAGCGTACCTAGAGCGTTCTTTGGGAGAGGCAGTTGGCTACACGGAGAACTCCGTGCCAAGGAAAGGTTATTCAGGGAAGGGACCAGTGTGTAGCTAGAGGGTATATTTACTCAGTAGAAATCACAAGGAGGTAGGCTGCGTGTTCCCTGGAAACGGGGACCTGATGGCACAGGCCTTGCCTTCCCATTTTGAATGCTCCATTCATGCTGCCTTGAAACCACCTAAATAACAGTTTTAGGACGGTTCTCTAGTCACTGTAGGCAGGGCTCTGGGAAGGGCACGAGTGTTCTCTACATCAACAGGGTGCTTTCATAGCCTGGGTGGGAGCTCCTCCTGAGACGCTCTAGAGCTAAAAGGAAACTTGACGTGAGTCCTGTCCTCAAGGTAAAGCCTTGAATAGCCTGCCGAAGCGGAAGCTTGGAGCAGAGTCCTTGAAGCATTAGCTTTAGGTCTCTTTTCTTTTAAGGTTAGTAAGCTTTCAGGACACCGAGGACCTCGCGTGGGCACCCTATTCCCTGCAAGAACACCTAGTACCGGCAGGCTCCACTAGGCTGCTAAGAAACATCCAGGCCCGGAAACCTTTCCCAGTCACTCTGTGTATGCTGAGTGTAGGGCAACACACTGCACTCTTCCTTGGGAGAGCTGGATTTCCTCAGCACTCGAATAGCTCCAGGAAATCTGTTCTCTCAGGTCCTACATGTCAGGCAAATCTGCCTCATAGCCCTAGGCTGAGCGGCACTGACAAACCAAAACTGCTTTGCATTCCTCGTACAGAGTCATACCTTAAGACCCCATACTTAGAGGAGAAAGTCGGCTTGCGTTCCTGCCTTAACCACAGCACAGTCCTCCTCTTACACTGCAGGGTTTTAGAAGAAGCCAAGCCCCGAGAGCGTACCTAGAGCGTTCCTTGGGAGAGGCAGTTGGCTACACGGAGAACTCCGTGCCAAGGTAACGTTATTCAGGGAAGGGACCAGTGTGTAGCTAGAGTGTATATTTACTTGGAGAAATCACAAGGAGGTAGGCTGCGTGTTCGCTGGAAACGGGGACCTGATGGCACAGGCCTTGCCTTCCCATTTTGAATGCTCCATTCATGCTGCCTTGAAACTACCTTAATAACAGTTTTAGGACGGTTCTCTAGTCACTGTAGGCAGGGCTCTGGGAAGGGCACGAGTGTTCTCTACATCGACAGGGTGCTTTCATAGCCTGGGTGGGAGCTCCTCCTGAGACGCTCTAGAGCTAAAAGGAAACTTGACGTGAGTCCTGTCCTCAAGGTAAAGCCTTGAATAGCCTGGCGTAGCGGAAGCTTGGAGCAGAGTCCTTGAAGCATTAGCTTTAGGTCTCTTTTCTTTTAAGGTTAGTAAGCTTTCAGGACACTGAGGACCTCGCGTGAGCACCCTATTCCCTGCAAGAACACCTAGGACCGGCAGGCTCCACTAGGCTGCTAAGAAACATCCAGGCCCGGAAACCTTTCCCTGTTACTCTGTGTCTGCTGAGTGTAGGGCAACACACTGCACTCTTCCTTGGGAGAGCTGAATTTCCTCAGCACTCCAACAGCTCCAGGAAATCTGTTCTCTCACGTCCTACATGTCATGCAAATCTGCCTCATAGCCCTAGGCTGAGCGGCACTGACAAACCAAAACTGCTTTGCATTCCTCGTACAGAGTCATACCTTAAGACCCCATACTTAGAGGAGAAAGTCGGCTTGCGTTCCTGCCTTAACCACAGCACCGTCCTCCTCTTACACTGCAGGGTTTTAGAAGAAGCTAAGCCCCGATAGCGTACCTAGAGCGTTCCTTGGGAGAGGCAGTTGGCTACACGGAGAACTCCGTACTAAGGTAACGTTATTCAGGTAAGGGACCAGTGTAGCTAGAGTGTATATTTACTTGGAGAAATCACAAGGAGGTAGGCTGCGTGTTCGCTGGAAACGGGGACCTGATGGCACAGGCCTTGCTTTCCCATTTTCAATGCTCCATTCATGCTGCCTTGAAACTACCTAAAAAACAGTTTTAGGACGGTTCTCTAGTCACTGTAGGCAGGGCTCTGGGAAGGGAACGAGTGTTCTCTACATCAACAGGGTGCTTTCATAGCCTGGGTGGGAGCTCCTCCTGAGACGCTCTAGAGCTAAAAGGAAACTTGACGTGAGTCCTTTCCTCTAGGTAAAGCCGTGAATAGCCTGCCGAAGCGGAAGCTTGGAACAGAGTCCTTGAAGCATTAGCTTTAGGTCTGTTTTCTTTTAAAGTTAGTAAGCTTTCAGGACACCGAGGACCTCGCGTGGGCACCCTATTCCCTGCAAGAACACCTAGTACCGGCAGGCTCCACTAGGCTGCTAAGAAGCATCCAGGCCCAGAAACCTTTCCCAGTCACTCTGTGTATGCTGAGTGTAGGGCAACACACTGCATTCTTCCTTGGGAGAGCTGGATTTCCTCAGCACTCCAACAGCTCCAGGAAATCTGTTCTCTCACGTCCTACACGTCATGCAAATCTGCCTCATAGCCCTAGGCTGAGCGGCACTGAGAAACCAAAACTGCTTTGCATTCCTCGTACAGAGTCATACCTTAAGAGCCCATACTTAGAGGAGAAAGTCGGCTTGCGTTCCTGCCTTAACCACAGCACAGTTTTTCCTCTTACACTGCAGGGTGTTAGAAGAAGTTAAGCCCCGATAGCGTACCTAGAGCGTTCTTTGGGAGAGGCAGTTGGCTACACGGAGAACTCCGTGCCAAGGAAAGGTTATTCAGGGAAGGGACCAGTGTGTAGCTAGAGGGTATATTTACTCAGTAGAAATCACAAGGCGGTAGGCTGCGTGTTCCCTGGAAACGGGGACCTGATGGCACAGGCCTTGCCTTCCCATTTTGAATGCTCCATTCATGCTGCCTTGAAACCACCTAAATAACAGTTTTAGGACGGTTCTCTAGTCACTGTAGGCAGGGCTCTGGGAAGGGCACGAGTGTTCTCTACATCAACAGGGTGCTTTCATAGCCTGGGTGGGAGCTCCTCCTGAGACGCTCTAGAGCTAAAAGGAAACTTGACGTGAGTCCTGTCCTCAAGGTAAAGCCTTGAATAGCCTGCCGAAGCGGAAGCTTGGAGCAGAGTCCTTGAAGCATTAGCTTTAGGTCTCTTTTCTTTTAAGGTTAGTAAGCTTTCAGGACACCGAGGACCTCGCGTGGGCACCCTATTCCCTGCAAGAACACCTAGTACCGGCAGGCTCCACTAGGCTGCTAAGAAACATCCAGGCCCGGAAACCTTTCCCAGTCACTCTGTGTATGCTGAGTGTAGGGCATCACACTGCATTCTTCCTTGGGAGAGCTGGATTTCCTCAGCACTCGAATAGCTCCAGGAAATCTGTTCTCTCAGGTCCTACATGTCAGGCAAATCTGCCTCATAGCCCTAGGCTGAGCGGCACTGACAAACCAAAACTGCTTTGCATTCCTCGTACAGAGTCATACCTTAAGACCCCATACTTAGAGGAGAAAGTCGGCTTGCGTTCCTGCCTTAACCACAGCACAGTCCTCCTCTTACACTGCAGGGTTTTAGAAGAAGCCAAGCCCCGAGAGCGTACCTAGAGCGTTCCTTGGGAGAGGCAGTTGGCTACACGGAGAACTCCGTGCCAAGGTAACGTTATTCAGGGAAGGGACCAGTGTGTAGCTAGAGTGTATATTTACTTGGAGAAATCACAAGGAGGTAGGCTGCGTGTTCGCTGGAAACGGGGACCTGATGGCACAGGCCTTGCCTTCCCATTTTGAATGCTCCATTCATGCTGCCTTGAAACTACCTTAATAACAGTTTTAGGACGGTTCTCTAGTCACTGTAGGCAGGGCTCTGGGAAGGGCACGAGTGTTCTCTACATCGACAGGGTGCTTTCATAGCCTGGGTGGGAGCTCCTCCTGAGACGCTCTAGAGCTAAAAGGAAACTTGACGTGAGTCCTGTCCTCAAGGTAAAGCCTTGAATAGCCTGGCGTAGCGGAAGCTTGGAGCAGAGTCCTTGAAGCATTAGCTTTAGGTCTCTTTTCTTTTAAGGTTAGTAAGCTTTCAGGACACTGAGGACCTCGCGTGAGCACCCTATTCCCTGCAAGAACACCTAGGACCGGCAGGCTCCACTAGGCTGCTAAGAAACATCCAGGCCCGGAAACCTTTCCCTGTTACTCTGTGTCTGCTGAGTGTAGGGCAACACACTGCACTCTTCCTTGGGAGAGCTGAATTTCCTCAGCACTCCAACAGCTCCAGGAAATCTGTTCTCTCACGTCCTACATGTCATGCAAATCTGCCTCATAGCCCTAGGCTGAGCGGCACTGACAAACCAAAACTGCTTTGCATTCCTCGTACAGAGTCATACCTTAAGACCCCATACTTAGAGGAGAAAGTCGGCTTGCGTTCCTGCCTTAACCACAGCACCGTCCTCCTCTTACACTGCAGGGTTTTAGAAGAAGCTAAGCCCCGATAGCGTACCTAGAGCGTTCCTTGGGAGAGGCAGTTGGCTACACGGAGAACTCCGTACTAAGGTAACGTTATTCAGGTAAGGGACCAGTGTAGCTAGAGTGTATATTTACTTGGAGAAATCACAAGGAGGTAGGCTGCGTGTTCGCTGGAAACGGGGACCTGATGGCACAGGCCTTGCTTTCCCATTTTCAATGCTCCATTCATGCTGCCTTGAAACTACCTAAAAAACAGTTTTAGGACGGTTCTCTAGTCACTGTAGGCAGGGCTCTGGGAAGGGAACGAGTGTTCTCTACATCAACAGGGTGCTTTCATAGCCTGGGTGGGAGCTCCTCCTGAGACGCTCTAGAGCTAAAAGGAAACTTGACGTGAGTCCTTTCCTCTAGGTAAAGCCGTGAATAGCCTGCCGAAGCGGAAGCTTGGAACAGAGTCCTTGAAGCATTAGCTTTAGGTCTGTTTTCTTTTAAAGTTAGTAAGCTTTCAGGACACCGAGGACCTCGCGTGGGCACCCTATTCCCTGCAAGAACACCTAGTACCGGCAGGCTCCACTAGGCTGCTAAGAAACATCCAGGCCCAGAAACCTTTCCCAGTCACTCTGTGTATGCTGAGTGTAG
This sequence comes from Balaenoptera ricei, assembly GCF_028023285.1. NCBI lineage: Eukaryota > Metazoa > Chordata > Mammalia > Artiodactyla > Balaenopteridae > Balaenoptera > Balaenoptera ricei. Next base: position 60,778,419 of record NC_082652.1, read on the forward strand.
GGCAACACACTGCATTCTTCCTTGGGAGAGCTGGATTTCCTCAGCACTCCAACAGCTCCAGGAAATCTGTTCTCTCACGTCCTACACGTCATGCAAATCTGCCTCATAGCCCTAGGCTGAGCGGCACTGAGAAACCAAAACTGCTTTGCATTCCTCGTACAGAGTCATACCTTAAGAGCCCATACTTAGAGGAGAAAGTCGGCTTGCGTTCCTGCCTTAACCACAGCACAGTTTTTCCTCTTACACTGCAGGGTGTTAGAAGAAGTTAAGCCCCGATAGCGTACCTAGAGCGTTCTTTGGGAGAGGCAGTTGGCTACACGGAGAACTCCGTGCCAAGGAAAGGTTATTCAGGGAAGGGACCAGTGTGTAGCTAGAGGGTATATTTACTCAGTAGAAATCACAAGGCGGTAGGCTGCGTGTTCCCTGGAAACGGGGACCTGATGGCACAGGCCTTGCCTTCCCATTTTGAATGCTCCATTCATGCTGCCTTGAAACCACCTAAATAACAGTTTTAGGACGGTTCTCTAGTCACTGTAGGCAGGGCTCTGGGAAGGGCACGAGTGTTCTCTACATCAACAGGGTGCTTTCATAGCCTGGGTGGGAGCTCCTCCTGAGACGCTCTAGAGCTAAAAGGAAACTTGACGTGAGTCCTGTCCTCAAGGTAAAGCCTTGAATAGCCTGCCGAAGCGGAAGCTTGGAGCAGAGTCCTTGAAGCATTAGCTTTAGGTCTCTTTTCTTTTAAGGTTAGTAAGCTTTCAGGACACCGAGGACCTCGCGTGGGCACCCTATTCCCTGCAAGAACACCTAGTACCGGCAGGCTCCACTAGGCTGCTAAGAAACATCCAGGCCCGGAAACCTTTCCCAGTCACTCTGTGTATGCTGAGTGTAGGGCATCACACTGCATTCTTCCTTGGGAGAGCTGGATTTCCTCAGCACTCGAATAGCTCCAGGAAATCTGTTCTCTCAGGTCCTACATGTCAGGCAAATCTGCCTCATAGCCCTAGGCTGAGCGGCACTGACAAACCAAAACTGCTTTGCATTCCTCGTACAGAGTCATACCTTAAGACCCCATACTTAGAGGAGAAAGTCGGCTTGCGTTCCTGCCTTAACCACAGCACAGTCCTCCTCTTACACTGCAGGGTTTTAGAAGAAGCCAAGCCCCGAGAGCGTACCTAGAGCGTTCCTTGGGAGAGGCAGTTGGCTACACGGAGAACTCCGTGCCAAGGTAACGTTATTCAGGGAAGGGACCAGTGTGTAGCTAGAGTGTATATTTACTTGGAGAAATCACAAGGAGGTAGGCTGCGTGTTCGCTGGAAACGGGGACCTGATGGCACAGGCCTTGCCTTCCCATTTTGAATGCTCCATTCATGCTGCCTTGAAACTACCTTAATAACAGTTTTAGGACGGTTCTCTAGTCACTGTAGGCAGGGCTCTGGGAAGGGCACGAGTGTTCTCTACATCGACAGGGTGCTTTCATAGCCTGGGTGGGAGCTCCTCCTGAGACGCTCTAGAGCTAAAAGGAAACTTGACGTGAGTCCTGTCCTCAAGGTAAAGCCTTGAATAGCCTGCCGTAGCGGAAGCTTGGAGCAGAGTCCTTGAAGCATTAGCTTTAGGTCTCTTTTCTTTTAAGGTTAGTAAGCTTTCAGGACACTGAGGACCTCGCGTGAGCACCCTATTCCCTGCAAGAACACCTAGGACCGGCAGGCTCCACTAGGCTGCTAAGAAACATCCAGGCCCGGAAACCTTTCCCTGTTACTCTGTGTCTGCTGAGTGTAGGGCAACACACTGCACTCTTCCTTGGGAGAGCTGAATTTCCTCAGCACTCCAACAGCTCCAGGAAATCTGTTCTCTCACGTCCTACATGTCATGCAAATCTGCCTCATAGCCCTAGGCTGAGCGGCACTGACAAACCAAAACTGCTTTGCATTCCTCGTACAGAGTCATACCTTAAGACCCCATACTTAGAGGAGAAAGTCGGCTTGCGTTCCTGCCTTAACCACAGCACCGTCCTCCTCTTACACTGCAGGGTTTTAGAAGAAGCTAAGCCCCGATAGCGTACCTAGAGCGTTCCTTGGGAGAGGCAGTTGGCTACACGGAGAACTCCGTACTAAGGTAACGTTATTCAGGTAAGGGACCAGTGTAGCTAGAGTGTATATTTACTTGGAGAAATCACAAGGAGGTAGGCTGCGTGTTCGCTGGAAACGGGGACCTGATGGCACAGGCCTTGCTTTCCCATTTTCAATGCTCCATTCATGCTGCCTTGAAACTACCTAAAAAACAGTTTTAGGACGGTTCTCTAGTCACTGTAGGCAGGGCTCTGGGAAGGGAACGAGTGTTCTCTACATCAACAGGGTGCTTTCATAGCCTGGGTGGGAGCTCCTCCTGAGACGCTCTAGAGCTAAAAGGAAACTTGACGTGAGTCCTTTCCTCTAGGTAAAGCCGTGAATAGCCTGCCGAAGCGGAAGCTTGGAACAGAGTCCTTGAAGCATTAGCTTTAGGTCTGTTTTCTTTTAAAGTTAGTAAGCTTTCAGGACACCGAGGACCTCGCGTGGGCACCCTATTCCCTGCAAGAACACCTAGTACCGGCAGGCTCCACTAGGCTGCTAAGAAGCATCCAGGCCCAGAAACCTTTCCCAGTCACTCTGTGTATGCTGAGTGTAGGGCAACACACTGCATTCTTCCTTGGGAGAGCTGGATTTCCTCAGCACTCCAACAGCTCCAGGAAATCTGTTCTCTCACGTCCTACACGTCATGCAAATCTGCCTCATAGCCCTAGGCTGAGCGGCACTGAGAAACCAAAACTGCTTTGCATTCCTCGTACAGAGTCATACCTTAAGAGCCCATACTTAGAGGAGAAAGTCGGCTTGCGTTCCTGCCTTAACCACAGCACAGTTTTTCCTCTTACACTGCAGGGTGTTAGAAGAAGTTAAGCCCCGATAGCGTACCTAGAGCGTTCTTTGGGAGAGGCAGTTGGCTACACGGAGAACTCCGTGCCAAGGAAAGGTTATTCAGGGAAGGGACCAGTGTGTAGCTAGAGGGTATATTTACTCAGTAGAAATCACAAGGCGGTAGGCTGCGTGTTCCCTGGAAACGGGGACCTGATGGCACAGGCCTTGCCTTCCCATTTTGAATGCTCCATTCATGCTGCCTTGAAACCACCTAAATAACAGTTTTAGGACGGTTCTCTAGTCACTGTAGGCAGGGCTCTGGGAAGGGCACGAGTGTTCTCTACATCAACAGGGTGCTTTCATAGCCTGGGTGGGAGCTCCTCCTGAGACGCTCTAGAGCTAAAAGGAAACTTGACGTGAGTCCTGTCCTCAAGGTAAAGCCTTGAATAGCCTGCCGAAGCGGAAGCTTGGAGCAGAGTCCTTGAAGCATTAGCTTTAGGTCTCTTTTCTTTTAAGGTTAGTAAGCTTTCAGGACACCGAGGACCTCGCGTGGGCACCCTATTCCCTGCAAGAACACCTAGTACCGGCAGGCTCCACTAGGCTGCTAAGAAACATCCAGGCCCGGAAACCTTTCCCAGTCACTCTGTGTATGCTGAGTGTAGGGCATCACACTGCATTCTTCCTTGGGAGAGCTGGATTTCCTCAGCACTCGAATAGCTCCAGGAAATCTGTTCTCTCAGGTCCTACATGTCAGGCAAATCTGCCTCATAGCCCTAGGCTGAGCGGCACTGACAAACCAAAACTGCTTTGCATTCCTCGTACAGAGTCATACCTTAAGACCCCATACTTAGAGGAGAAAGTCGGCTTGCGTTCCTGCCTTAACCACAGCACAGTCCTCCTCTTACACTGCAGGGTTTTAGAAGAAGCCAAGCCCCGAGAGCGTACCTAGAGCGTTCCTTGGGAGAGGCAGTTGGCTACACGGAGAACTCCGTGCCAAGGTAACGTTATTCAGGGAAGGGACCAGTGTGTAGCTAGAGTGTATATTTACTTGGAGAAATCACAAGGAGGTAGGCTGCGTGTTCGCTGGAAACGGGGACCTGATGGCACAGGCCTTGCCTTCCCATTTTGAATGCTCCATTCATGCTGCCTTGAAACTACCTTAATAACAGTTTTAGGACGGTTCTCTAGTCACTGTAGGCAGGGCTCTGGGAAGGGCACGAGTGTTCTCTACATCGACAGGGTGCTTTCATAGCCTGGGTGGGAGCTCCTCCTGAGACGCTCTAGAGCTAAAAGGAAACTTGACGTGAGTCCTGTCCTCAAGGTAAAGCCTTGAATAGCCTGGCGTAGCGGAAGCTTGGAGCAGAGTCCTTGAAGCATTAGCTTTAGGTCTCTTTTCTTTTAAGGTTAGTAAGCTTTCAGGACACTGAGGACCTCGCGTGAGCACCCTATTCCCTGCAAGAACACCTAGGACCGGCAGGCTCCACTAGGCTGCTAAGAAACATCCAGGCCCGGAAACCTTTCCCTGTTACTCTGTGTCTGCTGAGTGTAGGGCAACACACTGCACTCTTCCTTGGGAGAGCTGAATTTCCTCAGCACTCCAACAGCTCCAGGAAATCTGTTCTCTCACGTCCTACATGTCATGCAAATCTGCCTCATAGCCCTAGGCTGAGCGGCACTGACAAACCAAAACTGCTTTGCATTCCTCGTACAGAGTCATACCTTAAGACCCCATACTTAGAGGAGAAAGTCGGCTTGCGTTCCTGCCTTAACCACAGCACCGTCCTCCTCTTACACTGCAGGGTTTTAGAAGAAGCTAAGCCCCGATAGCGTACCTAGAGCGTTCCTTGGGAGAGGCAGTTGGCTACACGGAGAACTCCGTACTAAGGTAACGTTATTCAGGTAAGGGACCAGTGTAGCTAGAGTGTATATTTACTTGGAGAAATCACAAGGAGGTAGGCTGCGTGTTCGCTGGAAACGGGGACCTGATGGCACAGGCCTTGCTTTCCCATTTTCAATGCTCCATTCATGCTGCCTTGAAACTACCTAAAAAACAGTTTTAGGACGGTTCTCTAGTCACTGTAGGCAGGGCTCTGGGAAGGGAACGAGTGTTCTCTACATCAACAGGGTGCTTTCATAGCCTGGGTGGGAGCTCCTCCTGAGACGCTCTAGAGCTAAAAGGAAACTTGACGTGAGTCCTTTCCTCTAGGTAAAGCCGTGAATAGCCTGCCGAAGCGGAAGCTTGGAACAGAGTCCTTGAAGCATTAGCTTTAGGTCTGTTTTCTTTTAAAGTTAGTAAGCTTTCAGGACACCGAGGACCTCGCGTGGGCACCCTATTCCCTGCAAGAACACCTAGTACCGGCAGGCTCCACTAGGCTGCTAAGAAACATCCAGGCCCAGAAACCTTTCCCAGTCACTCTGTGTATGCTGAGTGTAGGGCAACACACTGCATTCTTCCTTGGGAGAGCTGGATTTCCTCAGCACTCCAACAGCTCCAGGAAATCTGTTCTCTCACGTCCTACACGTCATGCAAATCTGCCTCATAGCCCTAGGCTGAGCGGCACTGAGAAACCAAAACTGCTTTGCATTCCTCGTACAGAGTCATACCTTAAGAGCCCATACTTAGAGGAGAAAGTCGGCTTGCGTTCCTGCCTTAACCACAGCACAGTTTTTCCTCTTACACTGCAGGGTGTTAGAAGAAGTTAAGCCCCGATAGCGTACCTAGAGCGTTCTTTGGGAGAGGCAGTTGGCTACACGGAGAACTCCGTGCCAAGGAAAGGTTATTCAGGGAAGGGACCAGTGTGTAGCTAGAGGGTATATTTACTCAGTAGAAATCACAAGGCGGTAGGCTGCGTGTTCCCTGGAAACGGGGACCTGATGGCACAGGCCTTGCCTTCCCATTTTGAATGCTCCATTCATGCTGCCTTGAAACCACCTAAATAACAGTTTTAGGACGGTTCTCTAGTCACTGTAGGCAGGGCTCTGGGAAGGGCACGAGTGTTCTCTACATCAACAGGGTGCTTTCATAGCCTGGGTGGGAGCTCCTCCTGAGACGCTCTAGAGCTAAAAGGAAACTTGACGTGAGTCCTGTCCTCAAGGTAAAGCCTTGAATAGCCTGCCGAAGCGGAAGCTTGGAGCAGAGTCCTTGAAGCATTAGCTTTAGGTCTCTTTTCTTTTAAGGTTAGTAAGCTTTCAGGACACCGAGGACCTCGCGTGGGCACCCTATTCCCTGCAAGAACACCTAGTACCGGCAGGCTCCACTAGGCTGCTAAGAAACATCCAGGCCCGGAAACCTTTCCCAGTCACTCTGTGTATGCTGAGTGTAGGGCATCACACTGCATTCTTCCTTGGGAGAGCTGGATTTCCTCAGCACTCGAATAGCTCCAGGAAATCTGTTCTCTCAGGTCCTACATGTCAGGCAAATCTGCCTCATAGCCCTAGGCTGAGCGGCACTGACAAACCAAAACTGCTTTGCATTCCTCGTACAGAGTCATACCTTAAGACCCCATACTTAGAGGAGAAAGTCGGCTTGCGTTCCTGCCTTAACCACAGCACAGTCCTCCTCTTACACTGCAGGGTTTTAGAAGAAGCCAAGCCCCGAGAGCGTACCTAGAGCGTTCCTTGGGAGAGGCAGTTGGCTACACGGAGAACTCCGTGCCAAGGTAACGTTATTCAGGGAAGGGACCAGTGTGTAGCTAGAGTGTATATTTACTTGGAGAAATCACAAGGAGGTAGGCTGCGTGTTCGCTGGAAACGGGGACCTGATGGCACAGGCCTTGCCTTCCCATTTTGAATGCTCCATTCATGCTGCCTTGAAACTACCTTAATAACAGTTTTAGGACGGTTCTCTAGTCACTGTAGGCAGGGCTCTGGGAAGGGCACGAGTGTTCTCTACATCGACAGGGTGCTTTCATAGCCTGGGTGGGAGCTCCTCCTGAGACGCTCTAGAGCTAAAAGGAAACTTGACGTGAGTCCTGTCCTCAAGGTAAAGCCTTGAATAGCCTGCCGTAGCGGAAGCTTGGAGCAGAGTCCTTGAAGCATTAGCTTTAGGTCTCTTTTCTTTTAAGGTTAGTAAGCTTTCAGGACACTGAGGACCTCGCGTGAGCACCCTATTCCCTGCAAGAACACCTAGGACCGGCAGGCTCCACTAGGCTGCTAAGAAACATCCAGGCCCGGAAACCTTTCCCTGTTACTCTGTGTCTGCTGAGTGTAGGGCAACACACTGCACTCTTCCTTGGGAGAGCTGAATTTCCTCAGCACTCCAACAGCTCCAGGAAATCTGTTCTCTCACGTCCTACATGTCATGCAAATCTGCCTCATAGCCCTAGGCTGAGCGGCACTGACAAACCAAAACTGCTTTGCATTCCTCGTACAGAGTCATACCTTAAGACCCCATACTTAGAGGAGAAAGTCGGCTTGCGTTCCTGCCTTAACCACAGCACCGTCCTCCTCTTACACTGCAGGGTTTTAGAAGAAGCTAAGCCCCGATAGCGTACCTAGAGCGTTCCTTGGGAGAGGCAGTTGGCTACACGGAGAACTCCGTACTAAGGTAACGTTATTCAGGTAAGGGACCAGTGTAGCTAGAGTGTATATTTACTTGGAGAAATCACAAGGAGGTAGGCTGCGTGTTCGCTGGAAACGGGGACCTGATGGCACAGGCCTTGCTTTCCCATTTTCAATGCTCCATTCATGCTGCCTTGAAACTACCTAAAAAACAGTTTTAGGACGGTTCTCTAGTCACTGTAGGCAGGGCTCTGGGAAGGGAACGAGTGTTCTCTACATCAACAGGGTGCTTTCATAGCCTGGGTGGGAGCTCCTCCTGAGACGCTCTAGAGCTAAAAGGAAACTTGACGTGAGTCCTTTCCTCTAGGTAAAGCCGTGAATAGCCTGCCGAAGCGGAAGCTTGGAACAGAGTCCTTGAAGCATTAGCTTTAGGTCTGTTTTCTTTTAAAGTTAGTAAGCTTTCAGGACACCGAGGACCTCGCGTGGGCACCCTATTCCCTGCAAGAACACCTAGTACCGGCAGGCTCCACTAGGCTGCTAAGAAGCATCCAGGCCCAGAAACCTTTCCCAGTCACTCTGTGTATGCTGAGTGTAGGGCAACACACTGCATTCTTCCTTGGGAGAGCTGGATTTCCTCAGCACTCCAACAGCTCCAGGAAATCTGTTCTCTCACGTCCTACACGTCATGCAAATCTGCCTCATAGCCCTAGGCTGAGCGGCACTGAGAAACCAAAACTGCTTTGCATTCCTCGTACAGAGTCATACCTTAAGAGCCCATACTTAGAGGAGAAAGTCGGCTTGCGTTCCTGCCTTAACCACAGCACAGTTTTTCCTCTTACACTGCAGGGTGTTAGAAGAAGTTAAGCCCCGATAGCGTACCTAGAGCGTTCTTTGGGAGAGGCAGTTGGCTACACGGAGAACTCCGTGCCAAGGAAAGGTTATTCAGGGAAGGGACCAGTGTGTAGCTAGAGGGTATATTTACTCAGTAGAAATCACAAGGCGGTAGGCTGCGTGTTCCCTGGAAACGGGGACCTGATGGCACAGGCCTTGCCTTCCCATTTTGAATGCTCCATTCATGCTGCCTTGAAACCACCTAAATAACAGTTTTAGGACGGTTCTCTAGTCACTGTAGGCAGGGCTCTGGGAAGGGCACGAGTGTTCTCTACATCAACAGGGTGCTTTCATAGCCTGGGTGGGAGCTCCTCCTGAGACGCTCTAGAGCTAAAAGGAAACTTGACGTGAGTCCTGTCCTCAAGGTAAAGCCTTGAATAGCCTGCCGAAGCGGAAGCTTGGAGCAGAGTCCTTGAAGCATTAGCTTTAGGTCTCTTTTCTTTTAAGGTTAGTAAGCTTTCAGGACACCGAGGACCTCGCGTGGGCACCCTATTCCCTGCAAGAACACCTAGTACCGGCAGGCTCCACTAGGCTGCTAAGAAACATCCAGGCCCGGAAACCTTTCCCAGTCACTCTGTGTATGCTGAGTGTAGGGCATCACACTGCATTCTTCCTTGGGAGAGCTGGATTTCCTCAGCACTCGAATAGCTCCAGGAAATCTGTTCTCTCAGGTCCTACATGTCAGGCAAATCTGCCTCATAGCCCTAGGCTGAGCGGCACTGACAAACCAAAACTGCTTTGCATTCCTCGTACAGAGTCATACCTTAAGACCCCATACTTAGAGGAGAAAGTCGGCTTGCGTTCCTGCCTTAACCACAGCACAGTCCTCCTCTTACACTGCAGGGTTTTAGAAGAAGCCAAGCCCCGAGAGCGTACCTAGAGCGTTCCTTGGGAGAGGCAGTTGGCTACACGGAGAACTCCGTGCCAAGGTAACGTTATTCAGGGAAGGGACCAGTGTGTAGCTAGAGTGTATATTTACTTGGAGAAATCACAAGGAGGTAGGCTGCGTGTTCGCTGGAAACGGGGACCTGATGGCACAGGCCTTGCCTTCCCATTTTGAATGCTCCATTCATGCTGCCTTGAAACTACCTTAATAACAGTTTTAGGACGGTTCTCTAGTCACTGTAGGCAGGGCTCTGGGAAGGGCACGAGTGTTCTCTACATCGACAGGGTGCTTTCATAGCCTGGGTGGGAGCTCCTCCTGAGACGCTCTAGAGCTAAAAGGAAACTTGACGTGAGTCCTGTCCTCAAGGTAAAGCCTTGAATAGCCTGGCGTAGCGGAAGCTTGGAGCAGAGTCCTTGAAGCATTAGCTTTAGGTCTCTTTTCTTTTAAGGTTAGTAAGCTTTCAGGACACTGAGGACCTCGCGTGAGCACCCTATTCCCTGCAAGAACACCTAGGACCGGCAGGCTCCACTAGGCTGCTAAGAAACATCCAGGCCCGGAAACCTTTCCCTGTTACTCTGTGTCTGCTGAGTGTAGGGCAACACACTGCACTCTTCCTTGGGAGAGCTGAATTTCCTCAGCACTCCAACAGCTCCAGGAAATCTGTTCTCTCACGTCCTACATGTCATGCAAATCTGCCTCATAGCCCTAGGCTGAGCGGCACTGACAAACCAAAACTGCTTTGCATTCCTCGTACAGAGTCATACCTTAAGACCCCATACTTAGAGGAGAAAGTCGGCTTGCGTTCCTGCCTTAACCACAGCACCGTCCTCCTCTTACACTGCAGGGTTTTAGAAGAAGCTAAGCCCCGATAGCGTACCTAGAGCGTTCCTTGGGAGAGGCAGTTGGCTACACGGAGAACTCCGTACTAAGGTAACGTTATTCAGGTAAGGGACCAGTGTAGCTAGAGTGTATATTTACTTGGAGAAATCACAAGGAGGTAGGCTGCGTGTTCGCTGGAAACGGGGACCTGATGGCACAGGCCTTGCTTTCCCATTTTCAATGCTCCATTCATGCTGCCTTGAAACTACCTAAAAAACAGTTTTAGGACGGTTCTCTAGTCACTGTAGGCAGGGCTCTGGGAAGGGAACGAGTGTTCTCTACATCAACAGGGTGCTTTCATAGCCTGGGTGGGAGCTCCTCCTGAGACGCTCTAGAGCTAAAAGGAAACTTGACGTGAGTCCTTTCCTCTAGGTAAAGCCGTGAATAGCCTGCCGAAGCGGAAGCTTGGAACAGAGTCCTTGAAGCATTAGCTTTAGGTCTGTTTTCTTTTAAAGTTAGTAAGCTTTCAGGACACCGAGGACCTCGCGTGGGCACCCTATTCCCTGCAAGAACACCTAGTACCGGCAGGCTCCACTAGGCTGCTAAGAAACATCCAGGCCCAGAAACCTTTCCCAGTCACTCTGTGTATGCTGAGTGTAGGGCAACACACTGCATTCTTCCTTGGGAGAGCTGGATTTCCTCAGCACTCCAACAGCTCCAGGAAATCTGTTCTCTCACGTCCTACACGTCATGCAAATCTGCCTCATAGCCCTAGGCTGAGCGGCACTGAGAAACCAAAACTGCTTTGCATTCCTCGTACAGAGTCATACCTTAAGAGCCCATACTTAGAGGAGAAAGTCGGCTTGCGTTCCTGCCTTAACCACACCACAGTTTTTCCTCTTACACTGCAGGGTGTTAGAAGAAGTTAAGCCCCGATAGCGTACCTAGAGCGTTCTTTGGGAGAGGCAGTTGGCTACACGGAGAACTCCGTGCCAAGGAAAGGTTATTCAGGGAAGGGACCAGTGTGTAGCTAGAGGGTATATTTACTCAGTAGAAATCACAAGGCGGTAGGCTGCGTGTTCCCTGGAAACGGGGACCTGATGGCACAGGCCTTGCCTTCCCATTTTGAATGCTCCATTCATGCTGCCTTGAAACCACCTAAATAACAGTTTTAGGACGGTTCTCTAGTCACTGTAGGCAGGGCTCTGGGAAGGGCACGAGTGTTCTCTACATCAACAGGGTGCTTTCATAGCCTGGGTGGGAGCTCCTCCTGAGACGCTCTAGAGCTAAAAGGAAACTTGACGTGAGTCCTGTCCTCAAGGTAAAGCCTTGAATAGCCTGCCGAAGCGGAAGCTTGGAGCAGAGTCCTTGAAGCATTAGCTTTAGGTCTCTTTTCTTTTAAGGTTAGTAAGCTTTCAGGACACCGAGGACCTCGCGTGGGCACCCTATTCCCTGCAAGAACACCTAGTACCGGCAGGCTCCACTAGGCTGCTAAGAAACATCCAGGCCCGGAAACCTTTCCCAGTCACTCTGTGTATGCTGAGTGTAGGGCATCACACTGCATTCTTCCTTGGGAGAGCTGGATTTCCTCAGCACTCGAATAGCTCCAGGAAATCTGTTCTCTCAGGTCCTACATGTCAGGCAAATCTGCCTCATAGCCCTAGGCTGAGCGGCACTGACAAACCAAAACTGCTTTGCATTCCTCGTACAGAGTCATACCTTAAGACCCCATACTTAGAGGAGAAAGTCGGCTTGCGTTCCTGCCTTAACCACAGCACAGTCCTCCTCTTACACTGCAGGGTTTTAGAAGAAGCCAAGCCCCGAGAGCGTACCTAGAGCGTTCCTTGGGAGAGGCAGTTGGCTACACGGAGAACTCCGTGCCAAGGTAACGTTATTCAGGGAAGGGACCAGTGTGTAGCTAGAGTGTATATTTACTTGGAGAAATCACAAGGAGGTAGGCTGCGTGTTCGCTGGAAACGGGGACCTGATGGCACAGGCCTTGCCTTCCCATTTTGAATGCTCCATTCATGCTGCCTTGAAACTACCTTAATAACAGTTTTAGGACGGTTCTCTAGTCACTGTAGGCAGGGCTCTGGGAAGGGCACGAGTGTTCTCTACATCGACAGGGTGCTTTCATAGCCTGGGTGGGAGCTCCTCCTGAGACGCTCTAGAGCTAAAAGGAAACTTGACGTGAGTCCTGTCCTCAAGGTAAAGCCTTGAATAGCCTGGCGTAGCGGAAGCTTGGAGCAGAGTCCTTGAAGCATTAGCTTTAGGTCTCTTTTCTTTTAAGGTTAGTAAGCTTTCAGGACACTGAGGACCTCGCGTGAGCACCCTATTCCCTGCAAGAACACCTAGGACCGGCAGGCTCCACTAGGCTGCTAAGAAACATCCAGGCCCGGAAACCTTTCCCTGTTACTCTGTGTCTGCTGAGTGTAGGGCAACACACTGCACTCTTCCTTGGGAGAGCTGAATTTCCTCAGCACTCCAACAGCTCCAGGAAATCTGTTCTCTCACGTCCTACATGTCATGCAAATCTGCCTCATAGCCCTAGGCTGAGCGGCACTGACAAACCAAAACTGCTTTGCATTCCTCGTACAGAGTCATACCTTAAGACCCCATACTTAGAGGAGAAAGTCGGCTTGCGTTCCTGCCTTAACCACAGCACCGTCCTCCTCTTACACTGCAGGGTTTTAGAAGAAGCTAAGCCCCGATAGCGTACCTAGAGCGTTCCTTGGGAGAGGCAGTTGGCTACACGGAGAACTCCGTACTAAGGTAACGTTATTCAGGTAAGGGACCAGTGTAGCTAGAGTGTATATTTACTTGGAGAAATCACAAGGAGGTAGGCTGCGTGTTCGCTGGAAACGGGGACCTGATGGCACAGGCCTTGCTTTCCCATTTTCAATGCTCCATTCATGCTGCCTTGAAACTACCTAAAAAACAGTTTTAGGACGGTTCTCTAGTCACTGTAGGCAGGGCTCTGGGAAGGGAACGAGTGTTCTCTACATCAACAGGGTGCTTTCATAGCCTGGGTGGGAGCTCCTCCTGAGACGCTCTAGAGCTAAAAGGAAACTTGACGTGAGTCCTTTCCTCTAGGTAAAGCCGTGAATAGCCTGCCGAAGCGGAAGCTTGGAACAGAGTCCTTGAAGCATTAGCTTTAGGTCTGTTTTCTTTTAAAGTTAGTAAGCTTTCAGGACACCGAGGACCTCGCGTGGGCACCCTATTCCCTGCAAGAACACCTAGTACCGGCAGGCTCCACTAGGCTGCTAAGAAGCATCCAGGCCCAGAAACCTTTCCCAGTCACTCTGTGTATGCTGAGTGTAGGGCAACACACTGCATTCTTCCTTGGGAGAGCTGGATTTCCTCAGCACTCCAACAGCTCCAGGAAATCTGTTCTCTCACGTCCTACACGTCATGCAAATCTGCCTCATAGCCCTAGGCTGAGCGGCACTGAGAAACCAAAACTGCTTTGCATTCCTCGTACAGAGTCATACCTTAAGACCCCATACTTAGAGGAGAAAGTCGGCTTGCGTTCCTGCCTTAACCACAGCACAGTTTTTCCTCTTACACTGCAGGGTGTTAGAAGAAGTTAAGCCCCGATAGCGTACCTAGAGCGTTCTTTGGGAGAGGCAGTTGGCTACACGGAGAACTCCGTGCCAAGGAAAGGTTATTCAGGGAAGGGACCAGTGTGTAGCTAGAGGGTATATTTACTCAGTAGAAATCACAAGGAGGTAGGCTGCGTGTTCCCTGGAAACGGGGACCTGATGGCACAGGCCTTGCCTTCCTATTTTGAATGCTCCATTCATGCTGCCTTGAAACCACCTAAATAACAGTTTTAGGACGGTTCTCTAGTCACTGTAGGCAGGGCTCTGGGAAGGGCACGAGTGTTCTCTACATCAACAGGGTGCTTTCATAGCCTGGGTGGGAGCTCCTCCTGAGACGCTCTAGAGCTAAAAGGAAACTTGACGTGAGTCCTGTCCTCAAGGTAAAGCCTTGAATAGCCTGCCGAAGCGGAAGCTTGGAGCAGAGTCCTTGAAGCATTAGCTTTAGGTCTCTTTTCTTTTAAGGTTAGTAAGCTTTCAGGACACCGAGGACCTCGCGTGGGCACCCTATTCCCTGCAAGAACACCTAGTACCGGCAGGCTCCACTAGGCTGCTAAGAAACATCCAGGCCCGGAAACCTTTCCCAGTCACTCTGTGTATGCTGAGTGTAGGGCATCACACTGCATTCTTCCTTGGGAGAGCTGGATTTCCTCAGCACTCGAATAGCTCCAGGAAATCTGTTCTCTCAGGTCCTACATGTCAGGCAAATCTGCCTCATAGCCCTAGGCTGAGCGGCACTGACAAACCAAAACTGCTTTGCATTCCTCGTACAGAGTCATACCTTAAGACCCCATACTTAGAGGAGAAAGTCGGCTTGCGTTCCTGCCTTAACCACAGCACAGTCCTCCTCTTACACTGCAGGGTTTTAGAAGAAGCCAAGCCCCGAGAGCGTACCTAGAGCGTTCCTTGGGAGAGGCAGTTGGCTACACGGAGAACTCCGTGCCAAGGTAACGTTATTCAGGGAAGGGACCAGTGTGTAGCTAGAGTGTATATTTACTTGGAGAAATCACAAGGAGGTAGGCTGCGTGTTCGCTGGAAACGGGGACCTGATGGCACAGGCCTTGCCTTCCCATTTTGAATGCTCCATTCATGCTGCCTTGAAACTACCTTAATAACAGTTTTAGGACGGTTCTCTAGTCACTGTAGGCAGGGCTCTGGGAAGGGCACGAGTGTTCTCTACATCGACAGGGTGCTTTCATAGCCTGGGTGGGAGCTCCTCCTGAGACGCTCTAGAGCTAAAAGGAAACTTGACGTGAGTCCTGTCCTCAAGGTAAAGCCTTGAATAGCCTGCCGTAGCGGAAGCTTGGAGCAGAGTCCTTGAAGCATTAGCTTTAGGTCTCTTTTCTTTTAAGGTTAGTAAGCTTTCAGGACACTGAGGACCTCGCGTGAGCACCCTATTCCCTGCAAGAACACCTAGGACCGGCAGGCTCCACTAGGCTGCTAAGAAACATCCAGGCCCGGAAACCTTTCCCTGTTACTCTGTGTCTGCTGAGTGTAGGGCAACACACTGCACTCTTCCTTGGGAGAGCTGAATTTCCTCAGCACTCCAACAGCTCCAGGAAATCTGTTCTCTCACGTCCTACATGTCATGCAAATCTGCCTCATAGCCCTAGGCTGAGCGGCACTGACAAACCAAAACTGCTTTGCATTCCTCGTACAGAGTCATACCTTAAGACCCCATACTTAGAGGAGAAAGTCGGCTTGCGTTCCTGCCTTAACCACAGCACCGTCCTCCTCTTACACTGCAGGGTTTTAGAAGAAGCTAAGCCCCGATAGCGTACCTAGAGCGTTCCTTGGGAGAGGCAGTTGGCTACACGGAGAACTCCGTACTAAGGTAACGTTATTCAGGTAAGGGACCAGTGTAGCTAGAGTGTATATTTACTTGGAGAAATCACAAGGAGGTAGGCTGCGTGTTCGCTGGAAACGGGGACCTGATGGCACAGGCCTTGCTTTCCCATTTTCAATGCTCCATTCATGCTGCCTTGAAACTACCTAAAAAACAGTTTTAGGACGGTTCTCTAGTCACTGTAGGCAGGGCTCTGGGAAGGGAACGAGTGTTCTCTACATCAACAGGGTGCTTTCATAGCCTGGGTGGGAGCTCCTCCTGAGACGCTCTAGAGCTAAAAGGAAACTTGACGTGAGTCCTTTCCTCTAGGTAAAGCCGTGAATAGCCTGCCGAAGCGGAAGCTTGGAACAGAGTCCTTGAAGCATTAGCTTTAGGTCTGTTTTCTTTTAAAGTTAGTAAGCTTTCAGGACACCGAGGACCTCGCGTGGGCACCCTATTCCCTGCAAGAACACCTAGTACCGGCAGGCTCCACTAGGCTGCTAAGAAGCATCCAGGCCCAGAAACCTTTCCCAGTCACTCTGTGTATGCTGAGTGTAGGGCAACACACTGCATTCTTCCTTGGGAGAGCTGGATTTCCTCAGCACTCCAACAGCTCCAGGAAATCTGTTCTCTCACGTCCTACACGTCATGCAAATCTGCCTCATAGCCCTAGGCTGAGCGGCACTGAGAAACCAAAACTGCTTTGCATTCCTCGTACAGAGTCATACCTTAAGAGCCCATACTTAGAGGAGAAAGTCGGCTTGCGTTCCTGCCTTAACCACACCACAGTTTTTCCTCTTACACTGCAGGGTGTTAGAAGAAGTTAAGCCCCGATAGCGTACCTAGAGCGTTCTTTGGGAGAGGCAGTTGGCTACACGGAGAACTCCGTGCCAAGGAAAGGTTATTCAGGGAAGGGACCAGTGTGTAGCTAGAGGGTATATTTACTCAGTAGAAATCACAAGGCGGTAGGCTGCGTGTTCCCTGGAAACGGGGACCTGATGGCACAGGCCTTGCCTTCCCATTTTGAATGCTCCATTCATGCTGCCTTGAAACCACCTAAATAACAGTTTTAGGACAGTTCTCTAGTCACTGTAGGCAGGGCTCTGGGAAGGGCACGAGTGTTCTCTACATCAACAGGGTGCTTTCATAGCCTGGGTGGGAGCTCCTCCTGAGACGCTCTAGAGCTAACAGGAAACTTGACGTGAGTCCTGTCCTCAAGGTAAAGCCTTGAATAGCCTGCCGAAGCGGAAGCTTGGAGCAGAGTCCTTGAAGCATTAGCTTTAGGTCTCTTTTCTTTTAAGGTTAGTAAGCTTTCAGGACACCGAGGACCTCGCGTGGGCACCCTATTCCCTGCAAGAACACCTAGTACCGGCAGGCTCCACTAGGCTGCTAAGAAACATCCAGGCCCGGAAACCTTTCCCAGTCACTCTGTGTATGCTGAGTGTAGGGCATCACACTGCATTCTTCCTTGGGAGAGCTGGATTTCCTCAGCACTCGAATAGCTCCAGGAAATCTGTTCTCTCAGGTCCTACATGTCAGGCAAATCTGCCTCATAGCCCTAGGCTGAGCGGCACTGACAAACCAAAACTGCTTTGCATTCCTCGTACAGAGTCATACCTTAAGACCCCATACTTAGAGGAGAAAGTCGGCTTGCGTTCCTGCCTTAACCACAGCACAGTCCTCCTCTTACACTGCAGGGTTTTAGAAGAAGCCAAGCCCCGAGAGCGTACCTAGAGCGTTCCTTGGGAGAGGCAGTTGGCTACACGGAGAACTCCGTGCCAAGGTAACGTTATTCAGGGAAGGGACCAGTGTGTAGCTAGAGTGTATATTTACTTGGAGAAATCACAAGGAGGTAGGCTGCGTGTTCGCTGGAAACGGGGACCTGATGGCACAGGCCTTGCCTTCCCATTTTGAATGCTCCATTCATGCTGCCTTGAAACTACCTTAATAACAGTTTTAGGACGGTTCTCTAGTCACTGTAGGCAGGGCTCTGGGAAGGGCACGAGTGTTCTCTACATCGACAGGGTGCTTTCATAGCCTGGGTGGGAGCTCCTCCTGAGACGCTCTAGAGCTAAAAGGAAACTTGACGTGAGTCCTGTCCTCAAGGTAAAGCCTTGAATAGCCTGCCGTAGCGGAAGCTTGGAGCAGAGTCCTTGAAGCATTAGCTTTAGGTCTCTTTTCTTTTAAGGTTAGTAAGCTTTCAGGACACTGAGGACCTCGCGTGAGCACCCTATTCCCTGCAAGAACACCTAGGACCGGCAGGCTCCACTAGGCTGCTAAGAAACATCCAGGCCCGGAAACCTTTCCCTGTTACTCTGTGTCTGCTGAGTGTAGGGCAACACACTGCACTCTTCCTTGGGAGAGCTGAATTTCCTCAGCACTCCAACAGCTCCAGGAAATCTGTTCTCTCACGTCCTACATGTCATGCAAATCTGCCTCATAGCCCTAGGCTGAGCGGCACTGACAAACCAAAACTGCTTTGCATTCCTCGTACAGAGTCATACCTTAAGACCCCATACTTAGAGGAGAAAGTCGGCTTGCGTTCCTGCCTTAACCACAGCACCGTCCTCCTCTTACACTGCAGGGTTTTAGAAGAAGCTAAGCCCCGATAGCGTACCTAGAGCGTTCCTTGGGAGAGGCAGTTGGCTACACGGAGAACTCCGTACTAAGGTAACGTTATTCAGGTAAGGGACCAGTGTAGCTAGAGTGTATATTTACTTGGAGAAATCACAAGGAGGTAGGCTGCGTGTTCGCTGGAAACGGGGACCTGATGGCACAGGCCTTGCTTTCCCATTTTCAATGCTCCATTCATGCTGCCTTGAAACTACCTAAAAAACAGTTTTAGGACGGTTCTCTAGTCACTGTAGGCAGGGCTCTGGGAAGGGAACGAGTGTTCTCTACATCAACAGGGTGCTTTCATAGCCTGGGTGGGAGCTCCTCCTGAGACGCTCTAGAGCTAAAAGGAAACTTGACGTGAGTCCTTTCCTCTAGGTAAAGCCGTGAATAGCCTGCCGAAGCGGAAGCTTGGAACAGAGTCCTTGAAGCATTAGCTTTAGGTCTGTTTTCTTTTAAAGTTAGTAAGCTTTCAGGACACCGAGGACCTCGCGTGGGCACCCTATTCCCTGCAAGAACACCTAGTACCGGCAGGCTCCACTAGGCTGCTAAGAAGCATCCAGGCCCAGAAACCTTTCCCAGTCACTCTGTGTATGCTGAGTGTAGGGCAACACACTGCATTCTTCCTTGGGAGAGCTGGATTTCCTCAGCACTCCAACAGCTCCAGGAAATCTGTTCTCTCACGTCCTACACGTCATGCAAATCTGCCTCATAGCCCTAGGCTGAGCGGCACTGAGAAACCAAAACTGCTTTGCATTCCTCGTACAGAGTCATACCTTAAGACCCCATACTTAGAGGAGAAAGTCGGCTTGCGTTCCTGCCTTAACCACAGCACAGTTTTTCCTCTTACACTGCAGGGTGTTAGAAGAAGTTAAGCCCCGATAGCGTACCTAGAGCGTTCTTTGGGAGAGGCAGTTGGCTACACGGAGAACTCCGTGCCAAGGAAAGGTTATTCAGGGAAGGGACCAGTGTGTAGCTAGAGGGTATATTTACTCAGTAGAAATCACAAGGAGGTAGGCTGCGTGTTCCCTGGAAACGGGGACCTGATGGCACAGGCCTTGCCTTCCTATTTTGAATGCTCCATTCATGCTGCCTTGAAACCACCTAAATAACAGTTTTAGGACGGTTCTCTAGTCACTGTAGGCAGGGCTCTGGGAAGGGCACGAGTGTTCTCTACATCAACAGGGTGCTTTCATAGCCTGGGTGGGAGCTCCTCCTGAGACGCTCTAGAGCTAAAAGGAAACTTGACGTGAGTCCTGTCCTCAAGGTAAAGCCTTGAATAGCCTGCCGAAGCGGAAGCTTGGAGCAGAGTCCTTGAAGCATTAGCTTTAGGTCTCTTTTCTTTTAAGGTTAGTAAGCTTTCAGGACACCGAGGACCTCGCGTGGGCACCCTATTCCCTGCAAGAACACCTAGTACCGGCAGGCTCCACTAGGCTGCTAAGAAACATCCAGGCCCGGAAACCTTTCCCAGTCACTCTGTGTATGCTGAGTGTAGGGCATCACACTGCATTCTTCCTTGGGAGAGCTGGATTTCCTCAGCACTCGAATAGCTCCAGGAAATCTGTTCTCTCAGGTCCTACATGTCAGGCAAATCTGCCTCATAGCCCTAGGCTGAGCGGCACTGACAAACCAAAACTGCTTTGCATTCCTCGTACAGAGTCATACCTTAAGACCCCATACTTAGAGGAGAAAGTCGGCTTGCGTTCCTGCCTTAACCACAGCACAGTCCTCCTCTTACACTGCAGGGTTTTAGAAGAAGCCAAGCCCCGAGAGCGTACCTAGAGCGTTCCTTGGGAGAGGCAGTTGGCTACACGGAGAACTCCGTGCCAAGGTAACGTTATTCAGGGAAGGGACCAGTGTGTAGCTAGAGTGTATATTTACTTGGAGAAATCACAAGGAGGTAGGCTGCGTGTTCGCTGGAAACGGGGACCTGATGGCACAGGCCTTGCCTTCCCATTTTGAATGCTCCATTCATGCTGCCTTGAAACTACCTTAATAACAGTTTTAGGACGGTTCTCTAGTCACTGTAGGCAGGGCTCTGGGAAGGGCACGAGTGTTCTCTACATCGACAGGGTGCTTTCATAGCCTGGGTGGGAGCTCCTCCTGAGACGCTCTAGAGCTAAAAGGAAACTTGACGTGAGTCCTGTCCTCAAGGTAAAGCCTTGAATAGCCTGCCGTAGCGGAAGCTTGGAGCAGAGTCCTTGAAGCATTAGCTTTAGGTCTCTTTTCTTTTAAGGTTAGTAAGCTTTCAGGACACTGAGGACCTCGCGTGAGCACCCTATTCCCTGCAAGAACACCTAGGACCGGCAGGCTCCACTAGGCTGCTAAGAAACATCCAGGCCCGGAAACCTTTCCCTGTTACTCTGTGTCTGCTGAGTGTAGGGCAACACACTGCACTCTTCCTTGGGAGAGCTGAATTTCCTCAGCACTCCAACAGCTCCAGGAAATCTGTTCTCTCACGTCCTACATGTCATGCAAATCTGCCTCATAGCCCTAGGCTGAGCGGCACTGACAAACCAAAACTGCTTTGCATTCCTCGTACAGAGTCATACCTTAAGACCCCATACTTAGAGGAGAAAGTCGGCTTGCGTTCCTGCCTTAACCACAGCACCGTCCTCCTCTTACACTGCAGGGTTTTAGAAGAAGCTAAGCCCCGATAGCGTACCTAGAGCGTTCCTTGGGAGAGGCAGTTGGCTACACGGAGAACTCCGTACTAAGGTAACGTTATTCAGGTAAGGGACCAGTGTAGCTAGAGTGTATATTTACTTGGAGAAATCACAAGGAGGTAGGCTGCGTGTTCGCTGGAAACGGGGACCTGATGGCACAGGCCTTGCTTTCCCATTTTCAATGCTCCATTCATGCTGCCTTGAAACTACCTAAAAAACAGTTTTAGGACGGTTCTCTAGTCACTGTAGGCAGGGCTCTGGGAAGGGAACGAGTGTTCTCTACATCAACAGGGTGCTTTCATAGCCTGGGTGGGAGCTCCTCCTGAGACGCTCTAGAGCTAAAAGGAAACTTGACGTGAGTCCTTTCCTCTAGGTAAAGCCGTGAATAGCCTGCCGAAGCGGAAGCTTGGAACAGAGTCCTTGAAGCATTAGCTTTAGGTCTGTTTTCTTTTAAAGTTAGTAAGCTTTCAGGACACCGAGGACCTCGCGTGGGCACCCTATTCCCTGCAAGAACACCTAGTACCGGCAGGCTCCACTAGGCTGCTAAGAAGCATCCAGGCCCAGAAACCTTTCCCAGTCACTCTGTGTATGCTGAGTGTAGGGCAACACACTGCATTCTTCCTTGGGAGAGCTGGATTTCCTCAGCACTCCAACAGCTCCAGGAAATCTGTTCTCTCACGTCCTACACGTCATGCAAATCTGCCTCATAGCCCTAGGCTGAGCGGCACTGAGAAACCAAAACTGCTTTGCATTCCTCGTACAGAGTCATACCTTAAGACCCCATACTTAGAGGAGAAAGTCGGCTTGCGTTCCTGCCTTAACCACACCACAGTTTTTCCTCTTACACTGCAGGGTGTTAGAAGAAGTTAAGCCCCGATAGCGTACCTAGAGCGTTCTTTGGGAGAGGCAGTTGGCTACACGGAGAACTCCGTGCCAAGGAAAGGTTATTCAGGGAAGGGACCAGTGTGTAGCTAGAGGGTATATTTACTCAGTAGAAATCACCAGGAGGTAGGCTGCGTGTTCCCTGGAAACGGGGACCTGATGGCACAGGCCTTGCCTTCCTATTTTGAATGCTCCATTCATGCTGCCTTGAAACCACCTAAATAACAGTTTTAGGACGGTTCTCTAGTCACTGTAGGCAGGGCTCTGGGAAGGGCACGAGTGTTCTCTACATCAACAGGGTGCTTTCATAGCCTGGGTGGGAGCTCCTCCTGAGACGCTCTAGAGCTAAAAGGAAACTTGACGTGAGTCCTGTCCTCAAGGTAAAGCCTTGAATAGCCTGCCGAAGCGGAAGCTTGGAGCAGAGTCCTTGAAGCCTTAGCTTTAGGTCTCTTTTCTTTTAAGGTTAGTAAGCTTTCAGGACACTGAGGACCTCGCGTGGGCACCCTATTCCCTGCAAGAACACCTAGTACCGGCAGGCTCCACTAGGCTGCTAAGAAACATCCAGGCCCGGAAACCTTTCCCAGTCACTCTGTGTATGCTGAGTGTAGGGCATCACACTGCATTCTTCCTTAGGAGAGCTGGATTTCCTCAGCACTCGAATAGCTCCAGGAAATCTGTTCTCTCAGGTCCTACATGTCAGGCAAATCTGCCTCATAGCCCTAGGCTGAGCGGCACTGACAAACCAAAACTGCTTTGCATTCCTCGTACAGAGTCATACCTTAAGACCCCATACTTAGAGGAGAAAGTCGGCTTGCGTTCCTGCCTTAACCACAGCACAGTCCTCCTCTTACATTGCAGGGTTTTAGAAGAAGCTAAGCCCCGATAGCGTACCTAGAGCGTTCCTTGGGAGAGGCAGTTGGCTACACGGAGAACTCCGTGCCAAGGTAACGTTATTCAGGGAAGGGACCAGTGTGTAGCTAGAGTGTATATTTACTTGGAGAAATCACAAGGAGGTAGGCTGCGTGTTCGCTGGAAACGGGGACCTGATGGCACAGGCCTTGCCTTCCCATTTTGAATGCTCCATTCATGCTGCCTTGAAACTACCTAAAAAACAGTTTTAGGACGGTTCTCTAGTCACTGTAGGCAGGGCTCTGGGAAGGGCACGAGTGTTCTCTACATCAACAGGGTGCTTTCATAGCCTGGGTGGGAGCTCCTCCTGAGACGCTCTAGAGCTAAAAGGAAACTTGACGTGAGTCCTTTCCTCTAGGTAAAGCCGTGAATAGCCTGCCGAAGCGGAAGCTTGGAACAGAGTCCTTGAAGCATTAGCTTTAGGTCTGTTTTCTTTTAAAGTTAGTAAGCTTTCAGGACACCGAGGACCTCGCGTGGGCACCCTATTCCCTGCAAGAACACCTAGTACCGGCAGGCTGCACTAGGCTGCTAAGAAACATCCAGGCCCAGAAACCTTTCCCAGTCACTCTGTGTATGCTGAGTGTAGGGCAACACACTGCATTCTTCCTTGGGAGAGCTGGATTTCCTCAGCACTCCAACAGCTCCAGGAAATCTGTTCTCTCACGTCCTACACGTCATGCAAATCTGCCTCATAGCCCTAGGCTGAGCGGCACTGAGAAACCAAAACTGCTTTGCATTCCTCGTACAGAGTCATACCTTAAGAGCCCATACTTAGAGGAGAAAGTCGGCTTGCGTTCCTGCCTTAACCACAGCACAGTTTTTCCTCTTACACTGCAGGGTGTTAGAAGAAGTTAAGCCCCGATAGCGTACCTAGAGCGTTCTTTGGGAGATGCAGTTGGCTACACGGAGAACTCCGTGCCAAGGAAAGGTTATTCAGGGAAGGGACCAGTGTGTAGCTAGAGGGTATATTTACTCAGTAGAAATCACAAGGAGGTAGGCTGCGTGTTCCCTGGAAACGGGGACCTGATGGCACAGGCCTTGCCTTCTCATTTTGAATGCTCCATTCATGCTGCCTTGAAACCACCTAAATAACAGTTTTAGGACGGTTCTCTAGTCACTGTAGGCAGGGCTCTGGGAAGGGCACGAGTGTTCTCTACATCAACAGGGTGCTTTCATAGCCTGTGTGGGAGCTCCTCCTGAGACGCTCTAGAGCTAAAAGGAAACTTGACGTGAGTCCTGTCCTCAAGGTAAAGCCTTGAATAGCCTGCCGAAGCGGAAGCTTGGAACAGAGTCCTTGAAGCATTAGCTTTAGGTCTGTTTTCTTTTAAAGTTAGTAAGCTTTCAGGACACCGAGGACCTCGCGTGGGCACCCTATTCCCTGCAAGAACACCTAGTACCGGCAGGCTCCACTAGGCTGCTAAGAAACATCCAGGCCCGGAAACCTTTCCCAGTCACTCTGTGTATGCTGAGTGTAGGGCATCACACTGCATTCTTCCTTGGGAGAGCTGGATTTCCTCAGCACTCGAATAGCTCCAGGAAATCTGTTCTCTCAGGTCCTACATGTCAGGCAAATCTGCCTCATAGCCCTAGGCTGAGCGGCACTGACAAACCAAAACTGCTTTGCATTCCTCGTACAGAGTCATACCTTAAGACCCCATACTTAGAGGAGAAAGTCGGCTTGCGTTCCTGCCTTAACCACAGCACAGTCCTCCTCTTACACTGCAGGGTTTTAGAAGAAGCCAAGCCCCGAGAGCGTACCTAGAGCGTTCCTTGGGAGAGGCAGTTGGCTACACGGAGAACTCCGTGCCAAGGTAACGTTATTCAGGGAAGGGACCAGTGTGTAGCTAGAGTGTATATTTACTTGGAGAAATCACAAGGAGGTAGGCTGCGTGTTCGCTGGAAACGGGGACCTGATGGCACAGGCCTTGCCTTCCCATTTTGAATGCTCCATTCATGCTGCCTTGAAACTACCTTAATAACAGTTTTAGGACGGTTCTCTAGTCACTGTAGGCAGGGCTCTGGGAAGGGCACGAGTGTTCTCTACATCGACAGGGTGCTTTCATAGCCTGGGTGGGAGCTCCTCCTGAGACGCTCTAGAGCTAAAAGGAAACTTGACGTGAGTCCTTTCCTCTAGGTAAAGCCGTGAATAGCCTGCCGAAGCGGAAGCTTGGAACAGAGTCCTTGAAGCATTAGCTTTAGGTCTGTTTTCTTTTAAAGTTAGTAAGCTTTCAGGACACCGAGGACCTCGCGTGGGCACCCTATTCCCTGCAAGAACACCTAGTACCGGCAGGCTGCACTAGGCTGCTAAGAAACATCCAGGCCCAGAAACCTTTCCCAGTCACTCTGTGTATGCTGAGTGTAGGGCAACACACTGCATTCTTCCTTGGGAGAGCTGGATTTCCTCAGCACTCCAACAGCTCCAGGAAATCTGTTCTCTCACGTCCTACACGTCATGCAAATCTGCCTCATAGCCCTAGGCTGAGCGGCACTGAGAAACCAAAACTGCTTTGCATTCCTCGTACAGAGTCATACCTTAAGAGCCCATACTTAGAGGAGAAAGTCGGCTTGCGTTCCTGCCTTAACCACAGCACAGTTTTTCCTCTTACACTGCAGGGTGTTAGAAGAAGTTAAGCCCCGATAGCGTACCTAGAGCGTTCTTTGGGAGAGGCAGTTGGCTACACGGAGAACTCCGTGCCAAGGAAAGGTTATTCAGGGAAGGGACCAGTGTGTAGCTAGAGGGTATATTTACTCAGTAGAAATCACAAGGAGGTAGGCTGCGTGTTCCCTGGAAACGGGGACCTGATGGCACAGGCCTTGCCTTCCCATTTTGAATGCTCCATTCATGCTGCCTTGAAACCACCTAAATAACAGTTTTAGGACGGTTCTCTAGTCACTGTAGGCAGGGCTCTGGGAAGGGCACGAGTGTTCTCTACATCAACAGGGTGCTTTCATAGCCTGTGTGGGAGCTCCTCCTGAGACGCTCTAGAGCTAAAAGGAAACTTGACGTGAGTCCTGTCCTCAAGGTAAAGCCTTGAATAGCCTGCCGAAGCGGAAGCTTGGAACAGAGTCCTTGAAGCATTAGCTTTAGGTCTGTTTTCTTTTAAAGTTAGTAAGCTTTCAGGACACCGAGGACCTCGCGTGGGCACCCTATTCCCTGCAAGAACACCTAGTACCGGCAGGCTCCACTAGGCTGCTAAGAAACATCCAGGCCCGGAAACCTTTCCCAGTCACTCTGTGTATGCTGAGTGTAGGGCATCACACTGCATTCTTCCTTGGGAGAGCTGGATTTCCTCAGCACTCGAATAGCTCCAGGAAATCTGTTCTCTCAGGTCCTACATGTCAGGCAAATCTGCCTCATAGCCCTAGGCTGAGCGGCACTGACAAACCAAAACTGCTTTGCATTCCTCGTACAGAGTCATACCTTAAGACCCCATACTTAGAGGAGAAAGTCGGCTTGCGTTCCTGCCTTAACCACAGCACAGTCCTCCTCTTACACTGCAGGGTTTTAGAAGAAGCCAAGCCCCGAGAGCGTACCTAGAGCGTTCCTTGGGAGAGGCAGTTGGCTACACGGAGAACTCCGTGCCAAGGTAACGTTATTCAGGGAAGGGACCAGTGTGTAGCTAGAGTGTATATTTACTTGGAGAAATCACAAGGAGGTAGGCTGCGTGTTCGCTGGAAACGGGGACCTGATGGCACAGGCCTTGCCTTCCCATTTTGAATGCTCCATTCATGCTGCCTTGAAACTACCTTAATAACAGTTTTAGGACGGTTCTCTAGTCACTGTAGGCAGGGCTCTGGGAAGGGCACGAGTGTTCTCTACATCGACAGGGTGCTTTCATAGCCTGGGTGGGAGCTCCTCCTGAGACGCTCTAGAGCTAAAAGGAAACTTGACGTGAGTCCTGTCCTCAAGGTAAAGCCTTGAATAGCCTGCCGTAGCGGAAGCTTGGAGCAGAGTCCTTGAAGCATTAGCTTTAGGTCTCTTTTCTTTTAAGGTTAGTAAGCTTTCAGGACACTGAGGACCTCGCGTGAGCACCCTATTCCCTGCAAGAACACCTAGGACCGGCAGGCTCCACTAGGCTGCTAAGAAACATCCAGGCCCGGAAACCTTTCCCTGTTACTCTGTGTCTGCTGAGTGTAGGGCAACACACTGCACTCTTCCTTGGGAGAGCTGAATTTCCTCAGCACTCCAACAGCTCCAGGAAATCTGTTCTCTCACGTCCTACATGTCATGCAAATCTGCCTCATAGCCCTAGGCTGAGCGGCACTGACAAACCAAAACTGCTTTGCATTCCTCGTACAGAGTCATACCTTAAGACCCCATACTTAGAGGAGAAAGTCGGCTTGCGTTCCTGCCTTAACCACAGCACCGTCCTCCTCTTACACTGCAGGGTTTTAGAAGAAGCTAAGCCCCGATAGCGTACCTAGAGCGTTCCTTGGGAGAGGCAGTTGGCTACACGGAGAACTCCGTACTAAGGTAACGTTATTCAGGTAAGGGACCAGTGTAGCTAGAGTGTATATTTACTTGGAGAAATCACAAGGAGGTAGGCTGCGTGTTCGCTGGAAACGGGGACCTGATGGCACAGGCCTTGCTTTCCCATTTTCAATGCTCCATTCATGCTGCCTTGAAACTACCTAAAAAACAGTTTTAGGACGGTTCTCTAGTCACTGTAGGCAGGGCTCTGGGAAGGGAACGAGTGTTCTCTACATCAACAGGGTGCTTTCATAGCCTGGGTGGGAGCTCCTCCTGAGACGCTCTAGAGGTAAAAGGAAACTTGACGTGAGTCCTTTCCTCTAGGTAAAGCCGTGAATAGCCTGCCGAAGCGGAAGCTTGGAACAGAGTCCTTGAAGCATTAGCTTTAGGTCTGTTTTCTTTTAAAGTTAGTAAGCTTTCAGGACACCGAGGACCTCGCGTGGGCACCCTATTCCCTGCAAGAACACCTAGTACCGGCAGGCTCCACTAGGCTGCTAAGAAGCATCCAGGCCCAGAAACCTTTCCCAGTCACTCTGTGTATGCTGAGTGTAGGGCAACACACTGCATTCTTCCTTGGGAGAGCTGGATTTCCTCAGCACTCCAACAGCTCCAGGAAATCTGTTCTCTCACGTCCTACACGTCATGCAAATCTGCCTCATAGCCCTAGGCTGAGCGGCACTGAGAAACCAAAACTGCTTTGCATTCCTCGTACAGAGTCATACCTTAAGACCCCATACTTAGAGGAGAAAGTCGGCTTGCGTTCCTGCCTTAACCACAGCACAGTTTTTCCTCTTACACTGCAGGGTGTTAGAAGAAGTTAAGCCCCGATAGCGTACCTAGAGCGTTCTTTGGGAGAGGCAGTTGGCTACACGGAGAACTCCGTGCCAAGGAAAGGTTATTCAGGGAAGGGACCAGTGTGTAGCTAGAGGGTATATTTACTCAGTAGAAATCACAAGGAGGTAGGCTGCGTGTTCCCTGGAAACGGGGACCTGATGGCACAGGCCTTGCCTTCCTATTTTGAATGCTCCATTCATGCTGCCTTGAAACCACCTAAATAACAGTTTTAGGACGGTTCTCTAGTCACTGTAGGCAGGGCTCTGGGAAGGGCACGAGTGTTCTCTACATCAACAGGGTGCTTTCATAGCCTGGGTGGGAGCTCCTCCTGAGACGCTCTAGAGCTAAAAGGAAACTTGACGTGAGTCCTGTCCTCAAGGTAAAGCCTTGAATAGCCTGCCGAAGCGGAAGCTTGGAGCAGAGTCCTTGAAGCATTAGCTTTAGGTCTCTTTTCTTTTAAGGTTAGTAAGCTTTCAGGACACCGAGGACCTCGCGTGGACACCCTATTCCCTGCAAGAACACCTAGTACCGGCAGGCTCCACTAGGCTGCTAAGAAACATCCAGGCCCGGAAACCTTTCCCAGTCACTCTGTGTATGCTGAGTGTAGGGCATCACACTGCATTCTTCCTTGGGAGAGCTGGATTTCCTCAGCACTCGAATAGCTCCAGGAAATCTGTTCTCTCAGGTCCTACATGTCAGGCAAATCTGCCTCATAGCCCTAGGCTGAGCGGCACTGACAAACCAAAACTGCTTTGCATTCCTCGTACAGAGTCATACCTTAAGACCCCATACTTAGAGGAGAAAGTCGGCTTGCGTTCCTGCCTTAACCACAGCACAGTCCTCCTCTTACACTGCAGGGTTTTAGAAGAAGCCAAGCCCCGAGAGCGTACCTAGAGCGTTCCTTGGGAGAGGCAGTTGGCTACACGGAGAACTCCGTGCCAAGGTAACGTTATTCAGGGAAGGGACCAGTGTGTAGCTAGAGTGTATATTTACTTGGAGAAATCACAAGGAGGTAGGCTGCGTGTTCGCTGGAAACGGGGACCTGATGGCACAGGCCTTGCCTTCCCATTTTGAATGCTCCATTCATGCTGCCTTGAAACTACCTTAATAACAGTTTTAGGACGGTTCTCTAGTCACTGTAGGCAGGGCTCTGGGAAGGGCACGAGTGTTCTCTACATCGACAGGGTGCTTTCATAGCCTGGGTGGGAGCTCCTCCTGAGACGCTCTAGAGCTAAAAGGAAACTTGACGTGAGTCCTGTCCTCAAGGTAAAGCCTTGAATAGCCTGCCGTAGCGGAAGCTTGGAGCAGAGTCCTTGAAGCATTAGCTTTAGGTCTCTTTTCTTTTAAGGTTAGTAAGCTTTCAGGACACTGAGGACCTCGCGTGAGCACCCTATTCCCTGCAAGAACACCTAGGACCGGCAGGCTCCACTAGGCTGCTAAGAAACATCCAGGCCCGGAAACCTTTCCCTGTTACTCTGTGTCTGCTGAGTGTAGGGCAACACACTGCACTCTTCCTTGGGAGAGCTGAATTTCCTCAGCACTCCAACAGCTCCAGGAAATCTGTTCTCTCACGTCCTACATGTCATGCAAATCTGCCTCATAGCCCTAGGCTGAGCGGCACTGACAAACCAAAACTGCTTTGCATTCCTCGTACAGAGTCATACCTTAAGACCCCATACTTAGAGGAGAAAGTCGGCTTGCGTTCCTGCCTTAACCACAGCACCGTCCTCCTCTTACACTGCAGGGTTTTAGAAGAAGCTAAGCCCCGATAGCGTACCTAGAGCGTTCCTTGGGAGAGGCAGTTGGCTACACGGAGAACTCCGTACTAAGGTAACGTTATTCAGGTAAGGGACCAGTGTAGCTAGAGTGTATATTTACTTGGAGAAATCACAAGGAGGTAGGCTGCGTGTTCGCTGGAAACGGGGACCTGATGGCACAGGCCTTGCTTTCCCATTTTCAATGCTCCATTCATGCTGCCTTGAAACTACCTAAAAAACAGTTTTAGGACGGTTCTCTAGTCACTGTAGGCAGGGCTCTGGGAAGGGAACGAGTGTTCTCTACATCAACAGGGTGCTTTCATAGCCTGGGTGGGAGCTCCTCCTGAGACGCTCTAGAGCTAAAAGGAAACTTGACGTGAGTCCTTTCCTCTAGGTAAAGCCGTGAATAGCCTGCCGAAGCGGAAGCTTGGAACAGAGTCCTTGAAGCATTAGCTTTAGGTCTGTTTTCTTTTAAAGTTAGTAAGCTTTCAGGACACCGAGGACCTCGCGTGGGCACCCTATTCCCTGCAAGAACACCTAGTACCGGCAGGCTCCACTAGGCTGCTAAGAAGCATCCAGGCCCAGAAACCTTTCCCAGTCACTCTGTGTATGCTGAGTGTAGGGCAACACACTGCATTCTTCCTTGGGAGAGCTGGATTTCCTCAGCACTCCAACAGCTCCAGGAAATCTGTTCTCTCACGTCCTACACGTCATGCAAATCTGCCTCATAGCCCTAGGCTGAGCGGCACTGAGAAACCAAAACTGCTTTGCATTCCTCGTACAGAGTCATACCTTAAGACCCCATACTTAGAGGAGAAAGTCGGCTTGCGTTCCTGCCTTAACCACACCACAGTTTTTCCTCTTACACTGCAGGGTGTTAGAAGAAGTTAAGCCCCGATAGCGTACCTAGAGCGTTCTTTGGGAGAGGCAGTTGGCTACACGGAGAACTCCGTGCCAAGGAAAGGTTATTCAGGGAAGGGACCAGTGTGTAGCTAGAGGGTATATTTACTCAGTAGAAATCACAAGGAGGTAGGCTGCGTGTTCCCTGGAAACGGGGACCTGATGGCACAGGCCTTGCCTTCCTATTTTGAATGCTCCATTCATGCTGCCTTGAAACCACCTAAATAACAGTTTTAGGACGGTTCTCTAGTCACTGTAGGCAGGGCTCTGGGAAGGGCACGAGTGTTCTCTACATCAACAGGGTGCTTTCATAGCCTGGGTGGGAGCTCCTCCTGAGACGCTCTAGAGCTAAAAGGAAACTTGACGTGAGTCCTGTCCTCAAGGTAAAGCCTTGAATAGCCTGCCGAAGCGGAAGCTTGGAGCAGAGTCCTTGAAGCCTTAGCTTTAGGTCTCTTTTCTTTTAAGGTTAGTAAGCTTTCAGGACACTGAGGACCTCGCGTGGGCACCCTATTCCCTGCAAGAACACCTAGTACCGGCAGGCTCCACTAGGCTGCTAAGAAACATCCAGGCCCGGAAACCTTTCCCAGTCACTCTGTGTATGCTGAGTGTAGGGCATCACACTGCATTCTTCCTTAGGAGAGCTGGATTTCCTCAGCACTCGAATAGCTCCAGGAAATCTGTTCTCTCAGGTCCTACATGTCAGGCAAATCTGCCTCATAGCCCTAGGCTGAGCGGCACTGACAAACCAAAACTGCTTTGCATTCCTCGTACAGAGTCATACCTTAAGACCCCATACTTAGAGGAGAAAGTCGGCTTGCGTTCCTGCCTTAACCACAGCACAGTCCTCCTCTTACATTGCAGGGTTTTAGAAGAAGCTAAGCCCCGATAGCGTACCTAGAGCGTTCCTTGGGAGAGGCAGTTGGCTACACGGAGAACTCCGTGCCAAGGTAACGTTATTCAGGGAAGGGACCAGTGTGTAGCTAGAGTGTATATTTACTTGGAGAAATCACAAGGAGGTAGGCTGCGTGTTCGCTGGAAACGGGGACCTGATGGCACAGGCCTTGCCTTCCCATTTTGAATGCTCCATTCATGCTGCCTTGAAACTACCTAAAAAACAGTTTTAGGACGGTTCTCTAGTCACTGTAGGCAGGGCTCTGGGAAGGGCACGAGTGTTCTCTACATCAACAGGGTGCTTTCATAGCCTGGGTGGGAGCTCCTCCTGAGACGCTCTAGAGCTAAAAGGAAACTTGACGTGAGTCCTTTCCTCTAGGTAAAGCCGTGAATAGCCTGCCGAAGCGGAAGCTTGGAACAGAGTCCTTGAAGCATTAGCTTTAGGTCTGTTTTCTTTTAAAGTTAGTAAGCTTTCAGGACACCGAGGACCTCGCGTGGGCACCCTATTCCCTGCAAGAACACCTAGTACCGGCAGGCTGCACTAGGCTGCTAAGAAACATCCAGGCCCAGAAACCTTTCCCAGTCACTCTGTGTATGCTGAGTGTAGGGCAACACACTGCATTCTTCCTTGGGAGAGCTGGATTTCCTCAGCACTCCAACAGCTCCAGGAAATCTGTTCTCTCACGTCCTACACGTCATGCAAATCTGCCTCATAGCCCTAGGCTGAGCGGCACTGAGAAACCAAAACTGCTTTGCATTCCTCGTACAGAGTCATACCTTAAGAGCCCATACTTAGAGGAGAAAGTCGGCTTGCGTTCCTGCCTTAACCACAGCACAGTTTTTCCTCTTACACTGCAGGGTGTTAGAAGAAGTTAAGCCCCGATAGCGTACCTAGAGCGTTCTTTGGGAGATGCAGTTGGCTACACGGAGAACTCCGTGCCAAGGAAAGGTTATTCAGGGAAGGGACCAGTGTGTAGCTAGAGGGTATATTTACTCAGTAGAAATCACAAGGAGGTAGGCTGCGTGTTCCCTGGAAACGGGGACCTGATGGCACAGGCCTTGCCTTCCCATTTTGAATGCTCCATTCATGCTGCCTTGAAACCACCTAAATAACAGTTTTAGGACGGTTCTCTAGTCACTGTAGGCAGGGCTCTGGGAAGGGCACGAGTGTTCTCTACATCAACAGGGTGCTTTCATAGCCTGTGTGGGAGCTCCTCCTGAGACGCTCTAGAGCTAAAAGGAAACTTGACGTGAGTCCTGTCCTCAAGGTAAAGCCTTGAATAGCCTGCCGAAGCGGAAGCTTGGAACAGAGTCCTTGAAGCATTAGCTTTAGGTCTGTTTTCTTTTAAAGTTAGTAAGCTTTCAGGACACCGAGGACCTCGCGTGGGCACCCTATTCCCTGCAAGAACACCTAGTACCGGCAGGCTCCACTAGGCTGCTAAGAAACATCCAGGCCCGGAAACCTTTCCCAGTCACTCTGTGTATGCTGAGTGTAGGGCATCACACTGCATTCTTCCTTGGGAGAGCTGGATTTCCTCAGCACTCGAATAGCTCCAGGAAATCTGTTCTCTCAGGTCCTACATGTCAGGCAAATCTGCCTCATAGCCCTAGGCTGAGCGGCACTGACAAACCAAAACTGCTTTGCATTCCTCGTACAGAGTCATACCTTAAGACCCCATACTTAGAGGAGAAAGTCGGCTTGCGTTCCTGCCTTAACCACAGCACAGTCCTCCTCTTACACTGCAGGGTTTTAGAAGAAGCCAAGCCCCGAGAGCGTACCTAGAGCGTTCCTTGGGAGAGGCAGTTGGCTACACGGAGAACTCCGTGCCAAGGTAACGTTATTCAGGGAAGGGACCAGTGTGTAGCTAGAGTGTATATTTACTTGGAGAAATCACAAGGAGGTAGGCTGCGTGTTCGCTGGAAACGGGGACCTGATGGCACAGGCCTTGCCTTCCCATTTTGAATGCTCCATTCATGCTGCCTTGAAACTACCTTAATAACAGTTTTAGGACGGTTCTCTAGTCACTGTAGGCAGGGCTCTGGGAAGGGCACGAGTGTTCTCTACATCGACAGGGTGCTTTCATAGCCTGGGTGGGAGCTCCTCCTGAGACGCTCTAGAGCTAAAAGGAAACTTGACGTGAGTCCTTTCCTCTAGGTAAAGCCGTGAATAGCCTGCCGAAGCGGAAGCTTGGAACAGAGTCCTTGAAGCATTAGCTTTAGGTCTGTTTTCTTTTAAAGTTAGTAAGCTTTCAGGACACCGAGGACCTCGCGTGGGCACCCTATTCCCTGCAAGAACACCTAGTACCGGCAGGCTGCACTAGGCTGCTAAGAAACATCCAGGCCCAGAAACCTTTCCCAGTCACTCTGTGTATGCTGAGTGTAGGGCAACACACTGCATTCTTCCTTGGGAGAGCTGGATTTCCTCAGCACTCCAACAGCTCCAGGAAATCTGTTCTCTCACGTCCTACACGTCATGCAAATCTGCCTCATAGCCCTAGGCTGAGCGGCACTGAGAAACCAAAACTGCTTTGCATTCCTCGTACAGAGTCATACCTTAAGAGCCCATACTTAGAGGAGAAAGTCGGCTTGCGTTCCTGCCTTAACCACAGCACAGTTTTTCCTCTTACACTGCAGGGTGTTAGAAGAAGTTAAGCCCCGATAGCGTACCTAGAGCGTTCTTTGGGAGAGGCAGTTGGCTACACGGAGAACTCCGTGCCAAGGAAAGGTTATTCAGGGAAGGGACCAGTGTGTAGCTAGAGGGTATATTTACTCAGTAGAAATCACAAGGAGGTAGGCTGCGTGTTCCCTGGAAACGGGGACCTGATGGCACAGGCCTTGCCTTCCCATTTTGAATGCTCCATTCATGCTGCCTTGAAACCACCTAAATAACAGTTTTAGGACGGTTCTCTAGTCACTGTAGGCAGGGCTCTGGGAAGGGCACGAGTGTTCTCTACATCAACAGGGTGCTTTCATAGCCTGTGTGGGAGCTCCTCCTGAGACGCTCTAGAGCTAAAAGGAAACTTGACGTGAGTCCTGTCCTCAAGGTAAAGCCTTGAATAGCCTGCCGAAGCGGAAGCTTGGAACAGAGTCCTTGAAGCATTAGCTTTAGGTCTGTTTTCTTTTAAAGTTAGTAAGCTTTCAGGACACCGAGGACCTCGCGTGGGCACCCTATTCCCTGCAAGAACACCTAGTACCGGCAGGCTCCACTAGGCTGCTAAGAAACATCCAGGCCCGGAAACCTTTCCCAGTCACTCTGTGTATGCTGAGTGTAGGGCATCACACTGCATTCTTCCTTGGGAGAGCTGGATTTCCTCAGCACTCGAATAGCTCCAGGAAATCTGTTCTCTCAGGTCCTACATGTCAGGCAAATCTGCCTCATAGCCCTAGGCTGAGCGGCACTGACAAACCAAAACTGCTTTGCATTCCTCGTACAGAGTCATACCTTAAGACCCCATACTTAGAGGAGAAAGTCGGCTTGCGTTCCTGCCTTAACCACAGCACAGTCCTCCTCTTACACTGCAGGGTTTTAGAAGAAGCCAAGCCCCGAGAGCGTACCTAGAGCGTTCCTTGGGAGAGGCAGTTGGCTACACGGAGAACTCCGTGCCAAGGTAACGTTATTCAGGGAAGGGACCAGTGTGTAGCTAGAGTGTATATTTACTTGGAGAAATCACAAGGAGGTAGGCTGCGTGTTCGCTGGAAACGGGGACCTGATGGCACAGGCCTTGCCTTCCCATTTTGAATGCTCCATTCATGCTGCCTTGAAACTACCTTAATAACAGTTTTAGGACGGTTCTCTAGTCACTGTAGGCAGGGCTCTGGGAAGGGCACGAGTGTTCTCTACATCGACAGGGTGCTTTCATAGCCTGGGTGGGAGCTCCTCCTGAGACGCTCTAGAGCTAAAAGGAAACTTGACGTGAGTCCTGTCCTCAAGGTAAAGCCTTGAATAGCCTGCCGTAGCG
The DNA here is from genome assembly GCF_028023285.1 of Balaenoptera ricei. Lineage (NCBI taxonomy): Eukaryota > Metazoa > Chordata > Mammalia > Artiodactyla > Balaenopteridae > Balaenoptera > Balaenoptera ricei. The sequence continues at coordinate 60,813,709 of NC_082652.1, forward strand.
GAAGCTTGGAGCAGAGTCCTTGAAGCATTAGCTTTAGGTCTCTTTTCTTTTAAGGTTAGTAAGCTTTCAGGACACTGAGGACCTCGCGTGAGCACCCTATTCCCTGCAAGAACACCTAGGACCGGCAGGCTCCACTAGGCTGCTAAGAAACATCCAGGCCCGGAAACCTTTCCCTGTTACTCTGTGTCTGCTGAGTGTAGGGCAACACACTGCACTCTTCCTTGGGAGAGCTGAATTTCCTCAGCACTCCAACAGCTCCAGGAAATCTGTTCTCTCATGTCCTACATGTCATGCAAATCTGCCTCATAGCCCTAGGCTGAGCGGCACTGACAAACCAAAACTGCTTTGCATTCCTCGTACAGAGTCATACCTTAAGACCCCATACTTAGAGGAGAAAGTCGGCTTGCGTTCCTGCCTTAACCACAGCACAGTCCTCCTCTTACACTGCAGGGTTTTAGAAGAAGCTAAGCCCCGATAGCGTACCTAGAGCGTTCCTTGGGAGAGGCAGTTGGCTACACGGAGAACTCCGTACTAAGGTAACGTTATTCAGGTAAGGGACCAGTGTAGCTAGAGTGTATATTTACTTGGAGAAATCACAAGGAGGTAGGCTGCGTGTTCGCTGGAAACGGGGACCTGATGGCACAGGCCTTGCTTTCCCATTTTCAATGCTCCATTCATGCTGCCTTGAAACTACCTAAAAAACAGTTTTAGGACGGTTCTCTAGTCACTGTAGGCAGGGCTCTGGGAAGGGAACGAGTGTTCTCTACATCAACAGGGTGCTTTCATAGCCTGGGTGGGAGCTCCTCCTGAGACGCTCTAGAGGTAAAAGGAAACTTGACGTGAGTCCTTTCCTCTAGGTAAAGCCGTGAATAGCCTGCCGAAGCGGAAGCTTGGAACAGAGTCCTTGAAGCATTAGCTTTAGGTCTGTTTTCTTTTAAAGTTAGTAAGCTTTCAGGACACCGAGGACCTCGCGTGGGCACCCTATTCCCTGCAAGAACACCTAGTACCGGCAGGCTCCACTAGGCTGCTAAGAAGCATCCAGGCCCAGAAACCTTTCCCAGTCACTCTGTGTATGCTGAGTGTAGGGCAACACACTGCATTCTTCCTTGGGAGAGCTGGATTTCCTCAGCACTCCAACAGCTCCAGGAAATCTGTTCTCTCACGTCCTACACGTCATGCAAATCTGCCTCATAGCCCTAGGCTGAGCGGCACTGAGAAACCAAAACTGCTTTGCATTCCTCGTACAGAGTCATACCTTAAGACCCCATACTTAGAGGAGAAAGTCGGCTTGCGTTCCTGCCTTAACCACAGCACAGTTTTTCCTCTTACACTGCAGGGTGTTAGAAGAAGTTAAGCCCCGATAGCGTACCTAGAGCGTTCTTTGGGAGAGGCAGTTGGCTACACGGAGAACTCCGTGCCAAGGAAAGGTTATTCAGGGAAGGGACCAGTGTGTAGCTAGAGGGTATATTTACTCAGTAGAAATCACAAGGAGGTAGGCTGCGTGTTCCCTGGAAACGGGGACCTGATGGCACAGGCCTTGCCTTCCTATTTTGAATGCTCCATTCATGCTGCCTTGAAACCACCTAAATAACAGTTTTAGGACGGTTCTCTAGTCACTGTAGGCAGGGCTCTGGGAAGGGCACGAGTGTTCTCTACATCAACAGGGTGCTTTCATAGCCTGGGTGGGAGCTCCTCCTGAGACGCTCTAGAGCTAAAAGGAAACTTGACGTGAGTCCTGTCCTCAAGGTAAAGCCTTGAATAGCCTGCCGAAGCGGAAGCTTGGAGCAGAGTCCTTGAAGCCTTAGCTTTAGGTCTCTTTTCTTTTAAGGTTAGTAAGCTTTCAGGACACTGAGGACCTCGCGTGGGCACCCTATTCCCTGCAAGAACACCTAGTACCGGCAGGCTCCACTAGGCTGCTAAGAAACATCCAGGCCCGGAAACCTTTCCCAGTCACTCTGTGTATGCTGAGTGTAGGGCATCACACTGCATTCTTCCTTAGGAGAGCTGGATTTCCTCAGCACTCGAATAGCTCCAGGAAATCTGTTCTCTCAGGTCCTACATGTCAGGCAAATCTGCCTCATAGCCCTAGGCTGAGCGGCACTGACAAACCAAAACTGCTTTGCATTCCTCGTACGGAGTCATACCTTAAGACCCCATACTTAGAGGAGAAAGTCGGCTTGCGTTCCTGCCTTAACCACAGCACAGTCCTCCTCTTACATTGCAGGGTTTTAGAAGAAGCTAAGCCCCGATAGCGTACCTAGAGCGTTCCTTGGGAGAGGCAGTTGGCTACACGGAGAACTCCGTGCCAAGGTAACGTTATTCAGGGAAGGGACCAGTGTGTAGCTAGAGTGTATATTTACTTGGAGAAATCACAAGGAGGTAGGCTGCGTGTTCGCTGGAAACGGGGACCTGATGGCACAGGCCTTGCCTTCCCATTTTGAATGCTCCATTCATGCTGCCTTGAAACTACCTAAAAAACAGTTTTAGGACGGTTCTCTAGTCACTGTAGGCAGGGCTCTGGGAAGGGCACGAGTGTTCTCTACATCAACAGGGTGCTTTCATAGCCTGGGTGGGAGCTCCTCCTGAGACGCTCTAGAGCTAAAAGGAAACTTGACGTGAGTCCTTTCCTCTAGGTAAAGCCGTGAATAGCCTGCCGAAGCGGAAGCTTGGAACAGAGTCCTTGAAGCATTAGCTTTAGGTCTGTTTTCTTTTAAAGTTAGTAAGCTTTCAGGACACCGAGGACCTCGCGTGGGCACCCTATTCCCTGCAAGAACACCTAGTACCGGCAGGCTGCACTAGGCTGCTAAGAAACATCCAGGCCCAGAAACCTTTCCCAGTCACTCTGTGTATGCTGAGTGTAGGGCAACACACTGCATTCTTCCTTGGGAGAGCTGGATTTCCTCAGCACTCCAACAGCTCCAGGAAATCTGTTCTCTCACGTCCTACACGTCATGCAAATCTGCCTCATAGCCCTAGGCTGAGCGGCACTGAGAAACCAAAACTGCTTTGCATTCCTCGTACAGAGTCATACCTTAAGAGCCCATACTTAGAGGAGAAAGTCGGCTTGCGTTCCTGCCTTAACCACAGCACAGTTTTTCCTCTTACACTGCAGGGTGTTAGAAGAAGTTAAGCCCCGATAGCGTACCTAGAGCGTTCTTTGGGAGAGGCAGTTGGCTACACGGAGAACTCCGTGCCAAGGAAAGGTTATTCAGGGAAGGGACCAGTGTGTAGCTAGAGGGTATATTTACTCAGTAGAAATCACAAGGAGGTAGGCTGCGTGTTCCCTGGAAACGGGGACCTGATGGCACAGGCCTTGCCTTCCCATTTTGAATGCTCCATTCATGCTGCCTTGAAACCACCTAAATAACAGTTTTAGGACGGTTCTCTAGTCACTGTAGGCAGGGCTCTGGGAAGGGCACGAGTGTTCTCTACATCAACAGGGTGCTTTCATAGCCTGGGTGGGAGCTCCTCCTGAGACGCTCTAGAGCTAAAAGGAAACTTGACGTGAGTCCTGTCCTCAAGGTAAAGCCTTGAATAGCCTGCCGAAGCAGAAGCTTGGAACAGAGTCCTTGAAGCATTAGCTTTAGGTCTGTTTTCTTTTAAAGTTAGTAAGCTTTCAGGACACCGAGGACCTCGCGTGGGCACCCTATTCCCTGCAAGAACACCTAGTACCGGCAGGCTCCACTAGGCTGCTAAGAAACATCCAGGCCCGGAAACCTTTCCCAGTCACTCTGTGTATGCTGAGTGTAGGGCATCACACTGCATTCTTCCTTGGGAGAGCTGGATTTCCTCAGCACTCGAATAGCTCCAGGAAATCTGTTCTCTCAGGTCCTACATGTCAGGCAAATCTGCCTCATAGCCCTAGGCTGAGCGGCACTGACAAACCAAAACTGCTTTGCATTCCTCGTACAGAGTCATACCTTAAGACCCCATACTTAGAGGAGAAAGTCGGCTTGCGTTCCTGCCTTAACCACAGCACAGTCCTCCTCTTACACTGCAGGGTTTTAGAAGAAGCCAAGCCCCGAGAGCGTACCTAGAGCGTTCCTTGGGAGAGGCAGTTGGCTACACGGAGAACTCCGTGCCAAGGTAACGTTATTCAGGGAAGGGACCAGTGTGTAGCTAGAGTGTATATTTACTTGGAGAAATCACAAGGAGGTAGGCTGCGTGTTCGCTGGAAACGGGGACCTGATGGCACAGGCCTTGCCTTCCCATTTTGAATGCTCCATTCATGCTGCCTTGAAACTACCTTAATAACAGTTTTAGGACGGTTCTCTAGTCACTGTAGGCAGGGCTCTGGGAAGGGCACGAGTGTTCTCTACATCGACAGGGTGCTTTCATAGCCTGGGTGGGAGCTCCTCCTGAGACGCTCTAGAGCTAAAAGGAAACTTGACGTGAGTCCTGTCCTCAAGGTAAAGCCTTGAATAGCCTGCCGTAGCGGAAGCTTGGAGCAGAGTCCTTGAAGCATTAGCTTTAGGTCTCTTTTCTTTTAAGGTTAGTAAGCTTTCAGGACACTGAGGACCTCGCGTGAGCACCCTATTCCCTGCAAGAACACCTAGGACCGGCAGGCTCCACTAGGCTGCTAAGAAACATCCAGGCCCAGAAAACTTTCCCAGTCACTCTGTGTATGCTGAGTGTAGGGCAACACACTGCATTCTTCCTTGGGAGAGCTGGATTTCCTCAGCACTCCAACAGCTCCAGGAAATCTGTTCTCTCACGTCCTACACGTCATGCAAATCTGCCTCATAGCCCTAGGCTGAGCGGCACTGAGAAACCAAAACTGCTTTGCATTCCTCGTACAGAGTCATACCTTAAGAGCCCATACTTAGAGGAGAAAGTCGGCTTGCGTTCCTGCCTTAACCACAGCACAGTTTTTCCTCTTACACTGCAGGGTGTTAGAAGAAGTTAAGCCCCGATAGCGTACCTAGAGCGTTCTTTGGGAGAGGCAGTTGGCTACACGGAGAACTCCGTGCCAAGGAAAGGTTATTCAGGGAAGGGACCAGTGTGTAGCTAGAGGGTATATTTACTCAGTAGAAATCACAAGGAGGTAGGCTGCGTGTTCCCTGGAAACGGGGACCTGATGGCACAGGCCTTGCCTTCCCATTTTGAATGCTCCATTCATGCTGCCTTGAAACCACCTAAATAACAGTTTTAGGACGGTTCTCTAGTCACTGTAGGCAGGGCTCTGGGAAGGGCACGAGTGTTCTCTACATCAACAGGGTGCTTTCATAGCCTGGGTGGGAGCTCCTCCTGAGACGCTCTAGAGCTAAAAGGAAACTTGACGTGAGTCCTGTCCTCAAGGTAAAGCCTTGAATAGCCTGCCGAAGCGGAAGCTTGGAGCAGAGTCCTTGAAGCATTAGCTTTAGGTCTCTTTTCTTTTAAGGTTAGTAAGCTTTCAGGACACCGAGGACCTCGCGTGGGCACCCTATTCCCTGCAAGAACACCTAGTACCGGCAGGCTCCACTAGGCTGCTAAGAAACATCCAGGCCCGGAAACCTTTCCCAGTCACTCTGTGTATGCTGAGTGTAGGGCATCACACTGCATTCTTCCTTGGGAGAGCTGGATTTCCTCAGCACTCGAATAGCTCCAGGAAATCTGTTCTCTCACGTCCTACATGTCATGCAAATCTGCCTCATAGCCCTAGGCTGAGCGGCACTGACAAACCAAAACTGCTTTGCATTCCTCGTACAGAGTCATACCTTAAGACCCATACTTAGAGGAGAAAGTCGGCTTGCGTTCCTGCCTTAACCACAGCACCGTCCTCCTCTTACACTGCAGGGTTTTAGAAGAAGCTAAGCCCCGATAGCGTACCTAGAGCGTTCCTTGGGAGAGGCAGTTGGCTACACGGAGAACTCCGTACTAAGGTAACGTTATTCAGGTAAGGGACCAGTGTAGCTAGAGTGTATATTTACTTGGAGAAATCACAAGGAGGTAGGCTGCGTGTTCGCTGGAAACGGGGACCTGATGGCACAGGCCTTGCTTTCCCATTTTCAATGCTCCATTCATGCTGCCTTGAAACTACCTAAAAAACAGTTTTAGGACGGTTCTCTAGTCACTGTAGGCAGGGCTCTGGGAAGGGAACGAGTGTTCTCTACATCAACAGGGTGCTTTCATAGCCTGGGTGGGAGCTCCTCCTGAGACGCTCTAGAGCTAAAAGGAAACTTGACGTGAGTCCTTTCCTCTAGGTAAAGCCGTGAATAGCCTGCCGAAGCGGAAGCTTGGAACAGAGTCCTTGAAGCATTAGCTTTAGGTCTGTTTTCTTTTAAAGTTAGTAAGCTTTCAGGACACCGAGGACCTCGCGTGGGCACCCTATTCCCTGCAAGAACACCTAGTACCGGCAGGCTCCACTAGGCTGCTAAGAAACATCCAGGCCCAGAAAACTTTCCCAGTCACTCTGTGTATGCTGAGTGTAGGGCAACACACTGCATTCTTCCTTGGGAGAGCTGGATTTCCTCAGCACTCCAACAGCTCCAGGAAATCTGTTCTCTCACGTCCTACACGTCATGCAAATCTGCCTCATAGCCCTAGGCTGAGCGGCACTGAGAAACCAAAACTGCTTTGCATTCCTCGTACAGAGTCATACCTTAAGAGCCCATACTTAGAGGAGAAAGTCGGCTTGCGTTCCTGCCTTAACCACAGCACAGTTTTTCCTCTTACACTGCAGGGTGTTAGAAGAAGTTAAGCCCCGATAGCGTACCTAGAGCGTTCTTTGGGAGAGGCAGTTGGCTACACGGAGAACTCCGTGCCAAGGAAAGGTTATTCAGGGAAGGGACCAGTGTGTAGCTAGAGGGTATATTTACTCAGTAGAAATCACAAGGAGGTAGGCTGCGTGTTCCCTGGAAACGGGGACCTGATGGCACAGGCCTTGCCTTCCTATTTTGAATGCTCCATTCATGCTGCCTTGAAACCACCTAAATAACAGTTTTAGGACGGTTCTCTAGTCACTGTAGGCAGGGCTCTGGGAAGGGCACGAGTGTTCTCTCCATCAACAGGGTGCTTTCATAGCCTGGGTGGGAGCTCCTCCTGAGACGCTCTAGAGCTAAAAGGAAACTTGACGTGAGTCCTGTCCTCAAGGTAAAGCCTTGAATAGCCTGCCGAAGCGGAAGCTTGGAACAGAGTCCTTGAAGCATTAGCTTTAGGTCTGTTTTCTTTTAAAGTTAGTAAGCTTTCAGGACACCGAGGACCTCGCGTGGGCACCCTATTCCCTGCAAGAACACCTAGTACCGGCAGGCTCCACTAGGCTGCTAAGAAACATCCAGGCCCGGAAACCTTTCCCAGTCACTCTGTGTATGCTGAGTGTAGGGCATCACACTGCATTCTTCCTTGGGAGAGCTGGATTTCCTCAGCACTCGAATAGCTCCAGGAAATCTGTTCTCTCAGGTCCTACATGTCAGGCAAATCTGCCTCATAGCCCTAGGCTGAGCGGCACTGACAAACCAAAACTGCTTTGCATTCCTCGTACAGAGTCATACCTTAAGACCCCATACTTAGAGGAGAAAGTCGGCTTGCGTTCCTGCCTTAACCACAGCACAGTCCTCCTCTTACACTGCAGGGTTTTAGAAGAAGCCAAGCCCCGAGAGCGTACCTAGAGCGTTCCTTGGGAGAGGCAGTTGGCTACACGGAGAACTCCGTGCCAAGGTAACGTTATTCAGGGAAGGGACCAGTGTGTAGCTAGAGTGTATATTTACTTGGAGAAATCACAAGGAGGTAGGCTGCGTGTTCGCTGGAAACGGGGACCTGATGGCACAGGCCTTGCCTTCCCATTTTGAATGCTCCATTCATGCTGCCTTGAAACTACCTTAATAACAGTTTTAGGACGGTTCTCTAGTCACTGTAGGCAGGGCTCTGGGAAGGGCACGAGTGTTCTCTACATCGACAGGGTGCTTTCATAGCCTGGGTGGGAGCTCCTCCTGAGACGCTCTAGAGCTAAAAGGAAACTTGACGTGAGTCCTTTCCTCTAGGTAAAGCCGTGAATAGCCTGCCGAAGCGGAAGCTTGGAACAGAGTCCTTGAAGCATTAGCTTTAGGTCTGTTTTCTTTTAAAGTTAGTAAGCTTTCAGGACACCGAGGACCTCGCGTGGGCACCCTATTCCCTGCAAGAACACCTAGTACCGGCAGGCTGCACTAGGCTGCTAAGAAACATCCAGGCCCAGAAACCTTTCCCAGTCACTCTGTGTATGCTGAGTGTAGGGCAACACACTGCATTCTTCCTTGGGAGAGCTGGATTTCCTCAGCACTCCAACAGCTCCAGGAAATCTGTTCTCTCACGTCCTACACGTCATGCAAATCTGCCTCATAGCCCTAGGCTGAGCGGCACTGAGAAACCAAAACTGCTTTGCATTCCTCGTACAGAGTCATACCTTAAGAGCCCATACTTAGAGGAGAAAGTCGGCTTGCGTTCCTGCCTTAACCACAGCACAGTTTTTCCTCTTACACTGCAGGGTGTTAGAAGAAGTTAAGCCCCGATAGCGTACCTAGAGCGTTCTTTGGGAGAGGCAGTTGGCTACACGGAGAACTCCGTGCCAAGGAAAGGTTATTCAGGGAAGGGACCAGTGTGTAGCTAGAGGGTATATTTACTCAGTAGAAATCACAAGGAGGTAGGCTGCGTGTTCCCTGGAAACGGGGACCTGATGGCACAGGCCTTGCCTTCCCATTTTGAATGCTCCATTCATGCTGCCTTGAAACCACCTAAATAACAGTTTTAGGACGGTTCTCTAGTCACTGTAGGCAGGGCTCTGGGAAGGGCACGAGTGTTCTCTACATCAACAGGGTGCTTTCATAGCCTGTGTGGGAGCTCCTCCTGAGACGCTCTAGAGCTAAAAGGAAACTTGACGTGAGTCCTGTCCTCAAGGTAAAGCCTTGAATAGCCTGCCGAAGCGGAAGCTTGGAACAGAGTCCTTGAAGCATTAGCTTTAGGTCTGTTTTCTTTTAAAGTTAGTAAGCTTTCAGGACACCGAGGACCTCGCGTGGGCACCCTATTCCCTGCAAGAACACCTAGTACCGGCAGGCTCCACTAGGCTGCTAAGAAACATCCAGGCCCGGAAACCTTTCCCAGTCACTCTGTGTATGCTGAGTGTAGGGCATCACACTGCATTCTTCCTTGGGAGAGCTGGATTTCCTCAGCACTCGAATAGCTCCAGGAAATCTGTTCTCTCAGGTCCTACATGTCAGGCAAATCTGCCTCATAGCCCTAGGCTGAGCGGCACTGACAAACCAAAACTGCTTTGCATTCCTCGTACAGAGTCATACCTTAAGACCCCATACTTAGAGGAGAAAGTCGGCTTGCGTTCCTGCCTTAACCACAGCACAGTCCTCCTCTTACACTGCAGGGTTTTAGAAGAAGCCAAGCCCCGAGAGCGTACCTAGAGCGTTCCTTGGGAGAGGCAGTTGGCTACACGGAGAACTCCGTGCCAAGGTAACGTTATTCAGGGAAGGGACCAGTGTGTAGCTAGAGTGTATATTTACTTGGAGAAATCACAAGGAGGTAGGCTGCGTGTTCGCTGGAAACGGGGACCTGATGGCACAGGCCTTGCCTTCCCATTTTGAATGCTCCATTCATGCTGCCTTGAAACTACCTTAATAACAGTTTTAGGACGGTTCTCTAGTCACTGTAGGCAGGGCTCTGGGAAGGGCACGAGTGTTCTCTACATCGACAGGGTGCTTTCATAGCCTGGGTGGGAGCTCCTCCTGAGACGCTCTAGAGCTAAAAGGAAACTTGACGTGAGTCCTGTCCTCAAGGTAAAGCCTTGAATAGCCTGCCGTAGCGGAAGCTTGGAGCAGAGTCCTTGAAGCATTAGCTTTAGGTCTCTTTTCTTTTAAGGTTAGTAAGCTTTCAGGACACTGAGGACCTCGCGTGAGCACCCTATTCCCTGCAAGAACACCTAGGACCGGCAGGCTCCACTAGGCTGCTAAGAAACATCCAGGCCCGGAAACCTTTCCCTGTTACTCTGTGTCTGCTGAGTGTAGGGCAACACACTGCACTCTTCCTTGGGAGAGCTGAATTTCCTCAGCACTCCAACAGCTCCAGGAAATCTGTTCTCTCACGTCCTACATGTCATGCAAATCTGCCTCATAGCCCTAGGCTGAGCGGCACTGACAAACCAAAACTGCTTTGCATTCCTCGTACAGAGTCATACCTTAAGACCCCATACTTAGAGGAGAAAGTCGGCTTGCGTTCCTGCCTTAACCACAGCACAGTCCTCCTCTTACACTGCAGGGTTTTAGAAGAAGCTAAGCCCCGATAGCGTACCTAGAGCGTTCCTTGGGAGAGGCAGTTGGCTACACGGAGAACTCCGTACTAAGGTAACGTTATTCAGGTAAGGGACCAGTGTAGCTAGAGTGTATATTTACTTGGAGAAATCACAAGGAGGTAGGCTGCGTGTTCGCTGGAAACGGGGACCTGATGGCACAGGCCTTGCTTTCCCATTTTCAATGCTCCATTCATGCTGCCTTGAAACTACCTAAAAAACAGTTTTAGGACGGTTCTCTAGTCACTGTAGGCAGGGCTCTGGGAAGGGAACGAGTGTTCTCTACATCAACAGGGTGCTTTCATAGCCTGGGTGGGAGCTCCTCCTGAGACGCTCTAGAGGTAAAAGGAAACTTGACGTGAGTCCTTTCCTCTAGGTAAAGCCGTGAATAGCCTGCCGAAGCGGAAGCTTGGAACAGAGTCCTTGAAGCATTAGCTTTAGGTCTGTTTTCTTTTAAAGTTAGTAAGCTTTCAGGACACCGAGGACCTCGCGTGGGCACCCTATTCCCTGCAAGAACACCTAGTACCGGCAGGCTCCACTAGGCTGCTAAGAAGCATCCAGGCCCAGAAACCTTTCCCAGTCACTCTGTGTATGCTGAGTGTAGGGCAACACACTGCATTCTTCCTTGGGAGAGCTGGATTTCCTCAGCACTCCAACAGCTCCAGGAAATCTGTTCTCTCACGTCCTACACGTCATGCAAATCTGCCTCATAGCCCTAGGCTGAGCGGCACTGAGAAACCAAAACTGCTTTGCATTCCTCGTACAGAGTCATACCTTAAGACCCCATACTTAGAGGAGAAAGTCGGCTTGCGTTCCTGCCTTAACCACAGCACAGTTTTTCCTCTTACACTGCAGGGTGTTAGAAGAAGTTAAGCCCCGATAGCGTACCTAGAGCGTTCTTTGGGAGAGGCAGTTGGCTACACGGAGAACTCCGTGCCAAGGAAAGGTTATTCAGGGAAGGGACCAGTGTGTAGCTAGAGGGTATATTTACTCAGTAGAAATCACAAGGAGGTAGGCTGCGTGTTCCCTGGAAACGGGGACCTGATGGCACAGGCCTTGCCTTCCTATTTTGAATGCTCCATTCATGCTGCCTTGAAACCACCTAAATAACAGTTTTAGGACGGTTCTCTAGTCACTGTAGGCAGGGCTCTGGGAAGGGCACGAGTGTTCTCTACATCAACAGGGTGCTTTCATAGCCTGGGTGGGAGCTCCTCCTGAGACGCTCTAGAGCTAAAAGGAAACTTGACGTGAGTCCTGTCCTCAAGGTAAAGCCTTGAATAGCCTGCCGAAGCGGAAGCTTGGAGCAGAGTCCTTGAAGCCTTAGCTTTAGGTCTCTTTTCTTTTAAGGTTAGTAAGCTTTCAGGACACTGAGGACCTCGCGTGGGCACCCTATTCCCTGCAAGAACACCTAGTACCGGCAGGCTCCACTAGGCTGCTAAGAAACATCCAGGCCCGGAAACCTTTCCCAGTCACTCTGTGTATGCTGAGTGTAGGGCATCACACTGCATTCTTCCTTAGGAGAGCTGGATTTCCTCAGCACTCGAATAGCTCCAGGAAATCTGTTCTCTCAGGTCCTACATGTCAGGCAAATCTGCCTCATAGCCCTAGGCTGAGCGGCACTGACAAACCAAAACTGCTTTGTATTCCTCGTACGGAGTCATACCTTAAGACCCCATACTTAGAGGAGAAAGTCGGCTTGCGTTCCTGCCTTAACCACAGCACAGTCCTCCTCTTACATTGCAGGGTTTTAGAAGAAGCTAAGCCCCGATAGCGTACCTAGAGCGTTCCTTGGGAGAGGCAGTTGGCTACACGGAGAACTCCGTGCCAAGGTAACGTTATTCAGGGAAGGGACCAGTGTGTAGCTAGAGTGTATATTTACTTGGAGAAATCACAAGGAGGTAGGCTGCGTGTTCGCTGGAAACGGGGACCTGATGGCACAGGCCTTGCCTTCCCATTTTGAATGCTCCATTCATGCTGCCTTGAAACTACCTAAAAAACAGTTTTAGGACGGTTCTCTAGTCACTGTAGGCAGGGCTCTGGGAAGGGCACGAGTGTTCTCTACATCAACAGGGTGCTTTCATAGCCTGGGTGGGAGCTCCTCCTGAGACGCTCTAGAGCTAAAAGGAAACTTGACGTGAGTCCTTTCCTCTAGGTAAAGCCGTGAATAGCCTGCCGAAGCGGAAGCTTGGAACAGAGTCCTTGAAGCATTAGCTTTAGGTCTGTTTTCTTTTAAAGTTAGTAAGCTTTCAGGACACCGAGGACCTCGCGTGGGCACCCTATTCCCTGCAAGAACACCTAGTACCGGCAGGCTGCACTAGGCTGCTAAGAAACATCCAGGCCCAGAAACCTTTCCCAGTCACTCTGTGTATGCTGAGTGTAGGGCAACACACTGCATTCTTCCTTGGGAGAGCTGGATTTCCTCAGCACTCCAACAGCTCCAGGAAATCTGTTCTCTCACGTCCTACACGTCATGCAAATCTGCCTCATAGCCCTAGGCTGAGCGGCACTGAGAAACCAAAACTGCTTTGCATTCCTCGTACAGAGTCATACCTTAAGAGCCCATACTTAGAGGAGAAAGTCGGCTTGCGTTCCTGCCTTAACCACAGCACAGTTTTTCCTCTTACACTGCAGGGTGTTAGAAGAAGTTAAGCCCCGATAGCGTACCTAGAGCGTTCTTTGGGAGAGGCAGTTGGCTACACGGAGAACTCCGTGCCAAGGAAAGGTTATTCAGGGAAGGGACCAGTGTGTAGCTAGAGGGTATATTTACTCAGTAGAAATCACAAGGAGGTAGGCTGCGTGTTCCCTGGAAACGGGGACCTGATGGCACAGGCCTTGCCTTCCCATTTTGAATGCTCCATTCATGCTGCCTTGAAACCACCTAAATAACAGTTTTAGGACGGTTCTCTAGTCACTGTAGGCAGGGCTCTGGGAAGGGCACGAGTGTTCTCTACATCAACAGGGTGCTTTCATAGCCTGGGTGGGAGCTCCTCCTGAGACGCTCTAGAGCTAAAAGGAAACTTGACGTGAGTCCTGTCCTCAAGGTAAAGCCTTGAATAGCCTGCCGAAGCAGAAGCTTGGAACAGAGTCCTTGAAGCATTAGCTTTAGGTCTGTTTTCTTTTAAAGTTAGTAAGCTTTCAGGACACCGAGGACCTCGCGTGGGCACCCTATTCCCTGCAAGAACACCTAGTACCGGCAGGCTCCACTAGGCTGCTAAGAAACATCCAGGCCCGGAAACCTTTCCCAGTCACTCTGTGTATGCTGAGTGTAGGGCATCACACTGCATTCTTCCTTGGGAGAGCTGGATTTCCTCAGCACTCGAATAGCTCCAGGAAATCTGTTCTCTCAGGTCCTACATGTCAGGCAAATCTGCCTCATAGCCCTAGGCTGAGCGGCACTGACAAACCAAAACTGCTTTGCATTCCTCGTACAGAGTCATACCTTAAGACCCCATACTTAGAGGAGAAAGTCGGCTTGCGTTCCTGCCTTAACCACAGCACAGTCCTCCTCTTACACTGCAGGGTTTTAGAAGAAGCCAAGCCCCGAGAGCGTACCTAGAGCGTTCCTTGGGAGAGGCAGTTGGCTACACGGAGAACTCCGTGCCAAGGTAACGTTATTCAGGGAAGGGACCAGTGTGTAGCTAGAGTGTATATTTACTTGGAGAAATCACAAGGAGGTAGGCTGCGTGTTCGCTGGAAACGGGGACCTGATGGCACAGGCCTTGCCTTCCCATTTTGAATGCTCCATTCATGCTGCCTTGAAACTACCTTAATAACAGTTTTAGGACGGTTCTCTAGTCACTGTAGGCAGGGCTCTGGGAAGGGCACGAGTGTTCTCTACATCGACAGGGTGCTTTCATAGCCTGGGTGGGAGCTCCTCCTGAGACGCTCTAGAGCTAAAAGGAAACTTGACGTGAGTCCTGTCCTCAAGGTAAAGCCTTGAATAGCCTGCCGTAGCGGAAGCTTGGAGCAGAGTCCTTGAAGCATTAGCTTTAGGTCTCTTTTCTTTTAAGGTTAGTAAGCTTTCAGGACACTGAGGACCTCGCGTGAGCACCCTATTCCCTGCAAGAACACCTAGGACCGGCAGGCTCCACTAGGCTGCTAAGAAACATCCAGGCCCAGAAAACTTTCCCAGTCACTCTGTGTATGCTGAGTGTAGGGCAACACACTGCATTCTTCCTTGGGAGAGCTGGATTTCCTCAGCACTCCAACAGCTCCAGGAAATCTGTTCTCTCACGTCCTACACGTCATGCAAATCTGCCTCATAGCCCTAGGCTGAGCGGCACTGAGAAACCAAAACTGCTTTGCATTCCTCGTACAGAGTCATACCTTAAGAGCCCATACTTAGAGGAGAAAGTCGGCTTGCGTTCCTGCCTTAACCACAGCACAGTTTTTCCTCTTACACTGCAGGGTGTTAGAAGAAGTTAAGCCCCGATAGCGTACCTAGAGCGTTCTTTGGGAGAGGCAGTTGGCTACACGGAGAACTCCGTGCCAAGGAAAGGTTATTCAGGGAAGGGACCAGTGTGTAGCTAGAGGGTATATTTACTCAGTAGAAATCACAAGGAGGTAGGCTGCGTGTTCCCTGGAAACGGGGACCTGATGGCACAGGCCTTGCCTTCCCATTTTGAATGCTCCATTCATGCTGCCTTGAAACCACCTAAATAACAGTTTTAGGACGGTTCTCTAGTCACTGTAGGCAGGGCTCTGGGAAGGGCACGAGTGTTCTCTACATCAACAGGGTGCTTTCATAGCCTGGGTGGGAGCTCCTCCTGAGACGCTCTAGAGCTAAAAGGAAACTTGACGTGAGTCCTGTCCTCAAGGTAAAGCCTTGAATAGCCTGCCGAAGCGGAAGCTTGGAGCAGAGTCCTTGAAGCATTAGCTTTAGGTCTCTTTTCTTTTAAGGTTAGTAAGCTTTCAGGACACCGAGGACCTCGCGTGGGCACCCTATTCCCTGCAAGAACACCTAGTACCGGCAGGCTCCACTAGGCTGCTAAGAAACATCCAGGCCCGGAAACCTTTCCCAGTCACTCTGTGTATGCTGAGTGTAGGGCATCACACTGCATTCTTCCTTGGGAGAGCTGGATTTCCTCAGCACTCGAATAGCTCCAGGAAATCTGTTCTCTCACGTCCTACATGTCATGCAAATCTGCCTCATAGCCCTAGGCTGAGCGGCACTGACAAACCAAAACTGCTTTGCATTCCTCGTACAGAGTCATACCTTAAGACCCATACTTAGAGGAGAAAGTCGGCTTGCGTTCCTGCCTTAACCACAGCACCGTCCTCCTCTTACACTGCAGGGTTTTAGAAGAAGCTAAGCCCCGATAGCGTACCTAGAGCGTTCCTTGGGAGAGGCAGTTGGCTACACGGAGAACTCCGTACTAAGGTAACGTTATTCAGGTAAGGGACCAGTGTAGCTAGAGTGTATATTTACTTGGAGAAATCACAAGGAGGTAGGCTGCGTGTTCGCTGGAAACGGGGACCTGATGGCACAGGCCTTGCTTTCCCATTTTCAATGCTCCATTCATGCTGCCTTGAAACTACCTAAAAAACAGTTTTAGGACGGTTCTCTAGTCACTGTAGGCAGGGCTCTGGGAAGGGAACGAGTGTTCTCTACATCAACAGGGTGCTTTCATAGCCTGGGTGGGAGCTCCTCCTGAGACGCTCTAGAGCTAAAAGGAAACTTGACGTGAGTCCTTTCCTCTAGGTAAAGCCGTGAATAGCCTGCCGAAGCGGAAGCTTGGAACAGAGTCCTTGAAGCATTAGCTTTAGGTCTGTTTTCTTTTAAAGTTAGTAAGCTTTCAGGACACCGAGGACCTCGCGTGGGCACCCTATTCCCTGCAAGAACACCTAGTACCGGCAGGCTCCACTAGGCTGCTAAGAAACATCCAGGCCCAGAAAACTTTCCCAGTCACTCTGTGTATGCTGAGTGTAGGGCAACACACTGCATTCTTCCTTGGGAGAGCTGGATTTCCTCAGCACTCCAACAGCTCCAGGAAATCTGTTCTCTCACGTCCTACACGTCATGCAAATCTGCCTCATAGCCCTAGGCTGAGCGGCACTGAGAAACCAAAACTGCTTTGCATTCCTCGTACAGAGTCATACCTTAAGAGCCCATACTTAGAGGAGAAAGTCGGCTTGCGTTCCTGCCTTAACCACAGCACAGTTTTTCCTCTTACACTGCAGGGTGTTAGAAGAAGTTAAGCCCCGATAGCGTACCTAGAGCGTTCTTTGGGAGAGGCAGTTGGCTACACGGAGAACTCCGTGCCAAGGAAAGGTTATTCAGGGAAGGGACCAGTGTGTAGCTAGAGGGTATATTTACTCAGTAGAAATCACAAGGAGGTAGGCTGCGTGTTCCCTGGAAACGGGGACCTGATGGCACAGGCCTTGCCTTCCTATTTTGAATGCTCCATTCATGCTGCCTTGAAACCACCTAAATAACAGTTTTAGGACGGTTCTCTAGTCACTGTAGGCAGGGCTCTGGGAAGGGCACGAGTGTTCTCTCCATCAACAGGGTGCTTTCATAGCCTGGGTGGGAGCTCCTCCTGAGACGCTCTAGAGCTAAAAGGAAACTTGACGTGAGTCCTTTCCTCTAGGTAAAGCCGTGAATAGCCTGCCGAAGCGGAAGCTTGGAACAGAGTCCTTGAAGCATTAGCTTTAGGTCTGTTTTCTTTTAAAGTTAGTAAGCTTTCAGGACACCGAGGACCTCGCGTGGGCACCCTATTCCCTGCAAGAACACCTAGTACCGGCAGGCTGCACTAGGCTGCTAAGAAACATCCAGGCCCAGAAAACTTTCCCAGTCACTCTGTGTATGCTGAGTGTAGGGCAACACACTGCATTCTTCCTTGGGAGAGCTGGATTTCCTCAGCACTCCAACAGCTCCAGGAAATCTGTTCTCTCACGTCCTACACGTCATGCAAATCTGCCTCATAGCCCTAGGCTGAGCGGCACTGAGAAACCAAAACTGCTTTGCATTCCTCGTACAGAGTCATACCTTAAGAGCCCATACTTAGAGGAGAAAGTCGGCTTGCGTTCCTGCCTTAACCACAGCACAGTTTTTCCTCTTACACTGCAGGGTGTTAGAAGAAGTTAAGCCCCGATAGCGTACCTAGAGCGTTCTTTGGGAGAGGCAGTTGGCTACACGGAGAACTCCGTGCCAAGGAAAGGTTATTCAGGGAAGGGACCAGTGTGTAGCTAGAGGGTATATTTACTCAGTAGAAATCACAAGGAGGTAGGCTGCGTGTTCCCTGGAAACGGGGACCTGATGGCACAGGCCTTGCCTTCCCATTTTGAATGCTCCATTCATGCTGCCTTGAAACCACCTAAATAACAGTTTTAGGACGGTTCTCTAGTCACTGTAGGCAGGGCTCTGGGAAGGGCACGAGTGTTCTCTACATCAACAGGGTGCTTTCATAGCCTGGGTGGGAGCTCCTCCTGAGACGCTCTAGAGCTAAAAGGAAACTTGACGTGAGTCCTGTCCTCAAGGTAAAGCCTTGAATAGCCTGCCGAAGCGGAAGCTTGGAGCAGAGTCCTTGAAGCATTAGCTTTAGGTCTCTTTTCTTTTAAGGTTAGTAAGCTTTCAGGACACCGAGGACCTCGCGTGGGCACCCTATTCCCTGCAAGAACACCTAGTACCGGCAGGCTCCACTAGGCTGCTAAGAAACATCCAGGCCCGGAAACCTTTCCCAGTCACTCTGTGTATGCTGAGTGTAGGGCATCACACTGCATTCTTCCTTGGGAGAGCTGGATTTCCTCAGCACTCGAATAGCTCCAGGAAATCTGTTCTCTCACGTCCTACATGTCATGCAAATCTGCCTCATAGCCCTAGGCTGAGCGGCACTGACAAACCAAAACTGCTTTGCATTCCTCGTACAGAGTCATACCTTAAGACCCATACTTAGAGGAGAAAGTCGGCTTGCGTTCCTGCCTTAACCACAGCACCGTCCTCCTCTTACACTGCAGGGTTTTAGAAGAAGCTAAGCCCCGATAGCGTACCTAGAGCGTTCCTTGGGAGAGGCAGTTGGCTACACGGAGAACTCCGTACTAAGGTAACGTTATTCAGGTAAGGGACCAGTGTAGCTAGAGTGTATATTTACTTGGAGAAATCACAAGGAGGTAGGCTGCGTGTTCGCTGGAAACGGGGACCTGATGGCACAGGCCTTGCTTTCCCATTTTCAATGCTCCATTCATGCTGCCTTGAAACTACCTAAAAAACAGTTTTAGGACGGTTCTCTAGTCACTGTAGGCAGGGCTCTGGGAAGGGAACGAGTGTTCTCTACATCAACAGGGTGCTTTCATAGCCTGGGTGGGAGCTCCTCCTGAGACGCTCTAGAGCTAAAAGGAAACTTGACGTGAGTCCTTTCCTCTAGGTAAAGCCGTGAATAGCCTGCCGAAGCGGAAGCTTGGAACAGAGTCCTTGAAGCATTAGCTTTAGGTCTGTTTTCTTTTAAAGTTAGTAAGCTTTCAGGACACCGAGGACCTCGCGTGGGCACCCTATTCCCTGCAAGAACACCTAGTACCGGCAGGCTCCACTAGGCTGCTAAGAAACATCCAGGCCCAGAAACCTTTCCCAGTCACTCTGTGTATGCTGAGTGTAGGGCAACACACTGCATTCTTCCTTGGGAGAGCTGGATTTCCTCAGCACTCCAACAGCTCCAGGAAATCTGTTCTCTCACGTCCTACACGTCATGCAAATCTGCCTCATAGCCCTAGGCTGAGCGGCACTGAGAAACCAAAACTGCTTTGCATTCCTCGTACAGAGTCATACCTTAAGAGCCCATACTTAGAGGAGAAAGTCGGCTTGCGTTCCTGCCTTAACCACAGCACAGTTTTTCCTCTTACACTGCAGGGTGTTAGAAGAAGTTAAGCCCCGATAGCGTACCTAGAGCGTTCTTTGGGAGAGGCAGTTGGCTACACGGAGAACTCCGTGCCAAGGAAAGGTTATTCAGGGAAGGGACCAGTGTGTAGCTAGAGGGTATATTTACTCAGTAGAAATCACAAGGAGGTAGGCTGCGTGTTCCCTGGAAACGGGGACCTGATGGCACAGGCCTTGCCTTCCTATTTTGAATGCTCCATTCATGCTGCCTTGAAACCACCTAAATAACAGTTTTAGGACGGTTCTCTAGTCACTGTAGGCAGGGCTCTGGGAAGGGCACGAGTGTTCTCTCCATCAACAGGGTGCTTTCATAGCCTGGGTGGGAGCTCCTCCTGAGACGCTCTAGAGCTAAAAGGAAACTTGACGTGAGTCCTTTCCTCTAGGTAAAGCCGTGAATAGCCTGCCGAAGCGGAAGCTTGGAACAGAGTCCTTGAAGCATTAGCTTTAGGTCTGTTTTCTTTTAAAGTTAGTAAGCTTTCAGGACACCGAGGACCTCGCGTGGGCACCCTATTCCCTGCAAGAACACCTAGTACCGGCAGGCTCCACTAGGCTGCTAAGAAACATCCAGGCCCAGAAAACTTTCCCAGTCACTCTGTGTATGCTGAGTGTAGGGCAACACACTGCATTCTTCCTTGGGAGAGCTGGATTTCCTCAGCACTCCAACAGCTCCAGGAAATCTGTTCTCTCACGTCCTACACGTCATGCAAATCTGCCTCATAGCCCTAGGCTGAGCGGCACTGAGAAACCAAAACTGCTTTGCATTCCTCGTACAGAGTCATACCTTAAGAGCCCATACTTAGAGGAGAAAGTCGGCTTGCGTTCCTGCCTTAACCACAGCACAGTTTTTCCTCTTACACTGCAGGGTGTTAGAAGAAGTTAAGCCCCGATAGCGTACCTAGAGCGTTCTTTGGGAGAGGCAGTTGGCTACACGGAGAACTCCGTGCCAAGGAAAGGTTATTCAGGGAAGGGACCAGTGTGTAGCTAGAGGGTATATTTACTCAGTAGAAATCACAAGGAGGTAGGCTGCGTGTTCCCTGGAAACGGGGACCTGATGGCACAGGCCTTGCCTTCCCATTTTGAATGCTCCATTCATGCTGCCTTGAAACCACCTAAATAACAGTTTTAGGACGGTTCTCTAGTCACTGTAGGCAGGGCTCTGGGAAGGGCACGAGTGTTCTCTACATCAACAGGGTGCTTTCATAGCCTGGGTGGGAGCTCCTCCTGAGACGCTCTAGAGCTAAAAGGAAACTTGACGTGAGTCCTGTCCTCAAGGTAAAGCCTTGAATAGCCTGCCGAAGCGGAAGCTTGGAGCAGAGTCCTTGAAGCATTAGCTTTAGGTCTCTTTTCTTTTAAGGTTAGTAAGCTTTCAGGACACCGAGGACCTCGCGTGGGCACCCTATTCCCTGCAAGAACACCTAGTACCGGCAGGCTCCACTAGGCTGCTAAGAAACATCCAGGCCCGGAAACCTTTCCCAGTCACTCTGTGTATGCTGAGTGTAGGGCATCACACTGCATTCTTCCTTGGGAGAGCTGGATTTCCTCAGCACTCGAATAGCTCCAGGAAATCTGTTCTCTCACGTCCTACATGTCATGCAAATCTGCCTCATAGCCCTAGGCTGAGCGGCACTGACAAACCAAAACTGCTTTGCATTCCTCGTACAGAGTCATACCTTAAGACCCATACTTAGAGGAGAAAGTCGGCTTGCGTTCCTGCCTTAACCACAGCACCGTCCTCCTCTTACACTGCAGGGTTTTAGAAGAAGCTAAGCCCCGATAGCGTACCTAGAGCGTTCCTTGGGAGAGGCAGTTGGCTACACGGAGAACTCCGTACTAAGGTAACGTTATTCAGGTAAGGGACCAGTGTAGCTAGAGTGTATATTTACTTGGAGAAATCACAAGGAGGTAGGCTGCGTGTTCGCTGGAAACGGGGACCTGATGGCACAGGCCTTGCTTTCCCATTTTCAATGCTCCATTCATGCTGCCTTGAAACTACCTAAAAAACAGTTTTAGGACGGTTCTCTAGTCACTGTAGGCAGGGCTCTGGGAAGGGAACGAGTGTTCTCTACATCAACAGGGTGCTTTCATAGCCTGGGTGGGAGCTCCTCCTGAGACGCTCTAGAGCTAAAAGGAAACTTGACGTGAGTCCTTTCCTCTAGGTAAAGCCGTGAATAGCCTGCCGAAGCGGAAGCTTGGAACAGAGTCCTTGAAGCATTAGCTTTAGGTCTGTTTTCTTTTAAAGTTAGTAAGCTTTCAGGACACCGAGGACCTCGCGTGGGCACCCTATTCCCTGCAAGAACACCTAGTACCGGCAGGCTCCACTAGGCTGCTAAGAAACATCCAGGCCCAGAAACCTTTCCCAGTCACTCTGTGTATGCTGAGTGTAGGGCAACACACTGCATTCTTCCTTGGGAGAGCTGGATTTCCTCAGCACTCCAACAGCTCCAGGAAATCTGTTCTCTCACGTCCTACACGTCATGCAAATCTGCCTCATAGCCCTAGGCTGAGCGGCACTGAGAAACCAAAACTGCTTTGCATTCCTCGTACAGAGTCATACCTTAAGAGCCCATACTTAGAGGAGAAAGTCGGCTTGCGTTCCTGCCTTAACCACAGCACAGTTTTTCCTCTTACACTGCAGGGTGTTAGAAGAAGTTAAGCCCCGATAGCGTACCTAGAGCGTTCTTTGGGAGAGGCAGTTGGCTACACGGAGAACTCCGTGCCAAGGAAAGGTTATTCAGGGAAGGGACCAGTGTGTAGCTAGAGGGTATATTTACTCAGTAGAAATCACAAGGAGGTAGGCTGCGTGTTCCCTGGAAACGGGGACCTGATGGCACAGGCCTTGCCTTCCTATTTTGAATGCTCCATTCATGCTGCCTTGAAACCACCTAAATAACAGTTTTAGGACGGTTCTCTAGTCACTGTAGGCAGGGCTCTGGGAAGGGCACGAGTGTTCTCTCCATCAACAGGGTGCTTTCATAGCCTGGGTGGGAGCTCCTCCTGAGACGCTCTAGAGCTAAAAGGAAACTTGACGTGAGTCCTTTCCTCTAGGTAAAGCCGTGAATAGCCTGCCGAAGCGGAAGCTTGGAACAGAGTCCTTGAAGCATTAGCTTTAGGTCTGTTTTCTTTTAAAGTTAGTAAGCTTTCAGGACACCGAGGACCTCGCGTGGGCACCCTATTCCCTGCAAGAACACCTAGTACCGGCAGGCTCCACTAGGCTGCTAAGAAACATCCAGGCCCAGAAAACTTTCCCAGTCACTCTGTGTATGCTGAGTGTAGGGCAACACACTGCATTCTTCCTTGGGAGAGCTGGATTTCCTCAGCACTCCAACAGCTCCAGGAAATCTGTTCTCTCACGTCCTACACGTCATGCAAATCTGCCTCATAGCCCTAGGCTGAGCGGCACTGAGAAACCAAAACTGCTTTGCATTCCTCGTACAGAGTCATACCTTAAGAGCCCATACTTAGAGGAGAAAGTCGGCTTGCGTTCCTGCCTTAACCACAGCACAGTTTTTCCTCTTACACTGCAGGGTGTTAGAAGAAGTTAAGCCCCGATAGCGTACCTAGAGCGTTCTTTGGGAGAGGCAGTTGGCTACACGGAGAACTCCGTGCCAAGGAAAGGTTATTCAGGGAAGGGACCAGTGTGTAGCTAGAGGGTATATTTACTCAGTAGAAATCACAAGGAGGTAGGCTGCGTGTTCCCTGGAAACGGGGACCTGATGGCACAGGCCTTGCCTTCCCATTTTGAATGCTCCATTCATGCTGCCTTGAAACCACCTAAATAACAGTTTTAGGACGGTTCTCTAGTCACTGTAGGCAGGGCTCTGGGAAGGGCACGAGTGTTCTCTACATCAACAGGGTGCTTTCATAGCCTGGGTGGGAGCTCCTCCTGAGACGCTCTAGAGCTAAAAGGAAACTTGACGTGAGTCCTGTCCTCAAGGTAAAGCCTTGAATAGCCTGCCGAAGCGGAAGCTTGGAGCAGAGTCCTTGAAGCATTAGCTTTAGGTCTCTTTTCTTTTAAGGTTAGTAAGCTTTCAGGACACCGAGGACCTCGCGTGGGCACCCTATTCCCTGCAAGAACACCTAGTACCGGCAGGCTCCACTAGGCTGCTAAGAAACATCCAGGCCCGGAAACCTTTCCCAGTCACTCTGTGTATGCTGAGTGTAGGGCATCACACTGCATTCTTCCTTGGGAGAGCTGGATTTCCTCAGCACTCGAATAGCTCCAGGAAATCTGTTCTCTCACGTCCTACATGTCATGCAAATCTGCCTCATAGCCCTAGGCTGAGCGGCACTGACAAACCAAAACTGCTTTGCATTCCTCGTACAGAGTCATACCTTAAGACCCATACTTAGAGGAGAAAGTCGGCTTGCGTTCCTGCCTTAACCACAGCACCGTCCTCCTCTTACACTGCAGGGTTTTAGAAGAAGCTAAGCCCCGATAGCGTACCTAGAGCGTTCCTTGGGAGAGGCAGTTGGCTACACGGAGAACTCCGTACTAAGGTAACGTTATTCAGGTAAGGGACCAGTGTAGCTAGAGTGTATATTTACTTGGAGAAATCACAAGGAGGTAGGCTGCGTGTTCGCTGGAAACGGGGACCTGATGGCACAGGCCTTGCTTTCCCATTTTCAATGCTCCATTCATGCTGCCTTGAAACTACCTAAAAAACAGTTTTAGGACGGTTCTCTAGTCACTGTAGGCAGGGCTCTGGGAAGGGAACGAGTGTTCTCTACATCAACAGGGTGCTTTCATAGCCTGGGTGGGAGCTCCTCCTGAGACGCTCTAGAGCTAAAAGGAAACTTGACGTGAGTCCTTTCCTCTAGGTAAAGCCGTGAATAGCCTGCCGAAGCGGAAGCTTGGAACAGAGTCCTTGAAGCATTAGCTTTAGGTCTGTTTTCTTTTAAAGTTAGTAAGCTTTCAGGACACCGAGGACCTCGCGTGGGCACCCTATTCCCTGCAAGAACACCTAGTACCGGCAGGCTCCACTAGGCTGCTAAGAAACATCCAGGCCCAGAAACCTTTCCCAGTCACTCTGTGTATGCTGAGTGTAGGGCAACACACTGCATTCTTCCTTGGGAGAGCTGGATTTCCTCAGCACTCCAACAGCTCCAGGAAATCTGTTCTCTCACGTCCTACACGTCATGCAAATCTGCCTCATAGCCCTAGGCTGAGCGGCACTGAGAAACCAAAACTGCTTTGCATTCCTCGTACAGAGTCATACCTTAAGAGCCCATACTTAGAGGAGAAAGTCGGCTTGCGTTCCTGCCTTAACCACAGCACAGTTTTTCCTCTTACACTGCAGGGTGTTAGAAGAAGTTAAGCCCCGATAGCGTACCTAGAGCGTTCTTTGGGAGAGGCAGTTGGCTACACGGAGAACTCCGTGCCAAGGAAAGGTTATTCAGGGAAGGGACCAGTGTGTAGCTAGAGGGTATATTTACTCAGTAGAAATCACAAGGAGGTAGGCTGCGTGTTCCCTGGAAACGGGGACCTGATGGCACAGGCCTTGCCTTCCTATTTTGAATGCTCCATTCATGCTGCCTTGAAACCACCTAAATAACAGTTTTAGGACGGTTCTCTAGTCACTGTAGGCAGGGCTCTGGGAAGGGCACGAGTGTTCTCTCCATCAACAGGGTGCTTTCATAGCCTGGGTGGGAGCTCCTCCTGAGACGCTCTAGAGCTAAAAGGAAACTTGACGTGAGTCCTTTCCTCTAGGTAAAGCCGTGAATAGCCTGCCGAAGCGGAAGCTTGGAACAGAGTCCTTGAAGCATTAGCTTTAGGTCTGTTTTCTTTTAAAGTTAGTAAGCTTTCAGGACACCGAGGACCTCGCGTGGGCACCCTATTCCCTGCAAGAACACCTAGTACCGGCAGGCTCCACTAGGCTGCTAAGAAACATCCAGGCCCAGAAAACTTTCCCAGTCACTCTGTGTATGCTGAGTGTAGGGCAACACACTGCATTCTTCCTTGGGAGAGCTGGATTTCCTCAGCACTCCAACAGCTCCAGGAAATCTGTTCTCTCACGTCCTACACGTCATGCAAATCTGCCTCATAGCCCTAGGCTGAGCGGCACTGAGAAACCAAAACTGCTTTGCATTCCTCGTACAGAGTCATACCTTAAGAGCCCATACTTAGAGGAGAAAGTCGGCTTGCGTTCCTGCCTTAACCACAGCACAGTTTTTCCTCTTACACTGCAGGGTGTTAGAAGAAGTTAAGCCCCGATAGCGTACCTAGAGCGTTCTTTGGGAGAGGCAGTTGGCTACACGGAGAACTCCGTGCCAAGGAAAGGTTATTCAGGGAAGGGACCAGTGTGTAGCTAGAGGGTATATTTACTCAGTAGAAATCACAAGGAGGTAGGCTGCGTGTTCCCTGGAAACGGGGACCTGATGGCACAGGCCTTGCCTTCCCATTTTGAATGCTCCATTCATGCTGCCTTGAAACCACCTAAATAACAGTTTTAGGACGGTTCTCTAGTCACTGTAGGCAGGGCTCTGGGAAGGGCACGAGTGTTCTCTACATCAACAGGGTGCTTTCATAGCCTGGGTGGGAGCTCCTCCTGAGACGCTCTAGAGCTAAAAGGAAACTTGACGTGAGTCCTGTCCTCAAGGTAAAGCCTTGAATAGCCTGCCGAAGCGGAAGCTTGGAGCAGAGTCCTTGAAGCATTAGCTTTAGGTCTCTTTTCTTTTAAGGTTAGTAAGCTTTCAGGACACCGAGGACCTCGCGTGGGCACCCTATTCCCTGCAAGAACACCTAGTACCGGCAGGCTCCACTAGGCTGCTAAGAAACATCCAGGCCCGGAAACCTTTCCCAGTCACTCTGTGTATGCTGAGTGTAGGGCATCACACTGCATTCTTCCTTGGGAGAGCTGGATTTCCTCAGCACTCGAATAGCTCCAGGAAATCTGTTCTCTCACGTCCTACATGTCATGCAAATCTGCCTCATAGCCCTAGGCTGAGCGGCACTGACAAACCAAAACTGCTTTGCATTCCTCGTACAGAGTCATACCTTAAGACCCATACTTAGAGGAGAAAGTCGGCTTGCGTTCCTGCCTTAACCACAGCACCGTCCTCCTCTTACACTGCAGGGTTTTAGAAGAAGCTAAGCCCCGATAGCGTACCTAGAGCGTTCCTTGGGAGAGGCAGTTGGCTACACGGAGAACTCCGTACTAAGGTAACGTTATTCAGGTAAGGGACCAGTGTAGCTAGAGTGTATATTTACTTGGAGAAATCACAAGGAGGTAGGCTGCGTGTTCGCTGGAAACGGGGACCTGATGGCACAGGCCTTGCTTTCCCATTTTCAATGCTCCATTCATGCTGCCTTGAAACTACCTAAAAAACAGTTTTAGGACGGTTCTCTAGTCACTGTAGGCAGGGCTCTGGGAAGGGAACGAGTGTTCTCTACATCAACAGGGTGCTTTCATAGCCTGGGTGGGAGCTCCTCCTGAGACGCTCTAGAGCTAAAAGGAAACTTGACGTGAGTCCTTTCCTCTAGGTAAAGCCGTGAATAGCCTGCCGAAGCGGAAGCTTGGAACAGAGTCCTTGAAGCATTAGCTTTAGGTCTGTTTTCTTTTAAAGTTAGTAAGCTTTCAGGACACCGAGGACCTCGCGTGGGCACCCTATTCCCTGCAAGAACACCTAGTACCGGCAGGCTCCACTAGGCTGCTAAGAAACATCCAGGCCCAGAAACCTTTCCCAGTCACTCTGTGTATGCTGAGTGTAGGGCAACACACTGCATTCTTCCTTGGGAGAGCTGGATTTCCTCAGCACTCCAACAGCTCCAGGAAATCTGTTCTCTCACGTCCTACACGTCATGCAAATCTGCCTCATAGCCCTAGGCTGAGCGGCACTGAGAAACCAAAACTGCTTTGCATTCCTCGTACAGAGTCATACCTTAAGAGCCCATACTTAGAGGAGAAAGTCGGCTTGCGTTCCTGCCTTAACCACAGCACAGTTTTTCCTCTTACACTGCAGGGTGTTAGAAGAAGTTAAGCCCCGATAGCGTACCTAGAGCGTTCTTTGGGAGAGGCAGTTGGCTACACGGAGAACTCCGTGCCAAGGAAAGGTTATTCAGGGAAGGGACCAGTGTGTAGCTAGAGGGTATATTTACTCAGTAGAAATCACAAGGAGGTAGGCTGCGTGTTCCCTGGAAACGGGGACCTGATGGCACAGGCCTTGCCTTCCTATTTTGAATGCTCCATTCATGCTGCCTTGAAACCACCTAAATAACAGTTTTAGGACGGTTCTCTAGTCACTGTAGGCAGGGCTCTGGGAAGGGCACGAGTGTTCTCTCCATCAACAGGGTGCTTTCATAGCCTGGGTGGGAGCTCCTCCTGAGACGCTCTAGAGCTAAAAGGAAACTTGACGTGAGTCCTTTCCTCTAGGTAAAGCCGTGAATAGCCTGCCGAAGCGGAAGCTTGGAACAGAGTCCTTGAAGCATTAGCTTTAGGTCTGTTTTCTTTTAAAGTTAGTAAGCTTTCAGGACACCGAGGACCTCGCGTGGGCACCCTATTCCCTGCAAGAACACCTAGTACCGGCAGGCTCCACTAGGCTGCTAAGAAACATCCAGGCCCAGAAAACTTTCCCAGTCACTCTGTGTATGCTGAGTGTAGGGCAACACACTGCATTCTTCCTTGGGAGAGCTGGATTTCCTCAGCACTCCAACAGCTCCAGGAAATCTGTTCTCTCACGTCCTACACGTCATGCAAATCTGCCTCATAGCCCTAGGCTGAGCGGCACTGAGAAACCAAAACTGCTTTGCATTCCTCGTACAGAGTCATACCTTAAGAGCCCATACTTAGAGGAGAAAGTCGGCTTGCGTTCCTGCCTTAACCACAGCACAGTTTTTCCTCTTACACTGCAGGGTGTTAGAAGAAGTTAAGCCCCGATAGCGTACCTAGAGCGTTCTTTGGGAGAGGCAGTTGGCTACACGGAGAACTCCGTGCCAAGGAAAGGTTATTCAGGGAAGGGACCAGTGTGTAGCTAGAGGGTATATTTACTCAGTAGAAATCACAAGGAGGTAGGCTGCGTGTTCCCTGGAAACGGGGACCTGATGGCACAGGCCTTGCCTTCCCATTTTGAATGCTCCATTCATGCTGCCTTGAAACCACCTAAATAACAGTTTTAGGACGGTTCTCTAGTCACTGTAGGCAGGGCTCTGGGAAGGGCACGAGTGTTCTCTCCATCAACAGGGTGCTTTCATAGCCTGGGTGGGAGCTCCTCCTGAGACGCTCTAGAGCTAAAAGGAAACTTGACGTGAGTCCTGTCCTCAAGGTAAAGCCTTGAATAGCCTGCCGAAGCGGAAGCTTGGAGCAGAGTCCTTGAAGCATTAGCTTTAGGTCTCTTTTCTTTTAAGGTTAGTAAGCTTTCAGGACACCGAGGACCTCGCGTGGGCACCCTATTCCCTGCAAGAACACCTAGTACCGGCAGGCTCCACTAGGCTGCTAAGAAACATCCAGGCCCGGAAACCTTTCCCAGTCACTCTGTGTATGCTGAGTGTAGGGCATCACACTGCACTCTTCCTTGGGAGAGCTGGATTTCCTCAGCACTCGAATAGCTCCAGGAAATCTGTTCTCTCAGGTCCTACATGTCAGGCAAATCTGCCTCATAGCCCTAGGCTGAGCGGCACTGACAAACCAAAACTGCTTTGCATTCCTCGTACAGAGTCATACCTTAAGACCCCATACTTAGAGGAGAAAGTCGGCTTGCGTTCCTGCCTTAACCACAGCACAGTCCTCCTCTTACACTGCAGGGTTTTAGAAGAAGCCAAGCCCCGAGAGCGTACCTAGAGCGTTCCTTGGGAGAGGCAGTTGGCTACACGGAGAACTCCGTGCCAAGGTAACGTTATTCAGGGAAGGGACCAGTGTGTAGCTAGAGTGTATATTTACTTGGAGAAATCACAAGGAGGTAGGCTGCGTGTTCGCTGGAAACGGGGACCTGATGGCACAGGCCTTGCCTTCCCATTTTGAATGCTCCATTCATGCTGCCTTGAAACTACCTTAATAACAGTTTTAGGACGGTTCTCTAGTCACTGTAGGCAGGGCTCTGGGAAGGGCACGAGTGTTCTCTACATCGACAGGGTGCTTTCATAGCCTGGGTGGGAGCTCCTCCTGAGACGCTCTAGAGCTAAAAGGAAACTTGACGTGAGTCCTGTCCTCAAGGTAAAGCCTTGAATAGCCTGCCGTAGCGGAAGCTTGGAGCAGAGTCCTTGAAGTATTAGCTTTAGGTCTCTTTTCTTTTAAGGTTAGTAAGCTTTCAGGACACTGAGGACCTCGCGTGAGCACCCTATTCCCTGCAAGAACACCTAGGACCGGCAGGCTCCACTAGGCTGCTAAGAAACATCCAGGCCCGGAAACCTTTCCCTGTTACTCTGTGTCTGCTGAGTGTAGGGCAACACACTGCACTCTTCCTTGGGAGAGCTGGATTTCCTCAGCACTCCAACAGCTCCAGGAAATCTGTTCTCTCACGTCCTACACGTCATGCAAATCTGCCTCCTAGCCCTAGGCTGAGCGGCACTGAGAAACCAAAACTGCTTTGCATTCCTCGTACAGAGTCATACCTTAAGACCCCATACTTAGAGGAGAAAGTCGGCTTGCGTTCCTGCCTTAACCACACCACAGTCCTCCTCTTACATTGCAGGGTTTTAGAAGAAGCTAAGCCCCGATAGCGTACCTAGAGCGTTCCTTGGGAGAGGCAGTTGGCTACACGGAGAACTCCGTGCCAAGGAAAGGTTATTCAGGGAAGGGACCAGTGTGTAGCTAGAGGGTATATTTACTCAGTAGAAATCACAAGGAGGTAGGCTGCGTGTTCCCTGGAAACGGGGACCTGATGGCACAGGCCTTGCCTTCCCATTTTGAATGCTCCATTCATGCTGCCTTGAAACCACCTAAATAACAGTTTTAGGACGGTTCTCTAGTCACTGTAGGCAGGGCTCTGGGAAGGGCACGAGTGTTCTCTCCATCAACAGGGTGCTTTCATAGCCTGGGTGGGAGCTCCTCCTGAGACGCTCTAGAGCTAAAAGGAAACTTGATGTGAGTCCTGTCCTCAAGGTAAAGCCTTGAATAGCCTGCCGAAGCGGAAGCTTGGAGCAGAGTCCTTGAAGCATTAGCTTTAGGTCTCTTTTCTTTTAAGGTTAGTAAGCTTTCAGGACACCGAGGACCTCGCGTGGGCACCCTATTCCCTGCAAGAACACCTAGTACCGGCAGGCTCCACTAGGCTGCTAAGAAACATCCAGGCCTGGAAACCTTTCCCAGTCACTCTGTGTATGCTGAGTGTAGGGCATCACACTGCACTCTTCCTTGGGAGAGCTGGATTTCCTCAGCACTCGAATAGCTCCAGGAAATCTGTTCTCTCAGGTCCTACATGTCAGGCAAATCTGCCTCATAGCCCTAGGCTGAGCGGCACTGACAAACCAAAACTGCTTTGCATTCCTCGTACAGAGTCATACCTTAAGACCCCATACTTAGAGGAGAAAGTCGGCTTGCGTTCCTGCCTTAACCACACCACAGTCCTCCTCTTACATTGCAGGGTTTTAGAAGAAGCTAAGCCCCGATAGCGTACCTAGAGCGTTCCTTGGGAGAGGCAGTTGGCTACACGGAGAACTCCGTGCCAAGGAAAGGTTATTCAGGGAAGGGACCAGTGTGTAGCTAGAGTGTATATTTACTTGGAGAAATCACAAGGAGGTAGGCTGCGTGTTCGCTGGAAACGGGGACCTGATGGCACAGGCCTTGCCTTCCCATTTTGAATGCTCCATTCATGCTGCCTTGAAACTACCTTAATAACAGTTTTAGGACGGTTCTCTATTCACTGTAGGCAGGGTTCTGGGAAGGGCACGAGTGTTCTCTACATCAACAGGGTGCTTTCATAGCCTGGGTGGGAGCTCCTCCTGAGACGCTCTAGAGCTAAAAGGAAACTTGACGTGAGTCCTGTCCTCAAGGTAAAGCCTTGAATAGCCTGCCATAGCGGAAGCTTGGAGCAGAGTCCTTGAAGCATCAGCTTTAGGTCTCTTTTCT
This sequence comes from Balaenoptera ricei, assembly GCF_028023285.1. Classification (NCBI taxonomy): domain Eukaryota; kingdom Metazoa; phylum Chordata; class Mammalia; order Artiodactyla; family Balaenopteridae; genus Balaenoptera; species Balaenoptera ricei. The sequence continues at coordinate 60,844,817 of NC_082652.1, forward strand.
TTTAAGGTTAGTAAGCTTTCAGGACACTGAGGACCTCGCGTGAGCACCCTATTCCCTGCAAGAACACCTAGTACCGGCAGGCTCCACTAGGCTGCTAAGAAACATCCAGGCCCGGAAACCTTTCCCTGTTACTCTGTGTCTGCTGAGTGTAGGGCAACACACTGCACTCTTCCTTGGGAGAGCTGGATTTCCTCAGCACTCCAACAGCTCCAGGAAATCTGTTCTCTCACGTCCTACACGTCATGCAAATCTGCCTCCTAGCCCTAGGCTGAGCGGCACTGAGAAACCAAAACTGCTTTGCATTCCTCGTACAGAGTCATACCTTAAGACCCCATACTTAGAGGAGAAAGTCGGCTTGCGTTCCTGCCTTAACCACAGCACAGTCCTCCTCTTACACTGCAGGGTTTTAGTAGAAGCTAAGCCCCGATAGCGTACCTAGAGCGTTCCTTGGGAGAGGCAGTTGGCTACACGGAGAACTCCGTGCTAAGGTAACGTTATTCAGGGAAGGGACCAGTGTAGCTAGAGTGTATATTTACTTGGAGAAATCACAAGGAGGTAGGCTGCGTGTTCGCTGGAAACAGGGACCTGATGGCACAGGCCTTGCTTTCCCATTTTCAATGCTCCATTCATGCTGCCTTGAAACTACCTAAAAAACAGTTTTAGGACGGTTCTCTAGTCACTGTAGGCAGGGCTCTGGGAAGGGCACGAGTGTTCTCTCCATCAAGAGGGTGCTTTCATAGCCTGGGTGGGAGCTCCTCCTGAGACGCTCTAGAGCTAAAAGGAAACTTGACGTGAGTCCTTTCCTCTAGGTAAAGCCGTGAATAGCCTGCCGAAGCGGAAGCTTGGAACAGAGTCCTTGAAGCATTAGCTTTAGGTCTGTTTCTTTTAAAGTTAGTAAGCTTTCAGGACACCGAGGACCTCGCGTGGGCACCCTATTCCCTGCAAGAACACCTAGTACCGGCAGGCTCCACTAGGCTGCTAAGAAGCATCCAGGCCCAGAAACCTTTCCCAGTCACTCTGTGTATGCTGAGTGTAGGGCAACACACTGCATTCTTCCTTGGGAGAGCTGGATTTCCTCAGCACTCCAACAGCTCCAGGAAATCTGTTCTCTCACGTCCTACACGTCATGCAAATCTGCCTCATAGCCCTAGGCTGAGCGGCACTGAGAAACCAAAACTGCTTTGCATTCCTCGTACAGAGTCATACCTTAAGAGCCCATACTTAGAGGAGAAAGTCGGCTTGCGTTCCTGCCTTAACCACAGCACAGTTTTTCCTCTTACACTGCAGGGTGTTAGAAGAAGTTAAGCCCCGATAGCGTACCTAGAGCGTTCTTTGGGAGAGGCAGTTGGCTACACGGAAAACTCCGTGCCAAGGAAAGGTTATTCAGGGAAGGGACCAGTGTGTAGCTAGAGGGTATATTTACTCAGTAGAAATCACAAGGAGGTAGGCTGCGTGTTCCCTGGAAACGGGGACCTGATGGCACAGGCCTTGCCTTCCCATTTTGAATGCTCCATTCATGCTGCCTTGAAACCACCTAAATAACAGTTTTAGGACGGTTCTCTAGTCACTGTAGGCAGGGCTCTGGGAAGGGCACGAGTGTTCTCTCCATCAAGAGGGTGCTTTAATAGCCTGGGTGGGAGCTCCTCCTGAGACGCTCTAGAGCTAAAAGGAAACTTGATGTGAGTCCTGTCCTCAAGGTAAAGCCTTGAATAGCCTGCCGAAGCGGAAGCTTGGAGCAGAGTCCTTGAAGCATTAGCTTTAGGTCTCTTTTCTTTTAAGGTTAGTAAGCTTTCAGGACACCGAGGACCTCGCGTGGGCACCCTATTCCCTGCAAGAACACCTAGTACCGGCAGGCTCCACTAGGCTGCTAAGAAACATCCAGGCCTGGAAACCTTTCCCAGTCACTCTGTGTATGCTGAGTGTAGGGCATCACACTGCACTCTTCCTTGGGAGAGCTGGATTTCCTCAGCACTCGAATAGCTCCAGGAAATCTGTTCTCTCAGGTCCTACATGTCAGGCAAATCTGCCTCATAGCCCTAGGCTGAGCGGCACTGAGAAACCAAAACTGCTTTGCATTCCTCGTACAGAGTCATACCTTAAGAGCCCATACTTAGAGGAGAAAGTCGGCTTGCGTTCCTGCCTTAACCACAGCACAGTTTTTCCTCTTACACTGCAGGGTGTTAGAAGAAGTTAAGCCCCGATAGCGTACCTAGAGCGTTCTTTGGGAGAGGCAGTTGGCTACACGGAGAACTCCGTGCCAAGGAAAGGTTATTCAGGGAAGGGACCAGTGTGTAGCTAGAGGGTATATTTACTCAGTAGAAATCACAAGGAGGTAGGCTGCGTGTTCCCTGGAAACGGGGACCTGATGGCACAGGCCTTGCCTTCCCATTTTGAATGCTCCATTCATGCTGCCTTGAAACCACCTAAATAACAGTTTTAGGACGGTTCTCTAGTCACTGTAGGCAGGGCTCTGGGAAGGGCACGAGTGTTCTCTACATCAACAGGGTGCTTTCATAGCCTGGGTGGGAGCTCCTCCTGAGACGCTCTAGAGCTAAAAGGAAACTTGACGTGAGTCCTGTCCTCAAGGTAAAGCCTTGAATAGCCTGCCGAAGCGGAAGCTTGGAACAGAGTCCTTGAAGCATTAGCTTTAGGTCTGTTTTCTTTTAAAGTTAGTAAGCTTTCAGGACACCGAGGACCTCGCGTGGGCACCCTATTCCCTGCAAGAACACCTAGTACCGGCAGGCTCCACTAGGCTGCTAAGAAACATCCAGGCCCGGAAACCTTTCCCAGTCACTCTGTGTATGCTGAGTGTAGGGCATCACACTGCATTCTTCCTTGGGAGAGCTGGATTTCCTCAGCACTCGAATAGCTCCAGGAAATCTGTTCTCTCAGGTCCTACATGTCAGGCAAATCTGCCTCATAGCCCTAGGCTGAGCGGCACTGACAAACCAAAACTGCTTTGCATTCCTCGTACAGAGTCATACCTTAAGACCCCATACTTAGAGGAGAAAGTCGGCTTGCGTTCCTGCCTTAACCACAGCACAGTCCTCCTCTTACACTGCAGGGTTTTAGAAGAAGCCAAGCCCCGAGAGCGTACCTAGAGCGTTCCTTGGGAGAGGCAGTTGGCTACACGGAGAACTCCGTGCCAAGGTAACGTTATTCAGGGAAGGGACCAGTGTGTAGCTAGAGTGTATATTTACTTGGAGAAATCACAAGGAGGTAGGCTGCGTGTTCGCTGGAAACGGGGACCTGATGGCACAGGCCTTGCCTTCCCATTTTGAATGCTCCATTCATGCTGCCTTGAAACTACCTTAATAACAGTTTTAGGACGGTTCTCTAGTCACTGTAGGCAGGGCTCTGGGAAGGGCACGAGTGTTCTCTACATCGACAGGGTGCTTTCATAGCCTGGGTGGGAGCTCCTCCTGAGACGCTCTAGAGCTAAAAGGAAACTTGACGTGAGTCCTGTCCTCAAGGTAAAGCCTTGAATAGCCTGCCGTAGCGGAAGCTTGGAGCAGAGTCCTTGAAGCATTAGCTTTAGGTCTCTTTTCTTTTAAGGTTAGTAAGCTTTCAGGACACTGAGGACCTCGCGTGAGCACCCTATTCCCTGCAAGAACACCTAGGACCGGCAGGCTCCACTAGGCTGCTAAGAAACATCCAGGCCCGGAAACCTTTCCCTGTTACTCTGTGTCTGCTGAGTGTAGGGCAACACACTGCACTCTTCCTTGGGAGAGCTGAATTTCCTCAGCACTCCAACAGCTCCAGGAAATCTGTTCTCTCACGTCCTACATGTCATGCAAATCTGCCTCATAGCCCTAGGCTGAGCGGCACTGACAAACCAAAACTGCTTTGCATTCCTCGTACAGAGTCATACCTTAAGACCCCATACTTAGAGGAGAAAGTCGGCTTGCGTTCCTGCCTTAACCACAGCACAGTCCTCCTCTTACACTGCAGGGTTTTAGAAGAAGCTAAGCCCCGATAGCGTACCTAGAGCGTTCCTTGGGAGAGGCAGTTGGCTACACGGAGAACTCCGTACTAAGGTAACGTTATTCAGGTAAGGGACCAGTGTAGCTAGAGTGTATATTTACTTGGAGAAATCACAAGGAGGTAGGCTGCGTGTTCGCTGGAAACGGGGACCTGATGGCACAGGCCTTGCTTTCCCATTTTCAATGCTCCATTCATGCTGCCTTGAAACTACCTAAAAAACAGTTTTAGGACGGTTCTCTAGTCACTGTAGGCAGGGCTCTGGGAAGGGAACGAGTGTTCTCTACATCAACAGGGTGCTTTCATAGCCTGGGTGGGAGCTCCTCCTGAGACGCTCTAGAGCTAAAAGGAAACTTGACGTGAGTCCTTTCCTCTAGGTAAAGCCGTGAATAGCCTGCCGAAGCGGAAGCTTGGAACAGAGTCCTTGAAGCATTAGCTTTAGGTCTGTTTTCTTTTAAAGTTAGTAAGCTTTCAGGACACCGAGGACCTCGCGTGGGCACCCTATTCCCTGCAAGAACACCTAGTACCGGCAGGCTCCACTAGGCTGCTAAGAAACATCCAGGCCCAGAAACCTTTCCCAGTCACTCTGTGTATGCTGAGTGTAGGGCAACACACTGCATTCTTCCTTGGGAGAGCTGGATTTCCTCAGCACTCCAACAGCTCCAGGAAATCTGTTCTCTCACGTCCTACACGTCATGCAAATCTGCCTCATAGCCCTAGGCTGAGCGGCACTGAGAAACCAAAACTGCTTTGCATTCCTCGTACAGAGTCATACCTTAAGAGCCCATACTTAGAGGAGAAAGTCGGCTTGCGTTCCTGCCTTAACCACAGCACAGTTTTTCCTCTTACACTGCAGGGTGTTAGAAGAAGTTAAGCCCCGATAGCGTACCTAGAGCGTTCTTTGGGAGAGGCAGTTGGCTACACGGAGAACTCCGTGCCAAGGAAAGGTTATTCAGGGAAGGGACCAGTGTGTAGCTAGAGGGTATATTTACTCAGTAGAAATCACAAGGAGGTAGGCTGCGTGTTCCCTGGAAACGGGGACCTGATGGCACAGGCCTTGCCTTCCCATTTTGAATGCTCCATTCATGCTGCCTTGAAACCACCTAAATAACAGTTTTAGGACGGTTCTCTAGTCACTGTAGGCAGGGCTCTGGGAAGGGCACGAGTGTTCTCTCCATCAACAGGGTGCTTTCATAGCCTGGGTGGGAGCTCCTCCTGAGACGCTCTAGAGCTAAAAGGAAACTTGACGTGAGTCCTGTCCTCAAGGTAAAGCCTTGAATAGCCTGCCGAAGCGGAAGCTTGGAGCAGAGTCCTTGAAGCATTAGCTTTAGGTCTCTTTTCTTTTAAGGTTAGTAAGCTTTCAGGACACCGAGGACCTCGCGTGGGCACCCTATTCCCTGCAAGAACACCTAGTACCGGCAGGCTCCACTAGGCTGCTAAGAAACATCCAGGCCCGGAAACCTTTCCCAGTCACTCTGTGTATGCTGAGTGTAGGGCATCACACTGCATTCTTCCTTGGGAGAGCTGGATTTCCTCAGCACTCGAATAGCTCCAGGAAATCTGTTCTCTCAGGTCCTACATGTCAGGCAAATCTGCCTCATAGCCCTAGGCTGAGCGGCACTGACAAACCAAAACTGCTTTGCATTCCTCGTACAGAGTCATACCTTAAGACCCCATACTTAGAGGAGAAAGTCGGCTTGCGTTCCTGCCTTAACCACAGCACAGTCCTCCTCTTACACTGCAGGGTTTTAGAAGAAGCCAAGCCCCGAGAGCGTACCTAGAGCGTTCCTTGGGAGAGGCAGTTGGCTACACGGAGAACTCCGTGCCAAGGTAACGTTATTCAGGGAAGGGACCAGTGTGTAGCTAGAGTGTATATTTACTTGGAGAAATCACAAGGAGGTAGGCTGCGTGTTCGCTGGAAACGGGGACCTGATGGCACAGGCCTTGCCTTCCCATTTTGAATGCTCCATTCATGCTGCCTTGAAACTACCTTAATAGTTTTAGGACGGTTCTCTAGTCACTGTAGGCAGGGCTCTGGGAAGGGCACGAGTGTTCTCTACATCAACAGGGTGCTTTCATAGCCTGGGTGGGAGCTCCTCCTGAGACGCTCTGGAGCTAAAAGGAAACTTGACGTGAGTCCTGTCCTCAAGGTAAAGCCTTGAATAGCCTGCCGTAGCGGAAGCTTGGAGCAGAGTCCTTGAAGCATCAGCTTTAGGTCTCTTTTCTTTTAAGGTTAGTAAGCTTTCAGGACACTGAGGACCTCGCGTGAGCACCCTATTCCCTGCAAGAACACCTAGGACCGGCAGGCTCCACTAGGCTGCTAAGAAACATCCAGGCCCGGAAACCTTTCCCTGTTACTCTGTGTCTGCTGAGTGTAGGGCAACACACTGCACTCTTCCTTGGGAGAGCTGGATTTCCTCAGCACTCCAACAGCTCCAGGAAATCTGTTCTCTCACGTCCTACACGTCATGCAAATCTGCCTCCTAGCCCTAGGCTGAGCGGCACTGAAAAACCAAAACTGCTTTGCATTCCTCGTACAGAGTCATACCTTAAGACCCCATACTTAGAGGAGAAAGTCGGCTTGCGTTCCTGACTTAACCACAGCACAGTCCTCCTCTTACACTGCAGGGTTTTAGAAGAAGCTAAGCCCCGATAGCGTACCTCGAGCGTTCCTTGGGAGAGGCAGTTGGCTACACGGAGAACTCTGTGCTAAGGTAACGTTATTCAGGGAAAGGACCAGTGTAGCTAGAGTGTATATTTACTTGGAGAAATCACAAGGAGGTAGGCTGCGTGTTCGCTGGAAACGGGGACCTGATGGCACAGGCCTTGCTTTCCCATTTTCAATGCTCCATTCATGCTGCCTTGAAACTACCTAAAAAACAGTTTTAGGACGGTTCTCTAGTCACTGTAGGCAGGGCTCTGGGAAGGGCACGAGTGTTCTCTCCATCAACAGGGTGCTTTCATAGCCTGGGTGGGAGCTCCTCCTGAGACGCTCTAGAGCTAAAAGGAAACTTGACGTGAGTCCTTTCCTCTAGGTAAAGCCGTGAATAGCCTGCCGAAGCGGAAGCGTGGAACAGAGTCCTTGAAGCATTAGCTTTAGGTCTGTTTTCTTTTAAAGTTAGTAAGCTTTCAGGACACCGAGGACCTCGCGTGGGCACCCTATTCCCTGCAAGAACACCTAGTACCGGCAGGCTCCACTAGGCTGCTAAGAAGCATCCAGGCCCAGAAACCTTTCCCAGTCACTGTGTGTATGCTGAGTGTAGGGCAACACACTGCATTCTTCCTTGGGAGAGCTGGATTTCCTCAGCACTCCAACAGCTCCAGGAAATCTGTTCTCTCACGTCCTACACGTCATGCAAATCTGCCTCATAGCCCTAGGCTGAGCGGCACTGACAAACCAAAACTGCTTTGCATTCCTCGTACAGAGTCATACCTTAAGACCCCATACTTAGAGGAGAAAGTCGGCTTGCGTTCCTGCCTTAACCACAGCACAGTTTTACCTCTTACACTGCAGGGTGTTAGAAGAAGTTAAGCCCCGATAGCGTACCTAGAGCGTTCTTTGGGAGAGGCAGTTGGCTACACGGAGAACTCCGTGCCAAGGAAAGGTTATTCAGGGAAGGGACCAGTGTGTAGCTAGAGGGTATATTTACTCAGTAGAAATCACAAGGAGGTAGGCTGCGTGTTCCCTGGAAACGGGGACCTGATGGCACAGGCCTTGCCTTCCCATTTTGAATGCTCCATTCATGCTGCCTTGAAACCACCTAAATAACAGTTTTAGGACGGTTCTCTAGTCACTGTAGGCAGGGCTCTGGGAAGGGCACGAGTGTTCTCTCCATCAAGAGGGTGCTTTAATAGCCTGGGTGGGAGCTCCTCCTGAGACGCTCTAGAGCTAAAAGGAAACTTGATGTGAGTCCTGTCCTCAAGGTAAAGCCTTGAATAGCCTGCCGAAGCGGAAGCTTGGAGCAGAGTCCTTGAAGCATTAGCTTTAGGTCTCTTTTCTTTTAAGGTTAGTAAGCTTTCAGGACACCGAGGACCTCGCGTGGGCACCCTATTCCCTGCAAGAACACCTAGTACCGGCAGGCTCCACTAGGCTGCTAAGAAACATCCAGGCCTGGAAACCTTTCCCAGTCACTCTGTGTATGCTGAGTGTAGGGCATGACACTGCACTCTTCCTTGGGAGAGCTGGATTTCCTCAGCACTCGAATAGCTCCAGGAAATCTATTCTCTCAGGTCCTACATGTCAGGCAAATCTGCCTCATAGCCCTAGGCTGAGCGGCACTGACAAACCAAAACTGCTTTGCATTCCTCGTACAGAGTCATACCTTAAGACCCCATACTTAGAGGAGAAAGTCGGCTTGCGTTCCTGCCTTAACCACACCACAGTCCTCCTCTTACATTGCAGGGTTTTAGAAGAAGCTAAGCCCCGATAGCGTACCTAGAGCGTTCCTTGGGAGAGGCAGTTGGCTACACGGAGAACTCCGTGCCAAGGAAAGGTTATTCAGGGAAGGGACCAGTGTGTAGCTAGAGGGTATATTTACTTGGAGAAATCACAAGGAGGTAGGCTGCGTGTTCGCTGGAAACGGGGACCTGATGGCACAGGCCTTGCTTTCCCATTTTCAATGCTCCATTCATGCTGCCTTGAAACTACCTAAAAAAGTTTTAGGACGGTTCTCTAGTCACTGTAGGCAGGGCTCTGGGAAGGGCACGAGTGTTCTCTCCATCAAGAGGGTGCTTTCATAGCCTGGGTGGGAGCTCCTCCTGAGACGCTCTAGAGCTAAAAGGAAACTTGACGTGAGTCCTTTCCTCTAGGTAAAGCCGTGAATAGCCTGCCGAAGCGGAAGCTTGGAACAGAGTCCTTGAAGCATTAGCTTTAGGTCTGTTTTCTTTTAAAGTTAGTAAGCTTTCAGGTCACCGAGGACCTCGCGTGAGCACCCTATTCCCTGCAAGAACACCTAGTACCGGCAGGCTCCACTAGGCTGCTAAGAAACATCCAGGCCCGGAAACCTTTCCCTGTTACTCTGTGTCTGCTGAGTGTAGGGCAACACACTGCACTCTTCCTTGGGAGAGCTGGATTTCCTCAGCACTCCAACAGCTCCAGGAAATCTGTTCTCTCACGTCCTACACGTCATGCAAATCTGCCTCCTAGCCCTAGGCTGAGCGGCACTGAGAAACCAAAACTGCTTTGCATTCCTCGTACAGAGTCATACCTTAAGACCCCATACTTAGAGGAGAAAGTCGGCTTGCGTTCCTGCCTTAACCACACCACAGTCCTCCTCTTACATTGCAGGGTTTTAGAAGAAGCTAAGCCCCGATAGCGTACCTAGAGCGTTCCTTGGGAGAGGCAGTTGGCTACACGGAGAACTCCGTGCCAAGGAAAGGTTATTCAGGGAAGGGACCAGTGTGTAGCTAGAGGGTATATTTACTCAGTAGAAATCACAAGGAGGTAGGCTGCGTGTTCCCTGGAAACGGGGACCTGATGGCACAGGCCTTGCCTTCCCATTTTGAATGCTCCATTCATGCTGCCTTGAAACCACCTAAATAACAGTTTTAGGACGGTTCTCTAGTCACTGTAGGCAGGGCTCTGGGAAGGGCACGAGTGTTCTCTCCATCAAGAGGGTGCTTTAATAGCCTGGGTGGGAGCTCCTCCTGAGACGCTCTAGAGCTAAAAGGAAACTTGATGTGAGTCCTGTCCTCAAGGTAAAGCCTTGAATAGCCTGCCGAAGCGGAAGCTTGGAGCAGAGTCCTTGAAGCATTAGCTTTAGGTCTTTTTTCTTTTAAGGTTAGTAAGCTTTCAGGACACCGAGGACCTCGCGTGAGCACCCTATTCCCTGCAAGAACACCTAGTACCGGCAGGCTCCACTAGGCTGCTAAGAAACATCCAGGCCCGGAAACCTTTCCCTGTTACTCTGTGTCTGCTGAGTGTAGGGCAACACACTGCACTCTTCCTTGGGAGAGCTGGATTTCCTCAGCACTCCAACAGCTCCAGGAAATCTGTTCTCTCACGTCCTACACGTCATGCAAATCTGCCTCCTAGCCCTAGGCTGAGCGGCACTGAGAAACCAAAACTGCTTTGCATTCCTCGTACAGAGTCATACCTTAAGACCCCATACTTAGAGGAGAAAGTCGGCTTGCGTTCCTGCCTTAACCACAGCACAGTCCTCCTCTTACACTGCAGGGTTTTAGTAGAAGCTAAGCCCCGATAGCGTACCTAGAGCGTTCCTTGGGAGAGGCAGTTGGCTACACGGAGAACTCCGTGCTAAGGTAACGTTATTCAGGGAAGGGACCAGTGTAGCTAGAGTGTATATTTACTTGGAGAAATCACAAGGAGGTAGGCTGCGTGTTCGCTGGAAACGGGGACCTGATGGCACAGGCCTTGCTTTCCCATTTTCAATGCTCCATTCATGCTGCCTTGAAACTACCTAAAAAACAGTTTTAGGACGGTTCTCTAGTCACTGTAGGCAGGGCTCTGGGAAGGGCACGAGTGTTCTCTCCATCAAGAGGGTGCTTTCATAGCCTGGGTGGGAGCTCCTCCTGAGACGCTCTAGAGCTAAAAGGAAACTTGACGTGAGTCCTTTCCTCTAGGTAAAGCCGTGAATAGCCTGCCGAAGCGGAAGCTTGGAACAGAGTCCTTGAAGCATTAGCTTTAGGTCTGTTTCTTTTAAAGTTAGTAAGCTTTCAGGACACCGAGGACCTCGCGTGGGCACCCTATTCCCTGCAAGAACACCTAGTACCGGCAGGCTCCACTAGGCTGCTAAGAAGCATCCAGGCCCAGAAACCTTTCCCAGTCACTCTGTGTATGCTGAGTGTAGGGCAACACACTGCATTCTTCCTTGGGAGAGCTGGATTTCCTCAGCACTCCAACAGCTCCAGGAAATCTGTTCTCTCACGTCCTACACGTCATGCAAATCTGCCTCATAGCCCTAGGCTGAGCGGCACTGAGAAACCAAAACTGCTTTGCATTCCTCGTACAGAGTCATACCTTAAGACCCCATACTTAGAGGAGAAAGTCGGCTTGCGTTCCTGCCTTAACCACAGCACAGTTTTTCCTCTTACACTGCAGGGTGTTAGAAGAAGTTAAGCCCCGATAGCGTACCTAGAGCGTTCTTTGGGAGAGGCAGTTGGCTACACGGAGAACTCCGTGCCAAGGAAAGGTTATTCAGGGAAGGGACCAGTGTGTAGCTAGAGGGTATATTTACTCAGTAGAAATCACAAGGAGGTAGGCTGCGTGTTCCCTGGAAACGGGGACCTGATGGCACAGGCCTTGCCTTCCCATTTTGAATGCTCCATTCATGCTGCCTTGAAACCACCTAAATAACAGTTTTAGGACGGTTCTCTAGTCACTGTAGGCAGGGCTCTGGGAAGGGCACGAGTGTTCTCTCCATCAAGAGGGTGCTTTAATAGCCTGGGTGGGAGCTCCTCCTGAGACGCTCTAGAGCTAAAAGGAAACTTGATGTGAGTCCTGTCCTCAAGGTAAAGCCTTGAATAGCCTGCCGAAGCGGAAGCTTGGAGCAGAGTCCTTGAAGCATTAGCTTTAGGTCTCTTTTCTTTTAAGGTTAGTAAGCTTTCAGGACACCGAGGACCTCGCGTGGGCACCCTATTCCCTGCAAGAACACCTAGTACCGGCAGGCTCCACTAGGCTGCTAAGAAACATCCAGGCCTGGAAACCTTTCCCAGTCACTCTGTGTATGCTGAGTGTAGGGCATCACACTGCACTCTTCCTTGGGAGAGCTGGATTTCCTCAGCACTCGAATAGCTCCAGGAAATCTGTTCTCTCAGGTCCTACATGTCAGGCAAATCTGCCTCATAGCCCTAGGCTGAGCGGCACTGACAAACCAAAACTGCTTTGCATTCCTCGTACAGAGTCATACCTTAAGACCCCATACTTAGAGGAGAAAGTCGGCTTGCGTTCCTGCCTTAACCACACCACAGTCCTCCTCTTACATTGCAGGGTTTTAGAAGAAGCTAAGCCCCGATAGCGTACTTAGAGCGTTCCTTGGGAGAGGCAGTTGGCTACACGGAGAACTCCGTGCCAAGGAAAGGTTATTCAGGGAAGGGACCAGTGTGTAGCTAGAGTGTATATTTACTTGGAGAAATCACAAGGAGGTAGGCTGCGTGTTCGCTGGAAACGGGGACCTGATGGCACAGGCCTTGCCTTCCCATTTTGAATGCTCCATTCATGCTGCCTTGAAACTACCTTAATAACAGTTTTAGGACGGTTCTCTAGTCACTGTAGGCAGGGCTCTGGGAAGGGCACGAGTGTTCTCTACATCAACAGGGTGCTTTCATAGCCTGGGTGGGAGCTCCTCCTGAGACGCTCTGGAGCTAAAAGGAAACTTGACGTGAGTCCTGTCCTCAAGGTAAAGCCTTGAATAGCCTGCCGTAGCGGAAGCTTGGAGCAGAGTCCTTGAAGCATCAGCTTTAGGTCTCTTTTCTTTTAAGGTTAGTAAGCTTTCAGGACACTGAGGACCTCGCGTGAGCACCCTATTCCCTGCAAGAACACCTAGGACCGGCAGGCTCCACTAGGCTGCTAAGAAACATCCAGGCCCGGAAACCTTTCCCTGTTACTCTGTGTCTGCTGAGTGTAGGGCAACACACTGCACTCTTCCTTGGGAGAGCTGGATTTCCTCAGCACTCCAACAGCTCCAGGAAATCTGTTCTCTCACGTCCTACACGTCATGCAAATCTGCCTCATAGCCCTAGGCTGAGCGGCACTGAAAAACCAAAACTGCTTTGCATTCCTCGTACAGAGTCATACCTTAAGACCCCATACTTAGAGGAGAAAGTCGGCTTGCGTTCCTGACTTAACCACAGCACAGTCCTCCTCTTACACTGCAGGGTTTTAGAAGAAGCTAAGCCCCGATAGCGTACCTCGAGCGTTCCTTGGGAGAGGCAGTTGGCTACACGGAGAACTCTGTGCTAAGGTAACGTTATTCAGGGAAAGGACCAGTGTAGCTAGAGTGTATATTTACTTGGAGAAATCACAAGGAGGTAGGCTGCGTGTTCGCTGGAAACGGGGACCTGATGGCACAGGCCTTGCTTTCCCATTTTCAATGCTCCATTCATGCTGCCTTGAAACTACCTAAAAAACAGTTTTAGGACGGTTCTCTAGTCACTGTAGGCAGGGCTCTGGGAAGGGCACGAGTGTTCTCTCCATCAACAGGGTGCTTTCATAGCCTGGGTGGGAGCTCCTCCTGAGACGCTCTAGAGCTAAAAGGAAACTTGACGTGAGTCCTTTCCTCTAGGTAAAGCCGTGAATAGCCTGCCGAAGCGGAAGCGTGGAACAGAGTCCTTGAAGCATTAGCTTTAGGTCTGTTTTCTTTTAAAGTTAGTAAGCTTTCAGGACACCGAGGACCTCGCGTGGGCACCCTATTCCCTGCAAGAACACCTAGTACCGGCAGGCTCCACTAGGCTGCTAAGAAGCATCCAGGCCCAGAAACCTTTCCCAGTCACTGTGTGTATGCTGAGTGTAGGGCAACACACTGCATTCTTCCTTGGGAGAGCTGGATTTCCTCAGCACTCCAACAGCTCCAGGAAATCTGTTCTCTCACGTCCTACACGTCATGCAAATCTGCCTCATAGCCCTAGGCTGAGCGGCACTGACAAACCAAAACTGCTTTGCATTCCTCGTACAGAGTCATACCTTAAGACCCCATACTTAGAGGAGAAAGTCGGCTTGCGTTCCTGCCTTAACCACAGCACAGTTTTTCCTCTTACACTGCAGGGTGTTAGAAGAAGTTAAGCCCCGATAGCGTACCTAGAGCGTTCTTTGGGAGAGGCAGTTGGCTACACGGAGAACTCCGTGCCAAGGAAAGGTTATTCAGGGAAGGGACCAGTGTGTAGCTAGAGGGTATATTTACTCAGTAGAAATCACAAGGAGGTAGGCTGCGTGTTCCCTGGAAACGGGGACCTGATGGCACAGGCCTTGCCTTCCCATTTTGAATGCTCCATTCATGCTGCCTTGAAACCACCTAAATAACAGTTTTAGGACGGTTCTCTAGTCACTGTAGGCAGGGCTCTGGGAAGGGCACGAGTGTTCTCTACATCAACAGGGTGCTTTCATAGCCTGGGTGGGAGCTCCTCCTGAGACGCTCTAGAGCTAAAAGGAAACTTGATGTGAGTCCTGTCCTCAAGGTAAAGCCTTGAATAGCCTGCCGAAGCGGAAGCTTGGAGCAGAGTCCTTGAAGCATTAGCTTTAGGTCTCTTTTCTTTTAAGGTTAGTAAGCTTTCAGGACACCGAGGACCTCGCGTGGGCACCCTATTCCCTGCAAGAACACCTAGTACCGGCAGGCTCCACTAGGCTGCTAAGAAACATCCAGGCCTGGAAACCTTTCCCAGTCACTCTGTGTATGCTGAGTGTAGGGCATCACACTGCACTCTTCCTTGGGAGAGCTGGATTTCCTCAGCACTCGAATAGCTCCAGGAAATCTGTTCTCTCAGGTCCTACATGTCAGGCAAATCTGCCTCATAGCCCTAGGCTGAGCGGCACTGACAAACCAAAACTGCTTTGCATTCCTCGTACAGAGTCATACCTTAAGACCCCATACTTAGAGGAGAAAGTCGGCTTGCGTTCCTGCCTTAACCACACCACAGTCCTCCTCTTACATTGCAGGGTTTTAGAAGAAGCTAAGCCCCGATAGCGTACCTAGAGCGTTCCTTGGGAGAGGCAGTTGGCTACACGGAGAACTCCGTGCCAAGGAAAGGTTATTCAGGGAAGGGACCAGTGTGTAGCTAGAGGGTATATTTACTTGGAGAAATCACAAGGAGGTAGGCTGCGTGTTCGCTGGAAACGGGGACCTGATGGCACAGGCCTTGCTTTCCCATTTTCAATGCTCCATTCATGCTGCCTTGAAACTACCTAAAAAAGTTTTAGGACGGTTCTCTAGTCACTGTAGGCAGGGCTCTGGGAAGGGCACGAGTGTTCTCTCCATCAACAGGGTGCTTTCATAGCCTGGGTGGGAGCTCCTCCTGAGACGCTCTAGAGCTAAAAGGAAACTTGACGTGAGTCCTTTCCTCAAGGTAAAGCCTTGAATAGCCTGCCGAAGCGGAAGCTTGGAACAGAGTCCTTGAAGCATTAGCTTTAGGTCTGTTTTCTTTTAAAGTTAGTAAGCTTTCAGGACACTGAGGACCTCGCGTGAGCACCCTATTCCCTGCAAGAACACCTAGGACCGGCAGGCTCCACTAGGCTGCTAAGAAACATCCAGGCCCGGAAACCTTTCCCTGTTACTCTGTGTCTGCTGAGTGTAGGGCAACACACTGCACTCTTCCTTGGGAGAGCTGGATTTCCTCAGCACTCCAACAGCTCCAGGAAATCTGTTCTCTCACGTCCTACACGTCATGCAAATCTGCCTCCTAGCCCTAGGCTGAGCGGCACTGAGAAACCAAAACTGCTTTGCATTCCTCGTACAGAGTCATACCTTAAGACCCCATACTTAGAGGAGAAAGTCGGCTTGCGTTCCTGCCTTAACCACAGCACAGTCCTCCTCTTACATTGCAGGGTTTTAGAAGAAGCTAAGCCCCGATAGCGTACCTCGAGCGTTCCTTGGGAGAGGCAGTTGGCTACACGGAGAACTCCGTGCCAAGGAAAGGTTATTCAGGGAAGGGACCAGTGTGTAGCTAGAGGGTATATTTACTCAGTAGAAATCACAAGGAGGTAGGCTGCGTGTTCCCTGGAAACGGGGACCTGATAGCACAGGCCTTGCCTTCCCATTTTGAATGCTCCATTCATGCTGCCTTGAAACCACCTAAATAACAGTTTTAGGACGGTTCTCTAGTCACTGTAGGCAGGGCTCTGGGAAGGGCACGAGTGTTCTCTCCATCAAGAGGGTGCTTTAATAGCCTGGGTGGGAGCTCCTCCTGAGACGCTCTAGAGCTAAAAGGAAACTTGATGTGAGTCCTGTCCTCAAGGTAAAGCCTTGAATAGCCTGCCGAAGCGGAAGCTTGGAGCAGAGTCCTTGAAGCATTAGCTTTAGGTCTCTTTTCTTTTAAGGTTAGTAAGCTTTCAGGACACTGAGGACCTCGCGTGGGCACCCTATTCCCTGCAAGAACACCTAGTACCGGCAGGCTCCACTAGGCTGCTAAGAAACATCCAGGCCTGGAAACCTTTCCCAGTCACTCTGTGTATGCTGAGTGTAGGGCATCACACTGCACTCTTCCTTGGGAGAGCTGGATTTCCTCAGCACTCGAATAGCTCCAGGAAATCTGTTCTCTCAGGTCCTACATGTCAGGCAAATCTGCCTCATAGCCCTAGGCTGAGCGGCACTGACAAACCAAAACTGCTTTGCATTCCTCGTACAGAGTCATACCTTAAGACCCCATACTTAGAGGAGAAAGTCGGCTTGCGTTCCTGCCTTAACCACACCACAGTCCTCCTCTTACATTGCAGGGTTTTAGAAGAAGCTAAGCCCCGATAGCGTACCTAGAGCGTTCCTTGGGAGAGGCAGTTGGCTACACGGAGAACTCCGTGCCAAGGAAAGGTTATTCAGGGAAGGGACCAGTGTGTAGCTAGAGTGTATATTTACTTGGAGAAATCACAAGGAGGTAGGCTGCGTGTTCGCTGGAAACGGGGACCTGATGGCACAGGCCTTGCCTTCCCATTTTGAATGCTCCATTCATGCTGCCTTGAAACTACCTTAATAACAGTTTTAGGACGGTTCTCTAGTCACTGTAGGCAGGGCTCTGGGAAGGGCACGAGTGTTCTCTACATCAACAGGGTGCTTTCATAGCCTGGGTGGGAGCTCCTCCTGAGACGCTCTAGAGCTAAAAGGAAACTTGACGTGAGTCCTGTCCTCAAGGTAAAGCCTTGAATAGCCTGCCGAAGCGGAAGCTTGGAACAGAGTCCTTGAAGCATTAGCTTTAGGTCTGTTTTCTTTTAAAGTTAGTAAGCTTTCAGGTCACCGAGGACCTCGCGTGAGCACCCTATTCCCTGCAAGAACACCTAGTACCGGCAGGCTCCACTAGGCTGCTAAGAAACATCCAGGCCCGGAAACCTTTCCCAGTCACTCTGTGTATGCTGAGTGTAGGGCAACACACTGCATTCTTCCTTGGGAAAGCTGGATTTCCTCAGCACTCCAACAGCTCCAGGAAATCTGTTCTCTCACGTCCTACACGTCATGCAAATCTGCCTCATAGCCATAGGCTGAGCGGCACTGACAAACCAAAACTGCTTTGCATTCCTCGTACAGAGTCATACCTTAAGACCCCATACTTAGAGGAGAAAGTCGGCTTGCGTTCCTGCCTTAACCACAGCACAGTCCTCCTCTTACACTGCAGGGTTTTAGAAGAAGCTAAGCCCCGATAGCGTACCTAGAGCGTTCTTTGGGAGAGGCAGTTGGCTACACGGAGAACTCCGTGCCAAGGAAAGGTTATTCAGGGAAGGGACCAGTGTGTAGCTAGAGGGTATATTTACTCAGTAGAAATCACAAGGAGGTAGGCTGCGTGTTCCCTGGAAACGGGGACCTGATGGCACAGGCCTTGCCTTCCCATTTTGAATGCTCCATTCATGCTGCCTTGAAACCACCTAAATAACAGTTTTAGGACGGTTCTCTAGTCACTGTAGGCAGGGCTCTGGGAAGGGCACGAGTGTTCTCTACATCAACAGGGTGCTTTCATAGCCTGGGTGGGAGCTCCTCCTGAGACGCTCTAGAGCTAAAAGGAAACTTGACGTGAGTCCTGTCCTCAAGGTAAAGCCTTGAATAGCCTGCCGAAGCGGAAGCTTGGAGCAGAGTCCTTGAAGCATTAGCTTTAGGTCTCTTTTCTTTTAAGGTTAGTAAGCTTTCAGGACACTGAGGACCTCGCGTGAGCACCCTATTCCCTGCAAGAACACCTAGGACCGGCAGGCTCCACTAGGCTGCTAAGAAACATCCAGGCCCGGAAACCTTTCCCTGTTACTCTGTGTCTGCTGAGTGTAGGGCAACACACTGCACTCTTCCTTGGGAGAGCTGAATTTCCTCAGCACTCCAACAGCTCCAGGAAATCTGTTCTCTCACGTCCTACATGTCATGCAAATCTGCCTCATAGCCCTAGGCTGAGCGGCACTGACAAACCAAAACTGCTTTGCATTCCTCGTACAGAGTCATACCTTAAGACCCCATACTTAGAGGAGAAAGTCGGCTTGCGTTCCTGCCTTAACCACAGCACAGTCCTCCTCTTACACTGCAGGGTTTTAGAAGAAGCTAAGCCCCGATAGCGTACCTAGAGCGTTCCTTGGGAGAGGCAGTTGGCTACACGGAGAACTCCGTGCCAAGGTAACGTTATTCAGGGAAGGGACCAGTGTGTAGCTAGAGTGTATATTTACTTGGAGAAATCACAAGGAGGTAGGCTGCGTGTTCGCTGGAAACGGGGACCTGATGGCACAGGCCTTGCCTTCCCATTTTCAATGCTCCATTCATGCTGCCTTGAAACTACCTTAATAACAGTTTTAGGACGGTTCTCTAGTCACTGTAGGCAGGGCTCTGGGAAGGGCACGAGTGTTCTCTACATCGACAGGGTGCTTTCATAGCCTGGGTGGGAGCTCCTCCTGAGACGCTCTAGAGCTAAAAGGAAACTTGACGTGAGTCCTGTCCTCAAGGTAAAGCCTTGAATAGCCTGCCGTAGCGGAAGCTTGGAGCAGAGTCCTTGAAGCATTAGCTTTAGGTCTCTTTTCTTTTAAGGTTAGTAAGCTTTCAGGACACTGAGGACCTCGCGTGAGCACCCTATTCCCTGCAAGAACACCTAGGACCGGCAGGCTCCACTAGGCTGCTAAGAAACATCCAGGCCCAGAAACCTTTCCCAGTCACTCTGTGTATGCTGAGTGTAGGGCAACACACTGCATTCTTCCTTGGGAGAGCTGGATTTCCTCAGCACTCCAACAGCTCCAGGAAATCTGTTCTCTCACGTCCTACACGTCATGCAAATCTGCCTCATAGCCCTAGGCTGAGCGGCACTGAGAAACCAAAACTGCTTTGCATTCCTCGTACAGAGTCATACCTTAAGAGCCCATACTTAGAGGAGAAAGTCGGCTTGCGTTCCTGCCTTAACCACAGCACAGTTTTTCTTCTTACACTGCAGGGTGTTAGAAGAAGTTAAGCCCCGATAGCGTACCTAGAGCGTTCTTTGGGAGAGGCAGTTGGCTACACGGAGAACTCCGTGCCAAGGAAAGGTTATTCAGGGAAGGGACCAGTGTGTAGCTAGAGGGTATATTTACTCAGTAGAAATCACAAGGAGGTAGGCTGCGTGTTCCCTGGAAACGGGGACCTGATGGCACAGGCCTTGCCTTCCTATTTTGAATGCTCCATTCATGCTGCCTTGAAACCACCTAAATAACAGTTTTAGGACGGTTCTCTAGTCACTGTAGGCAGGGCTCTGGGAAGGGCACGAGTGTTCTCTCCATCAACAGGGTGCTTTCATAGCCTGGGTGGGAGCTCCTCCTGAGACGCTCTAGAGCTAAAAGGAAACTTGACGTGAGTCCTTTCCTCTAGGTAAAGCCGTGAATAGCCTGCCGAAGCGGAAGCTTGGAACAGAGTCCTTGAAGCATTAGCTTTAGGTCTGTTTTCTTTTAAAGTTAGTAAGCTTTCAGGACACCGAGGACCTCGCGTGGGCACCCTATTCCCTGCAAGAACACCTAGTACCGGCAGGCTCCACTAGGCTGCTAAGAAACATCCAGGCCCAGAAACCTTTCCCAGTCACTGTGTGTATGCTGAGTGTAGGGCAACACACTGCATTCTTCCTTGGGAGAGCTGGATTTCCTCAGCACTCCAACAGCTCCAGGAAATCTGTTCTCTCACGTCCTACACGTCATGCAAATCTGCCTCATAGCCCTAGGCTGAGCGGCACTGAGAAACCAAAACTGCTTTGCATTCCTCGTACAGAGTCATACCTTAAGAGCCCATACTTAGAGGAGAAAGTCGGCTTGCGTTCCTGCCTTAACCACAGCACAGTTTTTCCTCTTACACTGCAGGGTGTTAGAAGAAGTTAAGCCCCGATAGCGTACCTAGAGCGTTCTTTGGGAGAGGCAGTTGGCTACACGGAGAACTCCGTGCCAAGGAAAGGTTATTCAGGGAAGGGACCAGTGTGTAGCTAGAGGGTATATTTACTCAGTAGAAATCACAAGGAGGTAGGCTGCGTGTTCCCTGGAAACGGGGACCTGATGGCACAGGCCTTGCCTTCCCATTTTGAATGCTCCATTCATGCTGCCTTGAAACCACCTAAATAACAGTTTTAGGACGGTTCTCTAGTCACTGTAGGCAGGGCTCTGGGAAGGGCACGAGTGTTCTCTCCATCAACAGGGTGCTTTCATAGCCTGGGTGGGAGCTCCTCCTGAGACGCTCTAGAGCTAAAAGGAAACTTGACGTGAGTGCTGTCCTCAAGGTAAAGCCTTGAATAGCCAGCCGAAGCGGAAGCTTGGAGCAGAGTCCTTGAAGCATTAGCTTTAGGTCTCTTTTCTTTTAAGGTTAGTAAGCTTTCAGGACACCGAGGACCTCGCGTGGGCACCCTATTCCCTGCAAGAACACCTAGTACCGGCAGGCTCCACTAGGCTGCTAAGAAACATCCAGGCCCGGAAACCTTTCCCAGTCACTCTGTGTATGCTGAGTGTAGGGCATCACACTGCACTCTTCCTTGGGAGAGCTGGATTTCCTCAGCACTCGAATAGCTCCAGGAAATCTGTTCTCTCAGGTCCTACATGTCAGGCAAATCTGCCTCATAGCCCTAGGCTGAGCGGCACTGACAAACCAAAACTGCTTTGCATTCCTCGTACAGAGTCATACCTTAAGACCCCATACTTAGAGGAGAAAGTCGGCTTGCGTTCCTGCCTTAACCACAGCACAGTCCTCCTCTTACACTGCAGGGTTTTAGAAGAAGCCAAGCCCCGAGAGCGTACCTAGAGCGTTCCTTGAGAGAGGCAGTTGGCTACACGGAGAACTCCGTGCCAAGGTAACGTTATTCAGGGAAGGGACCAGTGTGTAGCTAGAGTGTATATTTACTTGGAGAAATCACAAGGAGGTAGGCTGCGTGTTCGCTGGAAACGGGGACCTGATGGCACAGGCCTTGCCTTCCCATTTTGAATGCTCCATTCATGCTGCCTTGAAACTACCTTAATAAAAGTTTTAGGACGGTTCTCTAGTCACTGTAGGCAGGGCTCTGGGAAGGGCACGAGTGTTCTCTACATCGACAGGGTGCTTTCATAGCCTGGGTGGGAGCTCCTCCTGAGACGCTGTAGAGCTAAAAGGAAACTTGACGTGAGTCGTGTCCTCAAGGTAAAGCCTTGAATAGCCTGCCGTAGCGGAAGCTTGGAGCAGAGTCCTTGAAGCATTAGCTTTAGGTCTCTTTTCTTTTAAGGTTAGTAAGCTTTCAGGACACCGAGGACCTCGCGTGAGCACCCTATTCCCTGCAAGAACACCTAGGACCGGCAGGCTCCACTAGGCTGCTAAGAAACATCCAGGCCCGGAAACCTTTCCCTGTTACTCTGTGTCTGCTGAGTGTAGGGCAACACACTGCACTCTTCCTTGGGAGAGCTGAATTTCCTCAGCACTCCAACAGCTCCAGGAAATCTGTTCTCTCAGGTCCTACATGTCATGCAAATCTGCCTCATAGCCCTAGGCTGAGCGGCACTGACAAACCAAAACTGCTTTGCATTCCTCGTACAGAGTCATACCTTAAGACCCCATACTTAGAGGAGAAAGTCGGCTTGCGTTCCTGCCTTAACCACAGCACAGTTTTTCCTCTTACACTGCAGGGTGTTAGAAGAAGTTAAGCCCCGATAGCGTACCTAGAGCGTTCTTTGGGAGAGGCAGTTGGCTACACGGAGAACTCCGTGCCAAGGAAAGGTTATTCAGGGAAGGGACCAGTGTGTAGCTAGAGGGTATATTTACTCAGTAGAAATCACAAGGAGGTAGGCTGCGTGTTCCCTGGAAACGGGGACCTGATGGCACAGGCCTTGCCTTCCCATTTTGAATGCTCCATTCATTCTGCCTTGAAACCACCTAAATAACAGTTTTAGGACGGTTCTCTAGTCACTGTAGGCAGGGCTCTGGGAAGGGCACGAGTGTTCTCTACATCAACAGGGTGCTTTCATAGCCTGGGTGGGAGCTCCTCCTGAGACGCTCTAGAGCTAAAAGGAAACTTGACGTGAGTCCTGTCCTCAAGGTAAAGCCTTGAATAGCCTGCCGAAGCGGAAGCTTGGAGCAGAGTCCTTGAAGCATTAGCTTTAGGTCTCTTTTCTTTTAAGGTTAGTAAGCTTTCAGGACACCGAGGACCTCGCGTGGGCACCCTATTCCCTGCAAGAACACCTAGTACCGGCAGGCTCCACTAGGCTGCTAAGAAACATCCAGGCCCGGAAACCTTTCCCAGTCACTCTGTGTATGCTGAGTGTAGGACATCACACTGCATTCTTCCTTGGGAGAGCTGGATTTCCTCAGCACTCGAATAGCTCCAGGAAATCTGTTCTCTCAGGTCCTACATGTCAGGCAAATCTGCCTCATAGCCCTAGGCTGAGCGGCACTGACAAACCAAAACTGCTTTGCATTCCTCGTACAGAGTCATACCTTAAGACCCCATACTTAGAGGAGAAAGTCGGCTTGCGTTCCTGCCTTAACCACAGCACAGTCCTCCTCTTACACTGCAGGGTTTTAGAAGAAGCCAAGCCCCGAGAGCGTACCTAGAGCGTTCCTTGGGAGAGGCAGTTGGCTACACGGAGAACTCCGTGCCAAGGTAACGTTATTCAGGGAAGGGACCAGTGTGTAGCTAGAGTGTATATTTACTTGGAGAAATCACAAGGAGGTAGGCTGCGTGTTCGCTGGAAACGGGGACCTGATGGCACAGGCCTTGCCTTCCCATTTTGAATGCTCCATTCATGCTGCCTTGAAACTACCTTAATAACAGTTTTAGGACGGTTCTCTAGTCACTGTAGGCAGGGCTCTGGGAAGGGCACGAGTGTTCTCTACATCGACAGGGTGCTTTCATAGCCTGGGTGGGAGCTCCTCCTGAGACGCTCTAGAGCTAAAAGGAAACTTGATGTGAGTCCTGTCCTCAAGGTAAAGCCTTGAATAGCCTGCCGTAGCGGAAGCTTGGAGCAGAGTCCTTGAAGCATTAGCTTTAGGTCTCTTTTCTTTTAAGGTTAGTAAGCTTTCAGGACACTGAGGACCTCGCGTGAGCACCCTATTTCCTGCAAGAACACCTAGGACCGGCAGGCTCCACTAGGCTGCTAAGAAACATCCAGGCCCGGAAACCTTTCCCTGTTACTCTGTGTTTGCTGAGTGTAGGGCAACACACTGCACTCTTCCTTGGGAGAGCTGGATTTCCTCAGCACTCCAACAGCTCCAGGAAATCTGTTCTCTCACGTCCTACACGTCATGCAAATCTGCCTCCTAGCCCTAGGCTGAGCGGCACTGAGAAACCAAAACTGCTTTGCATTCCTCGTACAGAGTCATACCTTAAGACCCCATACTTAGAGGAGAAAGTCGGCTTGCGTTCCTGCCTTAACCACAGCACAGTCCTCCTCTTACACTGCAGGGTTTTAGAAGAAGCTAAGCCCCGATAGCGTACCTAGAGCGTTCCTTGGGAGAGGCAGTTGGCTACACGGAGAACTCCGTGCCAAGGAAAGGTTATTCAGAGAAGGGACCAGTGTGTAGCTAGAGGGTATATTTACTCAGTAGAAATCACAAGGAGGTAGGCTGCGTGTTCCCTGGAAACGGGGACCTGATGGCACAGGCCTTGCCTTCCCATTTTGAATGCTCCATTCATGCTGCCTTGAAACCACCTAAATAACAGTTTTAGGACGGTTCTCTAGTCACTGTAGGCAGGGCTCTGGGAAGGGCACGAGTGTTCTCTCCATCAAGAGGGTGCTTTAATAGCCTGGGTGGGAGCTCCTCCTGAGACGCTCTAGAGCTAAAAGGAAACTTGATGTGAGTCCTGTCCTCAAGGTAAAGCCTTGAATAGCCTGCCGAAGCGGAAGCTTGGAGCAGAGTCCTTGAAGCATTAGCTTTAGGTCTCTTTTCTTTTAAGGTTAGTAAGCTTTCAGGACACCGAGGACCTCGCGTGGGCACCCTATTCCCTGCAAGAACACCTAGTACCGGCAGGCTCCACTAGGCTGCTAAGAAACATCCAGGCCTGGAAACCTTTCCCAGTCACTCTGTGTATGCTGAGTGTAGGGCATCACACTGCACTCTTCCTTGGGAGAGCTGGATTTCCTCAGCACTCGAATAGCTCCAGGAAATCTGTTCTCTCAGGTCCTACATGTCAGGCAAATCTGCCTCATAGCCCTAGGCTGAGCGGCACTGACAAACCAAAACTGCTTTGCATTCCTCGTACAGAGTCATACCTTAAGACCCCATACTTAGAGGAGAAAGTCGGCTTGCGTTCCTGCCTTAACCACACCACAGTCCTCCTCTTACATTGCAGGGTTTTAGAAGAAGCTAAGCCCCGATAGCGTACCTAGAGCGTTCCTTGGGAGAGGCAGTTGGCTACACGGAGAACTCCGTGCCAAGGAAAGGTTATTCAGGGAAGGGACCAGTGTGTAGCTAGAGTGTATATTTACTTGGAGAAATCACAAGGAGGTAGGCTGCGTGTTCGCTGGAAACGGGGACCTGATGGCACAGGCCTTGCCTTCCCATTTTGAATGCTCCATTCATGCTGCCTTGAAACTACCTTAATAACAGTTTTAGGACGGTTCTCTAGTCACTGTAGGCAGGGCTCTGGGAAGGGCACGAGTGTTCTCTACATCAACAGGGTGCTTTCATAGCCTGGGTGGGAGCTCCTCCTGAGACGCTCTAGAGCTAAAAGGAAACTTGACGTGAGTCCTGTCCTCAAGGTAAAGCCTTGAATAGCCTGCCGTAGCGGAAGCTAGGAGCAGAGTCCTTGAAGCATTAGCTTTAGGTCTCTTTTCTTTTAAGGTTAGTAAGCTTTCAGGACACTGAGGACCTCGCGTGAGCACCCTATTCCCTGCAAGAACACCTAGGACCGGCAGGCTCCACTAGGCTGCTAAGAAACATCCAGGCCCGGAAACCTTTCCCTGTTACTCTGTGTCTGCTGAGTGTAGGGCAACACACTGCACTCTTCCTTGGGAGAGCTGGATTTCCTCAGCACTCCAACAGCTCCAGGAAATCTGTTCTCTCACGTCCTACACGTCATGCAAATCTGCCTCCTAGCCCTAGGCTGAGCGGCACTGAGAAACCAAAACTGCTTTGCATTCCTCGTACAGAGTCATACCTTAAGACCCCATACTTAGAGGAGAAAGTCGGCTTGCGTTCCTGCCTTAACCACAGCACAGTCCTCCTCTTACACTGCAGGGTTTTAGTAGAAGCTAAGCCCCGATAGCGTACCTAGAGCGTTCCTTGGGAGAGGCAGTTGGCTACACGGAGAACTCCGTGCTAAGGTAACGTTATTCAGGGAAGGGACCAGTGTAGCTAGAGTGTATATTTACTTGGAGAAATCACAAGGAGGTAGGCTGCGTGTTCGCTGGAAACGGGGACCTGATGGCACAGGCCTTGCTTTCCCATTTTCAATGCTCCATTCATGCTGCCTTGAAACTACCTAAAAAACAGTTTTAGGACGGTTCTCTAGTCACTGTAGGCAGGGCTCTGGGAAGGGCACGAGTGTTCTCTACATCAACAGGGTGCTTTCATAGCCTGGGTGGGAGCTCCTCCTGAGACGCTCTAGAGCTAAAAGGAAACTTGACGTGAGTCCTGTCCTCAAGGTAAAGCCTTGAATAGCCTGCCGAAGCGGAAGCTTGGAGCAGAGTCCTTGAAGCATTAGCTTTAGGTCTCTTTTCTTTTAAGGTTAGTAAGCTTTCAGGACACCGAGGACCTCGCGTGGGCACCCTATTCCCTGCAAGAACACCTAGTACCGGCAGGCTCCACTAGGCTGCTAAGAAACATCCAGGCCCGGAAACCTTTCCCAGTCACTCTGTGTATGCTGAGTGTAGGACATCACACTGCATTCTTCCTTGGGAGAGCTGGATTTCCTCAGCACTCGAATAGCTCCAGGAAATCTGTTCTCTCAGGTCCTACATGTCAGGCAAATCTGCCTCATAGCCCTAGGCTGAGCGGCACTGACAAACCAAAACTGCTTTGCATTCCTCGTACAGAGTCATACCTTAAGACCCCATACTTAGAGGAGAAAGTCGGCTTGCGTTCCTGCCTTAACCACAGCACAGTCCTCCTCTTACACTGCAGGGTTTTAGAAGAAGCCAAGCCCCGAGAGCGTACCTAGAGCGTTCCTTGGGAGAGGCAGTTGGCTACACGGAGAACTCCGTGCCAAGGTAACATTATTCAGGGAAGGGACCAGTGTGTAGCTAGAGTGTATATTTACTTGGAGAAATCACAAGGAGGTAGGCTGCGTGTTCGCTGGAAACGGGGACCTGATGGCACAGGCCTTGCCTTCCCATTTTGAATGCTCCATTCATGCTGCCTTGAAACTACCTTAATAACAGTTTTAGGACGGTTCTCTAGTCACTGTAGGCAGGGCTCTGGGAAGGGCACGAGTGTTCTCTACATCGACAGGGTGCTTTCATAGCCTGGGTGGGAGCTCCTCCTGAGACGCTCTAGAGCTAAAAGGAAACTTGATGTGAGTCCTGTCCTCAAGGTAAAGCCTTGAATAGCCTGCCGTAGCGGAAGCTTGGAGCAGAGTCCTTGAAGCATTAGCTTTAGGTCTCTTTTCTTTTAAGGTTAGTAAGCTTTCAGGACACTGAGGACCTCGCGTGAGCACCCTATTCCCTGCAAGAACACCTAGGACCGGCAGGCTCCACTAGGCTGCTAAGAAACATCCAGGCCCGGAAACCTTTCCCTGTTACTCTGTGTCTGCTGAGTGTAGGGCAACACACTGCACTCTTCCTTGGGAGAGCTGGATTTCCTCAGCACTCCAACAGCTCCAGGAAATCTGTTCTCTCACGTCCTACACGTCATGCAAATCTGCCTCCTAGCCCTAGGCTGAGCGGCACTGAGAAACCAAAACTGCTTTGCATTCCTCGTACAGAGTCATACCTTAAGACCCCATACTTAGAGGAGAAAGTCGGCTTGCGTTCCTGCCTTAACCACAGCACAGTCCTCCTCTTACACTGCAGGGTTTTAGAAGAAGCTAAGCCCCGATAGCGTACCTAGAGCGTTCCTTGGGAGAGGCAGTTGGCTACACGGAGAACTCCGTGCCAAGGAAAGGTTATTCAGAGAAGGGACCAGTGTGTAGCTAGAGGGTATATTTACTCAGTAGAAATCACAAGGAGGTAGGCTGCGTGTTCCCTGGAAACGGGGACCTGATGGCACAGGCCTTGCCTTCCCATTTTGAATGCTCCATTCATGCTGCCTTGAAACCACCTAAATAACAGTTTTAGGACGGTTCTCTAGTCACTGTAGGCAGGGCTCTGGGAAGGGCACGAGTGTTCTCTCCATCAAGAGGGTGCTTTAATAGCCTGGGTGGGAGCTCCTCCTGAGACGCTCTAGAGCTAAAAGGAAACTTGATGTGAGTCCTGTCCTCAAGGTAAAGCCTTGAATAGCCTGCCGAAGCGGAAGCTTGGAGCAGAGTCCTTGAAGCATTAGCTTTAGGTCTCTTTTCTTTTAAGGTTAGTAAGCTTTCAGGACACCGAGGACCTCGCGTGGGCACCCTATTCCCTGCAAGAACACCTAGTACCGGCAGGCTCCACTAGGCTGCTAAGAAACATCCAGGCCTGGAAACCTTTCCCAGTCACTCTGTGTATGCTGAGTGTAGGGCATCACACTGCACTCTTCCTTGGGAGAGCTGGATTTCCTCAGCACTCGAATAGCTCCAGGAAATCTGTTCTCTCAGGTCCTACATGTCAGGCAAATCTGCCTCATAGCCCTAGGCTGAGCGGCACTGACAAACCAAAACTGCTTTGCATTCCTCGTACAGAGTCATACCTTAAGACCCCATACTTAGAGGAGAAAGTCGGCTTGCGTTCCTGCCTTAACCACACCACAGTCCTCCTCTTACATTGCAGGGTTTTAGAAGAAGCTAAGCCCCGATAGCGTACCTAGAGCGTTCCTTGGGAGAGGCAGTTGGCTACACGGAGAACTCCGTGCCAAGGAAAGGTTATTCAGGGAAGGGACCAGTGTGTAGCTAGAGTGTATATTTACTTGGAGAAATCACAAGGAGGTAGGCTGCGTGTTCGCTGGAAACGGGGACCTGATGGCACAGGCCTTGCCTTCCCATTTTGAATGCTCCATTCATGCTGCCTTGAAACTACCTTAATAACAGTTTTAGGACGGTTCTCTAGTCACTGTAGGCAGGGCTCTGGGAAGGGCACGAGTGTTCTCTACATCAACAGGGTGCTTTCATAGCCTGGGTGGGAGCTCCTCCTGAGACGCTCTAGAGCTAAAAGGAAACTTGACGTGAGTCCTGTCCTCAAGGTAAAGCCTTGAATAGCCTGCCGTAGCGGAAGCTTGGAGCAGAGTCCTTGAAGCATCAGCTTTAGGTCTCTTTTCTTTTAAGGTTAGTAAGCTTTCAGGACACTGAGGACCTCGCGTGAGCACCCTATTCCCTGCAAGAACACCTAGGACCGGCAGGCTCCACTAGGCTGCTAAGAAACATCCAGGCCCGGAAACCTTTCCCTGTTACTCTGTGTCTGCTGAGTGTAGGGCAACACACTGCACTCTTCCTTGGGAGAGCTGGATTTCCTCAGCACTCCAACAGCTCCAGGAAATCTGTTCTCTCACGTCCTACACGTCATGCAAATCTGCCTCCTAGCCCTAGGCTGAGCGGCACTGAGAAACCAAAACTGCTTTGCATTCCTCGTACAGAGTCATACCTTAAGACCCCATACTTAGAGGAGAAAGTCGGCTTGCGTTCCTGCCTTAACCACAGCACAGTCCTCCTCTTACACTGCAGGGTTTTAGTAGAAGCTAAGCCCCGATAGCGTACCTAGAGCGTTCCTTGGGAGAGGCAGTTGGCTACACGGAGAACTCCGTGCTAAGGTAACGTTATTCAGGGAAGGGACCAGTGTAGCTAGAGTGTATATTTACTTGGAGAAATCACAAGGAGGTAGGCTGCGTGTTCGCTGGAAACGGGGACCTGATGGCACAGGCCTTGCTTTCCCATTTTCAATGCTCCATTCATGCTGCCTTGAAACTACCTAAAAAACAGTTTTAGGACGGTTCTCTAGTCACTGTAGGCAGGGCTCTGGGAAGGGCACGAGTGTTCTCTCCATCAAGAGGGTGCTTTCATAGCCTGGGTGGGAGCTCCTCCTGAGACGCTCTAGAGCTAAAAGGAAACTTGACGTGAGTCCTTTCCTCTAGGTAAAGCCGTGAATAGCCTGCCGAAGCGGAAGCTTGGAACAGAGTCCTTGAAGCATTAGCTTTAGGTCTGTTTCTTTTAAAGTTAGTAAGCTTTCAGGACACCGAGGACCTCGCGTGGGCACCCTATTCCCTGCAAGAACACCTAGTACCGGCAGGCTCCACTAGGCTGCTAAGAAGCATCCAGGCCCAGAAACCTTTCCCAGTCACTCTGTGTATGCTGAGTGTAGGGCAACACACTGCATTCTTCCTTGGGAGAGCTGGATTTCCTCAGCACTCCAACAGCTCCAGGAAATCTGTTCTCTCACGTCCTACACGTCATGCAAATCTGCCTCCTAGCCCTAGGCTGAGCGGCACTGAGAAACCAAAACTGCTTTGCATTCCTCGTACAGAGTCATACCTTAAGACCCCATACTTAGAGGAGAAAGTCGGCTTGCGTTCCTGCCTTAACCACAGCACAGTTTTTCCTCTTACACTGCAGGGTGTTAGAAGAAGTTAAGCCCCGATAGCGTACCTAGAGCGTTCTTTGGGAGAGGCAGTTGGCTACACGGAGAACTCCGTGCCAAGGAAAGGTTATTCAGGGAAGGGACCAGTGTGTAGCTAGAGGGTATATTTACTCAGTAGAAATCACAAGGAGGTAGGCTGCGTGTTCCCTGGAAACGGGGACCTGATGGCACAGGCCTTGCCTTCCCATTTTGAATGCTCCATTCATGCTGCCTTGAAACCACCTAAATAACAGTTTTAGGACGGTTCTCTAGTCACTGTAGGCAGGGCTCTGGGAAGGGCACGAGTGTTCTCTCCATCAAGAGGGTGCTTTAATAGCCTGGGTGGGAGCTCCTCCTGAGACGCTCTAGAGCTAAAAGGAAACTTGATGTGAGTCCTGTCCTCAAGGTAAAGCCTTGAATAGCCTGCCGAAGCGGAAGCTTGGAGCAGAGTCCTTGAAGCATTAGCTTTAGGTCTCTTTTCTTTTAAGGTTAGTAAGCTTTCAGGACACCGAGGACCTCGCGTGGGCACCCTATTCCCTGCAAGAACACCTAGTACCGGCAGGCTCCACTAGGCTGCTAAGAAACATCCAGGCCTGGAAACCTTTCCCAGTCACTCTGTGTATGCTGAGTGTAGGGCATCACACTGCACTCTTCCTTGGGAGAGCTGGATTTCCTCAGCACTCGAATAGCTCCAGGAAATCTGTTCTCTCAGGTCCTACATGTCAGGCAAATCTGCCTCATAGCCCTAGGCTGAGCGGCACTGACAAACCAAAACTGCTTTGCATTCCTCGTACAGAGTCATACCTTAAGACCCCATACTTAGAGGAGAAAGTCGGCTTGCGTTCCTGCCTTAACCACACCACAGTCCTCCTCTTACATTGCAGGGTTTTAGAAGAAGCTAAGCCCCGATAGCGTACCTAGAGCGTTCCTTGGGAGAGGCAGTTGGCTACACGGAGAACTCTGTGCTAAGGTAACGTTATTCAGGGAAAGGACCAGTGTAGCTAGAGTGTATATTTACTTGGAGAAATCACAAGGAGGTAGGCTGCGTGTTCGCTGGAAACGGGGACCTGATGGCACAGGCCTTGCTTTCCCATTTTCAATGCTCCATTCATGCTGCCTTGAAACTACCTAAAAAACAGTTTTAGGACGGTTCTCTAGTCACTGTAGGCACGGCTCTGGGAAGGGCACGAGTGTTCTCTCCATCAACAGGGTGCTTTCATAGCCTGGGTGGGAGCTCCTCCTGAGACGCTCTAGAGCTAAAAGGAAACTTGACGTGAGTGCTGTCCTCAAGGTAAAGCCTTGAATAGCCTGCCGAAGCGGAAGCTTGGAGCAGAGTCCTTGAAGCATTAGCTTTAGGTCTCTTTTCTTTTAAGGTTAGTAAGCTTTCAGGACACCGAGGACCTCGCGTGGGCACCCTATTCCCTGCAAGAACACCTAGTACCGGCAGGCTCCACTAGGCTGCTAAGAAACATCCAGGCCCGGAAACCTTTCCCAGTCACTCTGTGTATGCTGAGTGTAGGGCATCACACTGCACTCTTCCTTGGGAGAGCTGGATTTCCTCAGCACTCGAATAGCTCCAGGAAATCTGTTCTCTCAGGTCCTACATGTCAGGCAAATCTGCCTCATAGCCCTAGGCTGAGCGGCACTGACAAACCAAAACTGCTTTGCATTCCTCGTACAGAGTCATACCTTAAGACCCCATACTTAGAGGAGAAAGTCGGCTTGCGTTCCTGCCTTAACCACAGCACAGTCCTCCTCTTACACTGCAGGGTTTTAGAAGAAGCCAAGCCCCGAGAGCGTACCTAGAGCGTTCCTTGGGAGAGGCAGTTGGCTACACGGAGAACTCCGTGCCAAGGTAACGTTATTCAGGGAAGGGACCAGTGTGTAGCTAGAGTGTATATTTACTTGGAGAAATCACAAGGAGGTAGGCTGCGTGTTCGCTGGAAACGGGGACCTGATGGCACAGGCCTTGCCTTCCCATTTTGAATGCTCCATTCATGCTGCCTTGAAACTACCTTAATAAAAGTTTTAGGACGGTTCTCTAGTCACTGTAGGCAGGGCTCTGGGAAGGGCACGAGTGTTCTCTACATCGACAGGGTGCTTTCATAGCCTGGGTGGGAGCTCCTCCTGAGACGCTGTAGAGCTAAAAGGAAACTTGACGTGAGTCGTGTCCTCAAGGTAAAGCCTTGAATAGCCTGCCGTAGCGGAAGCTTGGAGCAGAGTCCTTGAAGCATTAGCTTTAGGTCTCTTTTCTTTTAAGGTTAGTAAGCTTTCAGGACACCGAGGACCTCGCGTGAGCACCCTATTCCCTGCAAGAACACCTAGGACCGGCAGGCTCCACTAGGCTGCTAAGAAACATCCAGGCCCGGAAACCTTTCCCTGTTACTCTGTGTCTGCTGAGTGTAGGGCAACACACTGCACTCTTCCTTGGGAGAGCTGAATTTCCTCAGCACTCCAACAGCTCCAGGAAATCTGTTCTCTCAGGTCCTACATGTCATGCAAATCTGCCTCATAGCCCTAGGCTGAGCGGCACTGACAAACCAAAACTGCTTTGCATTCCTCGTACAGAGTCATACCTTAAGACCCCATACTTAGAGGAGAAAGTCGGCTTGCGTTCCTGCCTTAACCACAGCACAGTTTTTCCTCTTACACTGCAGGGTGTTAGAAGAAGTTAAGCCCCGATAGCGTACCTAGAGCGTTCTTTGGGAGAGGCAGTTGGCTACACGGAGAACTCCGTGCCAAGGAAAGGTTATTCAGGGAAGGGACCAGTGTGTAGCTAGAGGGTATATTTACTCAGTAGAAATCACAAGGAGGTAGGCTGCGTGTTCCCTGGAAACGGGGACCTGATGGCACAGGCCTTGCCTTCCCATTTTGAATGCTCCATTCATGCTGCCTTGAAACCACCTAAATAACAGTTTTAGGACGGTTCTCTAGTCACTGTAGGCAGGGCTCTGGGAAGGGCACGAGTGTTCTCTACATCAACAGGGTGCTTTCATAGCCTGGGTGGGAGCTCCTCCTGAGACGCTCTAGAGCTAAAAGGAAACTTGACGTGAGTCCTGTCCTCAAGGTAAAGCCTTGAATAGCCTGCCGAAGCGGAAGCTTGGAGCAGAGTCCTTGAAGCATTAGCTTTAGGTCTCTTTTCTTTTAAGGTTAGTAAGCTTTCAGGACACCGAGGACCTCGCGTGGGCACCCTATTCCCTGCAAGAACACCTAGTACCGGCAGGCTCCACTAGGCTGCTAAGAAACATCCAGGCCCGGAAACCTTTCCCAGTCACTCTGTGTATGCTGAGTGTAGGGCATCACACTGCATTCTTCCTTGGGAGAGCTGGATTTCCTCAGCACTCGAATAGCTCCAGGAAATCTGTTCTCTCAGGTCCTACATGTCAGGCAAATCTGCCTCATAGCCCTAGGCTGAGCGGCACTGACAAACCAAAACTGCTTTGCATTCCTCGTACAGAGTCATACCTTAAGACCCCATACTTAGAGGAGAAAGTCGGCTTGCGTTCCTGCCTTAACCACAGCACAGTCCTCCTCTTACACTGCAGGGTTTTAGAAGAAGCCAAGCCCCGAGAGCGTACCTAGAGCGTTCCTTGGGAGAGGCAGTTGGCTACACGGAGAACTCCGTGCCAAGGTAACGTTATTCAGGGAAGGGACCAGTGTGTAGCTAGAGTGTATATTTACTTGGAGAAATCACAAGGAGGTAGGCTGCGTGTTCGCTGGAAACGGGGACCTGATGGCACAGGCCTTGCCTTCCCATTTTGAATGCTCCATTCATGCTGCCTTGAAACTACCTTAATAACAGTTTTAGGACGGTTCTCTAGTCACTGTAGGCAGGGCTCTGGGAAGGGCACGAGTGTTCTCTACATCGACAGGGTGCTTTCATAGCCTGGGTGGGAGCTCCTCCTGAGACGCTCTAGAGCTAAAAGGAAACTTGACGTGAGTCCTGTCCTCAAGGTAAAGCCTTGAATAGCCTGCCGTAGCGGAAGCTTGGAGCAGAGTCCTTGAAGCATTAGCTTTAGGTCTCTTTTCTTTTAAGGTTAGTAAGCTTTCAGGACACTGAGGACCTCGCGTGAGCACCCTATTCCCTGCAAGAACACCTAGGACCGGCAGGCTCCACTAGGCTGCTAAGAAACATCCAGGCCCGGAAACCTTTCCCTGTTACTCTGTGTCTGCTGAGTGTAGGGCAACACACTGCACTCTTCCTTGGGAGAGCTGGATTTCCTCAGCACTCCAACAGCTCCAGGAAATCTGTTCTCTCACGTCCTACACGTCATGCAAATCTGCCTCCTAGCCCTAGGCTGAGCGGCACTGAGAAACCAAAACTGCTTTGCATTCCTCGTACAGAGTCATACCTTAAGACCCCATACTTAGAGGAGAAAGTCGGCTTGCGTTCCTGCCTTAACCACAGCACAGTCCTCCTCTTACACTGCAGGGTTTTAGAAGAAGCTAAGCCCCGATAGCGTACCTAGAGCGTTCCTTGGGAGAGGCAGTTGGCTACACGGAGAACTCCGTGCCAAGGAAAGGTTATTCAGGGAAGGGACCAGTGTGTAGCTAGAGGGTATATTTACTCAGTAGAAATCACAAGGAGGTAGGCTGCGTGTTCCCTGGAAACGGGGACCTGATGGCACAGGCCTTGCCTTCCCATTTTGAATGCTCCATTCATGCTGCCTTGAAACCACCTAAATAACAGTTTTAGGACGGTTCTCTAGTCACTGTAGGCAGGGCTCTGGGAAGGGCACGAGTGTTCTCTCCATCAAGAGGGTGCTTTAATAGCCTGGGTGGGAGCTCCTCCTGAGACGCTCTAGAGCTAAAAGGAAACTTGATGTGAGTCCTGTCCTCAAGGTAAAGCCTTGAATAGCCTGCCGAAGCGGAAGCTTGGAGCAGAGTCCTTGAAGCATTAGCTTTAGGTCTCTTTTCTTTTAAGGTTAGTAAGCTTTCAGGACACCGAGGACCTCGCGTGGGCACCCTATTCCCTGCAAGAACACCTAGTACCGGCAGGCTCCACTAGGCTGCTAAGAAACATCCAGGCCTGGAAACCTTTCCCAGTCACTCTGTGTATGCTGAGTGTAGGGCATCACACTGCACTCTTCCTTGGGAGAGCTGGATTTCCTCAGCACTCGAATAGCTCCAGGAAATCTGTTCTCTCAGGTCCTACATGTCAGGCAAATCTGCCTCATAGCCCTAGGCTGAGCGGCACTGACAAACCAAAACTGCTTTGCATTCCTCGTACAGAGTCATACCTTAAGACCCCATACTTAGAGGAGAAAGTCGGCTTGCGTTCCTGCCTTAACCACACCACAGTCCTCCTCTTACATTGCAGGGTTTTAGAAGAAGCTAAGCCCCGATAGCGTACCTAGAGCGTTCCTTGGGAGAGGCAGTTGGCTACACGGAGAACTCCGTGCCAAGGAAAGGTTATTCAGGGAAGGGACCAGTGTGTAGCTAGAGTGTATATTTACTTGGAGAAATCACAAGGAGGTAGGCTGCGTGTTCGCTGGAAACGGGGACCTGATGGCATAGGCCTTGCCTTCCCATTTTGAATGCTCCATTCATGCTGCCTTGAAACTACCTTAATAACAGTTTTAGGACGGTTCTCTAGTCACTGTAGGCAGGGCTCTGGGAAGGGCACGAGTGTTCTCTCCATCAAGAGGGTGCTTTCATAGCCTGGGTGGGAGCTCCTCCTGAGACGCTCTAGAGCTAAAAGGAAACTTGACGTGAGTCCTGTCCTCAAGGTAAAGCCTTGAATAGCCTGCCGTAGCGGAAGCTTGGAGCAGAGTCCTTGAAGCATCAGCTTTAGGTCTCTTTTCTTTTAAGGTTAGTAAGCTTTCAGGACACTGAGGACCTCGCGTGAGCACCCTATTCCCTGCAAGAACACCTAGGACCGGCAGGCTCCACTAGGCTGCTAAGAAACATCCAGGCCCGGAAACCTTTCCCTGTTACTCTGTGTCTGCTGAGTGTAGGGCAACACACTGCACTCTTCCTTGGGAGAGCTGGATTTCCTCAGCACTCCAACAGCTCCAGGAAATCTGTTCTCTCACGTCCTACACGTCATGCAAATCTGCCTCCTAGCCCTAGGCTGAGCGGCACTGAGAAACCAAAACTGCTTTGCATTCCTCGTACAGAGTTATACCTTAAGACCCCATACTTAGAGGAGAAAGTCGGCTTGCGTTCCTGCCTTAACCACAGCACAGTCCTCCTCTTACACTGCAGGGTTTTAGTAGAAGCTAAGCCCCGATAGCGTACCTAGAGCGTTCCTTGGGAGAGGCAGTTGGCTACACGGAGAACTCCGTGCTAAGGTAACGTTATTCAGAGAAGGGACCAGTGTAGCTAGAGTGTATATTTACTTGGAGAAATCACAAGGAGGTAGGCTGCGTGTTCGCTGGAAACGGGGACCTGATGGCACAGGCCTTGCTTTCCCATTTTCAATGCTCCATTCATGCTGCCTTGAAACTACCTAAAAAACAGTTTTAGGACGGTTCTCTAGTCACTGTAGGCAGGGCTCTGGGAAGGGCACGAGTGTTCTCTCCATCAAGAGGGTGCTTTCATAGCCTGGGTGGGAGCTCCTCCTGAGACGCTCTAGAGCTAAAAGGAAACTTGACGTGAGTCCTTTCCTCTAGGTAAAGCCGTGAATAGCCTGCCGAAGCGGAAGCTTGGAACAGAGTCCTTGAAGCATTAGCTTTAGGTCTGTTTCTTTTAAAGTTAGTAAGCTTTCAGGACACCGAGGACCTCGCGTGGGCACCCTATTCCCTGCAAGAACACCTAGTACCGGCAGGCTCCACTAGGCTGCTAAGAAGCATCCAGGCCCAGAAACCTTTCCCAGTCACTCTGTGTATGCTGAGTGTAGGGCAACACACTGCATTCTTCCTTGGGAGAGCTGGATTTCCTCAGCACTCCAACAGCTCCAGGAAATCTGTTCTCTCACGTCCTACACGTCATGCAAATCTGCCTCCTAGCCCTAGGCTGAGCGGCACTGAGAAACCAAAACTGCTTTGCATTCCTCGTACAGAGTCATACCTTAAGACCCCATACTTAGAGGAGAAAGTCGGCTTGCGTTCCTGCCTTAACCACAGCACAGTTTTTCCTCTTACACTGCAGGGTGTTAGAAGAAGTTAAGCCCCGATAGCGTACCTAGAGCGTTCTTTGGGAGAGGCAGTTGGCTACACGGAGAACTCCGTGCCAAGGAAAGGTTATTCAGGGAAGGGACCAGTGTGTAGCTAGAGGGTATATTTACTCAGTAGAAATCACAAGGAGGTAGGCTGCGTGTTCCCTGGAAACGGGGACCTGATGGCACAGGCCTTGCCTTCCCATTTTGAATGCTCCATTCATGCTGCCTTGAAACCACCTAAATAACAGTTTTAGGACGGTTCTCTAGTCACTGTAGGCAGGGCTCTGGGAAGGGCACGAGTGTTCTCTACATCAAGAGGGTGCTTTAATAGCCTGGGTGGGAGCTCCTCCTGAGACGCTCTAGAGCTAAAAGGAAACTTGATGTGAGTCCTGTCCTCAAGGTAAAGCCTTGAATAGCCTGCCGAAGCGGAAGCTTGGAGCAGAGTCCTTGAAACATTAGCTTTAGGTCTCTTTTCTTTTAAGGTTAGTAAGCTTTCAGGACACCGAGGACCTCGCGTGGGCACCCTATTCCCTGCAAGAACACCTAGTACCGGCAGGCTCCACTAGGCTGCTAAGAAACATCCAGGCCTGGAAACCTTTCCCAGTCACTCTGTGTATGCTGAGTGTAGGGCATCACACTGCACTCTTCCTTGGGAGAGCTGGATTTCCTCAGCACTCGAATAGCTCCAGGAAATCTGTTCTCTCAGGTCCTACATGTCAGGCAAATCTGCCTCATAGCCCTAGGCTGAGCGGCACTGACAAACCAAAACTGCTTTGCATTCCTCGTACAGAGTCATACCTTAAGACCCCATACTTAGAGGAGAAAGTCGGCTTGCGTTCCTGCCTTAACCACACCACAGTCCTCCTCTTACATTGCAGGGTTTTAGAAGAAGCTAAGCCCCGATAGCGTACCTAGAGCGTTCCTTGGGAGAGGCAGTTGGCTACACGGAGAACTCCGTGCCAAGGAAAGGTTATTCAGGGAAGGGACCAGTGTGTAGCTAGAGTGTATATTTACTTGGAGAAATCACAAGGAGGTAGGCTGCGTGTTCGCTGGAAACGGGGACCTGATGGCACAGGCCTTGCCTTCCCATTTTGAATGCTCCATTCATGCTGCCTTGAAACTACCTTAATAACAGTTTTAGGACGGTTCTCTAGTCACTGTAGGCAGGGCTCTGGGAAGGGCACGAGTGTTCTCTACATCAACAGGGTGCTTTCATAGCCTGGGTGGGAGCTCCTCCTGAGACGCTCTGGAGCTAAAAGGAAACTTGACGTGAGTCCTGTCCTCAAGGTAAAGCCTTGAATAGCCTGCCGTAGCGGAAGCTTGGAGCAGAGTCCTTGAAGCATCAGCTTTAGGTCTCTTTTCTTTTAAGGTTAGTAAGCTTTCAGGACACTGAGGACCTCGCGTGAGCACCCTATTCCCTGCAAGAACACCTAGGACCGGCAGGCTCCACTAGGCTGCTAAGAAACATCCAGGCCCGGAAACCTTTCCCTGTTACTCTGTGTCTGCTGAGTGTAGGGCAACACACTGCACTCTTCCTTGGGAGAGCTGGATTTCCTCAGCACTCCAACAGCTCCAGGAAATCTGTTCTCTCACGTCCTACACGTCATGCAAATCTGCCTCCTAGCCCTAGGCTGAGCGGCACTGAAAAACCAAAACTGCTTTGCATTCCTCGTACAGAGTCATACCTTAAGACCCCATACTTAGAGGAGAAAGTCGGCTTGCGTTCCTGACTTAACCACAGCACAGTCCTCCTCTTACACTGCAGGGTTTTAGAAGAAGCTAAGCCCCGATAGCGTACCTCGAGCGTTCCTTGGGAGAGGCAGTTGGCTACACGGAGAACTCTGTGCTAAGGTAACGTTATTCAGGGAAAGGACCAGTGTAGCTAGAGTGTATATTTACTTCGAGAAATCACAAGGAGGTAGGCTGCGTGTTCGCTGGAAACGGGGACCTGATGGCACAGGCCTTGCTTTCCCATTTTCAATGCTCCATTCATGCTGCCTTGAAACTACCTAAAAAACAGTTTTAGGACGGTTCTCTAGTCACTGTAGGCACGGCTCTGGGAAGGGCACGAGTGTTCTCTCCGTCAACAGGGTGCTTTCATAGCCTGGGTGGGAGCTCCTCCTGAGACGCTCTAGAGCTAAAAGGAAACTTGACGTGAGTCCTTTCCTCTAGGTAAAGCCGTGAATAGCCTGCCGAAGCGGAAGCGTGGAACAGAGTCCTTGAAGCATTAGCTTTAGTTCTGTTTTCTTTTAAAGTTAGTAAGCTTTCAGGACACCGAGGACCTCGCGTGGGCACCCTATTCCCTGCAAGAACACCTAGTACCGGCAGGCTCCACTAGGCTGCTAAGAAGCATCCAGGCCCAGAAACCTTTCCCAGTCACTGTGTGTATGCTGAGTGTAGGGCAACACACTGCATTCTTCCTTGGGAGAGCTGGATTTCCTCAGCACTCCAACAGCTCCAGGAAATCTGTTCTCTCACGTCCTACACGTCATGCAAATCTGCCTCATAGCCCTAGGCTGAGCGGCACTGAGAAACCAAAACTGCTTTGCATTCCTCGTACAGAGTCATACCTTAAGACCCCATACTTAGAGGAGAAAGTCGGCTTGCGTTCCTGCCTTAACCACAGCACAGTTTTACCTCTTACACTGCAGGGTGTTAGAAGAAGTTAAGCCCCGATAGCGTACCTAGAGCGTTCTTTGGGAGAGGCAGTTGGCTACACGGAGAACTCCGTGCCAAGGAAAGGTTATTCAGGGAAGGGACCAGTGTGTAGCTAGAGGGTATATTTACTCAGTAGAAATCACAAGGAGGTAGGCTGCGTGTTCCCTGGAAACGGGGACCTGATGGCACAGGCCTTGCCTTCCCATTTTGAATGCTCCATTCATGCTGCCTTGAAACCACCTAAATAACAGTTTTAGGACGGTTCTCTAGTCACTGTAGGCAGGGCTCTGGGAAGGGCACGAGTGTTCTCTCCATCAAGAGGGTGCTTTAATAGCCTGGGTGGGAGCTCCTCCTGAGACGCTCTAGAGCTAAAAGGAAACTTGATGTGAGTCCTGTCCTCAAGGTAAAGCCTTGAATAGCCTGCCGAAGCGGAAGCTTGGAGCAGAGTCCTTGAAGCATTAGCTTTAGGTCTCTTTTCTTTTAAGGTTAGTAAGCTTTCAGGACACCGAGGACCTCGCGTGGGCACCCTATTCCCTGCAAGAACACCTAGTACCGGCAGGCTCCACTAGGCTGCTAAGAAACATCCAGGCCTGGAAACCTTTCCCAGTCACTCTGTGTATGCTGAGTGTAGGGCATCACACTGCACTCTTCCTTGGGAGAGCTGGATTTCCTCAGCACTCGAATAGCTCCAGGAAATCTGTTCTCTCAGGTCCTACATGTCAGGCAAATCTGCCTCATAGCCCTAGGCTGAGCGGCACTGACAAACCAAAACTGCTTTGCATTCCTCGTACAGAGTCATACCTTAAGACCCCATACTTAGAGGAGAAAGTCGGCTTGCGTTCCTGCCTTAACCACACCACAGTCCTCCTCTTACATTGCAGGGTTTTAGAAGAAGCTAAGCCCCGATAGCGTACCTAGAGCGTTCCTTGGGAGAGGCAGTTGGCTACACGGAGAACTCCGTGCCAAGGAAAGGTTATTCAGGGAAGGGACCAGTGTGTAGCTAGAGTGTATATTTACTTGGAGAAATCACAAGGAGGTAGGCTGCGTGTTCGCTGGAAACGGGGACCTGATGGCACAGGCCTTGCCTTCCCATTTTGAATGCTCCATTCATGCTGCCTTGAAACTACCTTAATAACAGTTTTAGGACGGTTCTCTAGTCACTGTAGGCAGGGCTCTGGGAAGGGCACGAGTGTTCTCTACATCAACAGGGTGCTTTCATAGCCTGGGTGGGAGCTCCTCCTGAGACGCTCTGGAGCTAAAAGGAAACTTGACGTGAGTCCTGTCCTCAAGGTAAAGCCTTGAATAGCCTGCCGTAGCGGAAGCTTGGAGCAGAGTCCTTGAAGCATCAGCTTTAGGTCTCTTTTCTTTTAAGGTTAGTAAGCTTTCAGGACACTGAGGACCTCGCGTGATCACCCTATTCCCTGCAAGAACACCTAGGACCGGCAGGCTCCACTAGGCTGCTAAGAAACATCCAGGCCCGGAAACCTTTCCCTGTTACTCTGTGTCTGCTGAGTGTAGGGCAACACACTGCACTCTTCCTTGGGAGAGCTGGATTTCCTCAGCACTCCAACAGCTCCAGGAAATCTGTTCTCTCACGTCCTACACGTCATGCAAATCTGCCTCCTAGCCCTAGGCTGAGCGGCACTGAAAAACCAAAACTGCTTTGCATTCCTCGTACAGAGTCATACCTTAAGACCCCATACTTAGAGGAGAAAGTCGGCTTCCGTTCCTGACTTAACCACAGCACAGTCCTCCTCTTACACTGCAGGGTTTTAGAAGAAGCTAAGCCCCGATAGCGTACCTCGAGCGTTCCTTGGGAGAGGCAGTTGGCTACACGGAGAACTCTGTGCTAAGGTAACGTTATTCAGGGAAAGGACCAGTGTAGCTAGAGTGTATATTTACTTCGAGAAATCACAAGGAGGTAGGCTGCGTGTTCGCTGGAAACGGGGACCTGATGGCACAGGCCTTGCTTTCCCATTTTCAATGCTCCATTCATGCTGCCTTGAAACTACCTAAAAAACAGTTTTAGGACGGTTCTCTAGTCACTGTAGGCACGGCTCTGGGAAGGGCACGAGTGTTCTCTCCATCAACAGGGTGCTTTCATAGCCTGGGTGGGAGCTCCTCCTGAGACGCTCTAGAGCTAAAAGGAAACTTGACGTGAGTCCTTTCCTCTAGGTAAAGCCGTGAATAGCCTGCCGAAGCGGAAGCGTGGAACAGAGTCCTTGAAGCATTAGCTTTAGTTCTGTTTTCTTTTAAAGTTAGTAAGCTTTCAGGACACCGAGGACCTCGCGTGGGCACCCTATTCCCTGCAAGAACACCTAGTACCGGCAGGCTCCACTAGGCTGCTAAGAAGCATCCAGGCCCAGAAACCTTTCCCAGTCACTGTGTGTATGCTGAGTGTAGGGCAACACACTGCATTCTTCCTTGGGAGAGCTGGATTTCCTCAGCACTCCAACAGCTCCAGGAAATCTGTTCTCTCACGTCCTACACGTCATGCAAATCTGCCTCATAGCCCTAGGCTGAGCGGCACTGACAAACCAAAACTGCTTTGCATTCCTCGTACAGAGTCATACCTTAAGACCCCATACTTAGAGGAGAAAGTCGGCTTGCGTTCCTGCCTTAACCACAGCACAGTTTTACCTCTTACACTGCAGGGTGTTAGAAGAAGTTAAGCCCCGATAGCGTACCTAGAGCGTTCTTTGGGAGAGGCAGTTGGCTACACGGAGAACTCCGTGCCAAGGAAAGGTTATTCAGGGAAGGGACCAGTGTGTAGCTAGAGGGTATATTTACTCAGTAGAAATCACAAGGAGGTAGGCTGCGTGTTCCCTGGAAACGGGGACCTGATGGCACAGGCCTTGCCTTCCCATTTTGAATGCTCCATTCATGCTGCCTTGAAACCACCTAAATAACAGTTTTAGGACGGTTCTCTAGTCACTGTAGGCAGGGCTCTGGGAAGGGCACGAGTGTTCTCTCCATCAAGAGGGTGCTTTAATAGCCTGGGTGGGAGCTCCTCCTGAGACGCTCTAGAGCTAAAAGGAAACTTGATGTGAGTCCTGTCCTCAAGGTAAAGCCTTGAATAGCCTGCCGAAGCGGAAGCTTGGAGCAGAGTCCTTGAAGCATTAGCTTTAGGTCTCTTTTCTTTTAAGGTTAGTAAGCTTTCAGGACACCGAGGACCTCGCGTGGGCACCCTATTCCCTGCAAGAACACCTAGTACCGGCAGGCTCCACTAGGCTGCTAAGAAACATCCAGGCCT
Organism: Balaenoptera ricei; assembly: GCF_028023285.1. Taxonomy (NCBI): domain Eukaryota; kingdom Metazoa; phylum Chordata; class Mammalia; order Artiodactyla; family Balaenopteridae; genus Balaenoptera; species Balaenoptera ricei. The sequence continues at coordinate 60,887,507 of NC_082652.1, forward strand.
GGAAACCTTTCCCAGTCACTCTGTGTATGCTGAGTGTAGGGCATCACACTGCACTCTTCCTTGGGAGAGCTGGATTTCCTCAGCACTCGAATAGCTCCAGGAAATCTGTTCTCTCAGGTCCTACATGTCAGGCAAATCTGCCTCATAGCCCTAGGCTGAGCGGCACTGACAAACCAAAACTGCTTTGCATTCCTCGTACAGAGTCATACCTTAAGACCCCATACTTAGAGGAGAAAGTCGGCTTGCGTTCCTGCCTTAACCACACCACAGTCCTCCTCTTACATTGCAGGGTTTTAGAAGAAGCTAAGCCCCGATAGCGTACCTAGAGCGTTCCTTGGGAGAGGCAGTTGGCTACACGGAGAACTCCGTGCCAAGGAAAGGTTATTCAGGGAAGGGACCAGTGTGTAGCTAGAGTGTATATTTACTTGGAGAAATCACAAGGAGGTAGGCTGCGTGTTCGCTGGAAACGGGGACCTGATGGCACAGGCCTTGCCTTCCCATTTTGAATGCTCCATTCATGCTGCCTTGAAACTACCTTAATAACAGTTTTAGGACGGTTCTCTAGTCACTGTAGGCAGGGCTCTGGGAAGGGCACGAGTGTTCTCTACATCAACAGGGTGCTTTCATAGCCTGGGTGGGAGCTCCTCCTGAGACGCTCTAGAGCTAAAAGGAAACTTGACGTGAGTCCTGTCCTCAAGGTAAAGCCTTGAATAGCCTGCCGTAGCGGAAGCTTGGAGCAGAGTCCTTGAAGCATCAGCTTTAGGTCTCTTTTCTTTTAAGGTTAGTAAGCTTTCAGGACACTGAGGACCTCGCGTGAGCACCCTATTCCCTGCAAGAACACCTAGGACCGGCAGGCTCCACTAGGCTGCTAAGAAACATCCAGCCCCGGAAACCTTTCCCTGTTACTCTGTGTCTGCTGAGTGTAGGGCAACACACTGCACTCTTCCTTGGGAGAGCTGGATTTCCTCAGCACTCCAACAGCTCCAGGAAATCTGTTCTCTCACGTCCTACACGTCATGCAAATCTGCCTCCTAGCCCTAGGCTGAGCGGCACTGAGAAACCAAAACTGCTTTGCATTCCTCGTACAGAGTCATACCTTAAGACCCCATACTTAGAGGAGAAAGTCGGCTTGCGTTCCTGCCTTAACCACAGCACAGTCCTCCTCTTACACTGCAGGGTTTTAGTAGAAGCTAAGCCCCGATAGCGTACCTAGAGCGTTCCTTGGGAGAGGCAGTTGGCTACATGGAGAACTCCGTGCTAAGGTAACGTTATTCAGGGAAGGGACCAGTGTAGCTAGAGTGTATATTTACTTGGAGAAATCACAAGGAGGTAGGCTGCGTGTTCGCTGGAAACGGGGACCTGATGGCACAGGCCTTGCCTTCCCATTTTCAATGCTCCATTCATGCTGCCTTGAAACTACCTAAAAAACAGTTTTAGGACGGTTCTCTAGTCACTGTAGGCAGGGCTCTGGGAAGGGCACGAGTGTTCTCTACATCAACAGGGTGCTTTCATAGCCTGGGTGGGAGCTCCTCCTGAGACGCTCTAGAGCTAAAAGGAAACTTGACGTGAGTCCTTTCCTGTAGGTAAAGCCGTGAATAGCCTGCCGAAGCGGAAGCTTGGAACAGAGTCCTTGAAGCATTAGCTTTAGGTCTGTTTCTTTTAAAGTTAGTAAGCTTTCAGGACACCGAGGACCTCGCGTGGGCACCCTATTCCCTGCAAGAACACCTAGTACCGGCAGGCTCCACTAGGCTGCTAAGAAGCATCCAGGCCCAGAAACCTTTCCCAGTCACTGTGTGTATGCTGAGTGTAGGGCAACACACTGCATTCTTCCTTGGGAGAGCTGGATTTCCTCAGCACTCCAACAGCTCCAGGAAATCTGTTCTCTCACGTCCTACACGTCATGCAAATCTGCCTCATAGCCCTAGGCTGAGCGGCACTGAGAAACCAAAACTGCTTTGCATTCCTCGTACAGAGTCATACCTTAAGACCCCATACTTAGAGGAGAAAGTCGGCTTGCGTTCCTGCCTTAACCACAGCACAGTTTTTCCTCTTACACTGCAGGGTGTTAGAAGAAGTTAAGCCCCGATAGCGTACCTAGAGCGTTCTTTGTGAGAGGCAGTTGGCTACACGGAGAACTCCGTGCCAAGGAAAGGTTATTCAGGGAAGGGACCAGTGTGTAGCTAGAGGGTATATTTACTCAGTAGAAATCACAAGGAGGTAGGCTGCGTGTTCCCTGGAAACGGGGACCTGATGGCACAGGCCTTGCCTTCCCATTTTGAATGCTCCATTCATGCTGCCTTGAAACCACCTAAATAACAGTTTTAGGACGGTTCTCTAGTCACTGTAGGCAGGGCTCTGGGAAGGGCACGAGTGTTCTCTCCATCAAGAGGGTGCTTTAATAGCCTGGGTGGGAGCTCCTCCTGAGACGCTCTAGAGCTAAAAGGAAACTTGATGTGAGTCCTGTCCTCAAGGTAAAGCCTTGAATAGCCTGCCGAAGCGGAAGCTTGGAGCAGAGTCCTTGAAGCATTAGCTTTAGGTCTCTTTTCTTTTAAGGTTAGTAAGCTTTCAGGACACCGAGGACCTCGCGTGGGCACCCTATTCCCTGCAAGAACACCTAGTACCGGCAGGCTCCACTAGGCTGCTAAGAAACATCCAGGCCTGGAAACCTTTCCCAGTCACTCTGTGTATGCTGAGTGTAGGGCATCACACTGCACTCTTCCTTGGGAGAGCTGGATTTCCTCAGCACTCGAATAGCTCCAGGAAATCTGTTCTCTCAGGTCCTACATGTCAGGCAAATCTGCCTCATAGCCCTAGGCTGAGCGGCACTGACAAACCAAAACTGCTTTGCATTCCTCGTACAGAGTCATACCTTAAGACCCCATATTTAGAGGAGAAAGTCGGCTTGCGTTCCTGCCTTAACCACACCACAGTCCTCCTCTTACATTGCAGGGTTTTAGAAGAAGCTAAGCCCCGATAGCGTACCTAGAGCGTTCCTTGGGAGAGGCAGTTGGCTACACGGAGAACTCCGTGCCAAGGAAAGGTTATTCAGGGAAGGGACCAGTGTGTAGCTAGAGTGTATATTTACTTGGAGAAATCACAAGGAGGTAGGCTGCGTGTTCGCTGGAAACGGGGACCTGATGGCACAGGCCTTGCCTTCCCATTTTGAATGCTCCATTCATGCTGCCTTGAAACTACCTTAATAACAGTTTTAGGACGGTTCTCTAGTCACTGTAGGCAGGGCTCTGGGAAGGGCACGAGTGTTCTCTACATCAACAGGGTGCTTTCATAGCCTGGGTGGGAGCTCCTCCTGAGACGCTCTAGAGCTAAAAGGAAACTTGACGTGAGTCCTGTCCTCAAGGTAAAGCCTTGAATAGCCTGCCGTAGCGGAAGCTTGGAGCAGAGTCCTTGAAGCATCAGCTTTAGGTCTCTTTTCTTTTAAGGTTAGTAAGCTTTCAGGACACTGAGGACCTCGCGTGAGCACCCTATTCCCTGCAAGAACACCTAGGACCGGCAGGCTCCACTAGGCTGCTAAGAAACATCCAGGCCCGGAAACCTTTCCCTGTTACTCTGTGTCTGCTGAGTGTAGGGCAACACACTGCACTCTTCCTTGGGAGAGCTGGATTTCCTCAGCACTCCAACAGCTCCAGGAAATCTGTTCTCTCACGTCCTACACGTCATGCAAATCTGCCTCCTAGCCCTAGGCTGAGCGGCACTGAGAAACCAAAACTGCTTTGCATTCCTCGTACAGAGTCATACCTTAAGACCCCATACTTAGAGGAGAAAGTCGGCTTGTGTTCCTGACTTAACCACAGCACAGTCCTCCTCTTACACTGCAGGGTTTTAGAAGAAGCTAAGCCCCGATAGCGTACCTCGAGCGTTCCTTGGGAGAGGCAGTTGGCTACACGGAGAACTCCGTGCTAAGGTAACGTTATTCAGGGAAGGGACCAGTGTAGCTAGAGTGTATATTTACTTGGAGAAATCACAAGGAGGTAGGCTGCGTGTTCGCTGGAAACGGGGACCTGATGGCACAGGCCTTGCTTTCCCATTTTCAATGCTCCATTCATGCTGCCTTGAAACTACCTAAAAAACAGTTTTAGGACGGTTCTCTAGTCACTGTAGGCAGGGCTCTGGGAAGGGCACGAGTGTTCTCTACATCAACAGGGTGCTTTCATAGCCTGGGTGGGAGCTCCTCCTGAGACGCTCTAGAGCTAAAAGGAAACTTGACGTGAGTCCTGTCCTCAAGGTAAAGCCTTGAATAGCCTGCCGAAGCGGAAGCTTGGAGCAGAGTCCTTGAAGCATTAGCTTTAGGTCTCTTTTCTTTTAAGGTTAGTAAGCTTTCAGGACACCGAGGACCTCGCGTGGGCACCCTATTCCCTGCAAGAACACCTAGTACCGGCAGGCTCCACTAGGCTGCTAAGAAACATCCAGGCCCGGAAACCTTTCCCAGTCACTCTGTGTATGCTGAGTGTAGGGGATCACACTGCACTCTTCCTTGGGAGAGCTGGATTTCCTCAGCACTCCAACAGCTCCAGGAAATCTGTTCTCTCACGTCCTACACGTCATGCAAATCTGCCTCCTAGCCCTAGGCTGAGCGGCACTGAGAAACCAAAACTGCTTTGCATTCCTCGTACAGAGTCATACCTTAAGACCCCATACTTAGAGGAGAAAGTCGGCTTGCGTTCCTGCCTTAACCACAGCACAGTCCTCCTCTTACACTGCAGGGTTTTAGTAGAAGCTAAGCCCCGATAGCGTACCTAGAGCGTTCCTTGGGAGAGGCAGTTGGCTACATGGAGAACTCCGTGCTAAGGTAACGTTATTCAGGGAAGGGACCAGTGTAGCTAGAGTGTATATTTACTTGGAGAAATCACAAGGAGGTAGGCTGCGTGTTCGCTGGAAACGGGGACCTGATGGCACAGGCCTTGCCTTCCCATTTTCAATGCTCCATTCATGCTGCCTTGAAACTACCTAAAAAACAGTTTTAGGACGGTTCTCTAGTCACTGTAGGCAGGGCTCTGGGAAGGGCACGAGTGTTCTCTACATCAACAGGGTGCTTTCATAGCCTGGGTGGGAGCTCCTCCTGAGACGCTCTAGAGCTAAAAGGAAACGACGTGAGTCCTTTCCTGTAGGTAAAGCCGTGAATAGCCTGCCGAAGCGGAAGCTTGGAACAGAGTCCTTGAAGCATTAGCTTTAGGTCTGTTTCTTTTAAAGTTAGTAAGCTTTCAGGACACCGAGGACCTCGCGTGGGCACCCTATTCCCTGCAAGAACACCTAGTACCGGCAGGCTCCACTAGGCTGCTAAGAAGCATCCAGGCCCAGAAACCTTTCCCAGTCACTGTGTGTATGCTGAGTGTAGGGCAACACACTGCATTCTTCCTTGGGAGAGCTGGATTTCCTCAGCACTCCAACAGCTCCAGGAAATCTGTTCTCTCACGTCCTACACGTCATGCAAATCTGCCTCATAGCCCTAGGCTGAGCGGCACTGAGAAACCAAAACTGCTTTGCATTCCTCGTACAGAGTCATACCTTAAGACCCCATACTTAGAGGAGAAAGTCGGCTTGCGTTCCTGCCTTAACCACAGCACAGTTTTTCCTCTTACACTGCAGGGTGTTAGAAGAAGTTAAGCCCCGATAGCGTACCTAGAGCGTTCTTTGGGAGAGGCAGTTGGCTACACGGAGAACTCCGTGCCAAGGAAAGGTTATTCAGGGAAGGGACCAGTGTGTAGCTAGAGGGTATATTTACTCAGTAGAAATCACAAGGAGGTAGGCTGCGTGTTCCCTGGAAACGGGGACCTGATGGCACAGGCCTTGCCTTCCCATTTTGAATGCTCCATTCATGCTGCCTTGAAACCACCTAAATAACAGTTTTAGGACGGTTCTCTAGTCACTGTAGGCAGGGCTCTGGGAAGGGCACGAGTGTTCTCTCCATCAAGAGGGTGCTTTAATAGCCTGGGTGGGAGCTCCTCCTGAGACGCTCTAGAGCTAAAAGGAAACTTGATGTGAGTCCTGTCCTCAAGGTAAAGCCTTGAATAGCCTGCCGAAGCGGAAGCTTGGAGCAGAGTCCTTGAAGCATTAGCTTTAGGTCTCTTTTCTTTTAAGGTTAGTAAGCTTTCAGGACACCGAGGACCTCGCGTGGGCACCCTATTCCCTGCAAGAACACCTAGTACCGGCAGGCTCCACTAGGCTGCTAAGAAACATCCAGGCCTGGAAACCTTTCCCAGTCACTCTGTGTATGCTGAGTGTAGGGCATCACACTGCACTCTTCCTTGGGAGAGCTGGATTTCCTCAGCACTCGAATAGCTCCAGGAAATCTGTTCTCTCAGGTCCTACATGTCAGGCAAATCTGCCTCATAGCCCTAGGCTGAGCGGCACTGACAAACCAAAACTGCTTTGCATTCCTCGTACAGAGTCATACCTTAAGACCCCATACTTAGAGGAGAAAGTCGGCTTGCGTTCCTGCCTTAACCACACCACAGTCCTCCTCTTACATTGCAGGGTTTTAGAAGAAGCTAAGCCCCGATAGCGTACCTAGAGCGTTCCTTGGGAGAGGCAGTTGGCTACACGGAGAACTCCGTGCCAAGGAAAGGTTATTCAGGGAAGGGACCAGTGTGTAGCTAGAGTGTATATTTACTTGGAGAAATCACAAGGAGGTAGGCTGCGTGTTCGCTGGAAACGGGGACCTGATGGCACAGGCCTTGCCTTCCCATTTTGAATGCTCCATTCATGCTGCCTTGAAACTACCTTAATAACAGTTTTAGGACGGTTCTCTAGTCACTGTAGGCAGGGCTCTGGGAAGGGCACGAGTGTTCTCTACATCAACAGGGTGCTTTCATAGCCTGGGTGGGAGCTCCTCCTGAGACGCTCTGGAGCTAAAAGGAAACTTGACGTGAGTCCTGTCCTCAAGGTAAAGCCTTGAATAGCCTGCCATAGCGGAAGCTTGGAGCAGAGTCCTTGAAGCATCAGCTTTAGGTCTCTTTTCTTTTAAGGTTAGTAAGCTTTCAGGACACTGAGGACCTCGCGTGAGCACCCTATTCCCTGCAAGAACACCTAGGACCGGCAGGCTCCACTAGGCTGCTAAGAAACATCCAGGCCCGGAAACCTTTCCCTGTTACTCTGTGTCTGCTGAGTGTAGGGCAACACACTGCACTCTTCCTTGGGAGAGCTGGATTTCCTCAGCACTCCAACAGCTCCAGGAAATCTGTTCTCTCACGTCCTACACGTCATGCAAATCTGCCTCCTAGCCCTAGGCTGAGCGGCACTGAGAAACCAAAACTGCTTTGCATTCCTCGTACAGAGTCATACCTTAAGACCCCATACTTAGAGGAGAAAGTCGGCTTGTGTTCCTGACTTAACCACAGCACAGTCCTCCTCTTACACTGCAGGGTTTTAGAAGAAGCTAAGCCCCGATAGCGTACCTCGAGCGTTCCTTGGGAGAGGCAGTTGGCTACACGGAGAACTCCGTGCTAAGGTAACGTTATTCAGGGAAGGGACCAGTGTAGCTAGAGTGTATATTTACTTGGAGAAATCACAAGGAGGTAGGCTGCGTGTTCGCTGGAAACGGGGACCTGATGGCACAGGCCTTGCTTTCCCATTTTCAATGCTCCATTCATGCTGCCTTGAAACTACCTAAAAAACAGTTTTAGGACGGTTCTCTAGTCACTGTAGGCAGGGCTCTGGGAAGGGCACGAGTGTTCTCTACATCAACAGGGTGCTTTCATAGCCTGGGTGGGAGCTCCTCCTGAGACGCTCTAGAGCTAAAAGGAAACTTGACGTGAGTCCTGTCCTCAAGGTAAAGCCTTGAATAGCCTGCCGAAGCGGAAGCTTGGAGCAGAGTCCTTGAAGCATTAGCTTTAGGTCTCTTTTCTTTTAAGGTTAGTAAGCTTTCAGGACACCGAGGACCTCGCGTGGGCACCCTATTCCCTGCAAGAACACCTAGTACCGGCAGGCTCCACTAGGCTGCTAAGAAACATCCAGGCCCGGAAACCTTTCCCAGTCACTCTGTGTATGCTGAGTGTAGGACATCACACTGCATTCTTCCTTGGGAGAGCTGGATTTCCTCAGCACTCGAATAGCTCCAGGAAATCTGTTCTCTCAGGTCCTACATGTCAGGCAAATCTGCCTCATAGCCCTAGGCTGAGCGGCACTGACAAACCAAAACTGCTTTGCATTCCTCGTACCGAGTCATACCTTAAGACCCCATACTTAGAGGAGAAAGTCGGCTTGCGTTCCTGCCTTAACCACAGCACAGTCCTCCTCTTACACTGCAGGGTTTTAGAAGAAGCCAAGCCCCGAGAGCGTACCTAGAGCGTTCCTTGGGAGAGGCAGTTGGCTACACGGAGAACTCCGTGCCAAGGTAACATTATTCAGGGAAGGGACCAGTGTGTAGCTAGAGTGTATATTTACTTGGAGAAATCACAAGGAGGTAGGCTGCGTGTTCGCTGGAAACGGGGACCTGATGGCACAGGCCTTGCCTTCCCATTTTGAATGCTCCATTCATGCTGCCTTGAAACTACCTTAATAACAGTTTTAGGACGGTTCTCTAGTCACTGTAGGCAGGGCTCTGGGAAGGGCACGAGTGTTCTCTACATCGACAGGGTGCTTTCATAGCCTGGGTGGGAGCTCCTCCTGAGACGCTCTAGAGCTAAAAGGAAACTTGATGTGAGTCCTGTCCTCAAGGTAAAGCCTTGAATAGCCTGCCGTAGCGGAAGCTTGGAGCAGAGTCCTTGAAGCATTAGCTTTAGGTCTCTTTTCTTTTAAGGTTAGTAAGCTTTCAGGACACTGAGGACCTCGCGTGAGCACCCTATTCCCTGCAAGAACACCTAGGACCGGCAGGCTCCACTAGGCTGCTAAGAAACATCCAGGCCCGGAAACCTTTCCCTGTTACTCTGTGTCTGCTGAGTGTAGGGCAACACACTGCACTCTTCCTTGGGAGAGCTGGATTTCCTCAGCACTCCAACAGCTCCAGGAAATCTGTTCTCTCACGTCCTACACGTCATGCAAATCTGCCTCCTAGCCCTAGGCTGAGCGGCACTGAGAAACCAAAACTGCTTTGCATTCCTCGTACAGAGTCATACCTTAAGACCCCATACTTAGAGGAGAAAGTCGGCTTGCGTTCCTGCCTTAACCACAGCACAGTCCTCCTCTTACACTGCAGGGTTTTAGAAGAAGCTAAGCCCCGATAGCGTACCTAGAGCGTTCCTTGGGAGAGGCAGTTGGCTACACGGAGAACTCCGTGCCAAGGAAAGGTTATTCAGAGAAGGGACCAGTGTGTAGCTAGAGGGTATATTTACTCAGTAGAAATCACAAGGAGGTAGGCTGCGTGTTCCCTGGAAACGGGGACCTGATGGCACAGGCCTTGCCTTCCCATTTTGAATGCTCCATTCATGCTGCCTTGAAACCACCTAAATAACAGTTTTAGGACGGTTCTCTAGTCACTGTAGGCAGGGCTCTGGGAAGGGCACGAGTGTTCTCTCCATCAAGAGGGTGCTTTAATAGCCTGGGTGGGAGCTCCTCCTGAGACGCTCTAGAGCTAAAAGGAAACTTGATGTGAGTCCTGTCCTCAAGGTAAAGCCTTGAATAGCCTGCCGAAGCGGAAGCTTGGAGCAGAGTCCTTGAAGCATTAGCTTTAGGTCTCTTTTCTTTTAAGGTTAGTAAGCTTTCAGGACACCGAGGACCTCGCGTGGGCACCCTATTCCCTGCAAGAACACCTAGTACCGGCAGGCTCCACTAGGCTGCTAAGAAACATCCAGGCCTGGAAACCTTTCCCAGTCACTCTGTGTATGCTGAGTGTAGGGCATCACACTGCACTCTTCCTTGGGAGAGCTGGATTTCCTCAGCACTCGAATAGCTCCAGGAAATCTGTTCTCTCAGGTCCTACATGTCAGGCAAATCTGCCTCATAGCCCTAGGCTGAGCGGCACTGACAAACCAAAACTGCTTTGCATTCCTCGTACAGAGTCATACCTTAAGACCCCATACTTAGAGGAGAAAGTCGGCTTGCGTTCCTGCCTTAACCACACCACAGTCCTCCTCTTACATTGCAGGGTTTTAGAAGAAGCTAAGCCCCGATAGCGTACCTAGAGCGTTCCTTGGGAGAGGCAGTTGGCTACACGGAGAACTCCGTGCCAAGGAAAGGTTATTCAGGGAAGGGACCAGTGTGTAGCTAGAGTGTATATTTACTTGGAGAAATCACAAGGAGGTAGGCTGCGTGTTCGCTGGAAACGGGGACCTGATGGCACAGGCCTTGCCTTCCCATTTTGAATGCTCCATTCATGCTGCCTTGAAACTACCTTAATAACAGTTTTAGGACGGTTCTCTAGTCACTGTAGGCAGGGCTCTGGGAAGGGCACGAGTGTTCTCTCCATCAACAGGGTGCTTTCATAGCCTGGGTGGGAGCTCCTCCTGAGACGCTCTAGAGCTAAAAGGAAACTTGACGTGAGTCCTGTCCTCAAGGTAAAGCCTTGAATAGCCTGCCGTAGCGGAAGCTTGGAGCAGAGTCCTTGAAGCATCAGCTTTAGGTCTCTTTTCTTTTAAGGTTAGTAAGCTTTCAGGACACTGAGGACCTCGCGTGAGCACCCTATTCCCTGCAAGAACACCTAGGACCGGCAGGCTCCACTAGGCTGCTAAGAAACATCCAGGCCCGGAAACCTTTCCCTGTTACTCTGTGTCTGCTGAGTGTAGGGCAACACACTGCACTCTTCCTTGGGAGAGCTGGATTTCCTCAGCACTCCAACAGCTCCAGGAAATCTGTTCTCTCACGTCCTACACGTCATGCAAATCTGCCTCCTAGCCCTAGGCTGAGCGGCACTGAGAAACCAAAACTGCTTTGCATTCCTCGTACAGAGTCATACCTTAAGACCCCATACTTAGAGGAGAAAGTCGGCTTGCGTTCCTGCCTTAACCACAGCACAGTCCTCCTCTTACACTGCAGGGTTTTAGAAGAAGCTAAGCCCCGATAGCGTACCTAGAGCGTTCCTTGGGAGAGGCAGTTGGCTACACGGAGAACTCCGTGCCAAGGAAAGGTTATTCAGAGAAGGGACCAGTGTGTAGCTAGAGGGTATATTTACTCAGTAGAAATCACAAGGAGGTAGGCTGCGTGTTCCCTGGAAACGGGGACCTGATGGCACAGGCCTTGCCTTCCCATTTTGAATGCTCCATTCATGCTGCCTTGAAACCACCTAAATAACAGTTTTAGGACGGTTCTCTAGTCACTGTAGGCAGGGCTCTGGGAAGGGCACGAGTGTTCTCTCCATCAAGAGGGTGCTTTAATAGCCTGGGTGGGAGCTCCTCCTGAGACGCTCTAGAGCTAAAAGGAAACTTGATGTGAGTCCTGTCCTCAAGGTAAAGCCTTGAATAGCCTGCCGAAGCGGAAGCTTGGAGCAGAGTCCTTGAAGCATTAGCTTTAGGTCTCTTTTCTTTTAAGGTTAGTAAGCTTTCAGGACACCGAGGACCTCGCGTGGGCACCCTATTCCCTGCAAGAACACCTAGTACCGGCAGGCTCCACTAGGCTGCTAAGAAACATCCAGGCCTGGAAACCTTTCCCAGTCACTCTGTGTATGCTGAGTGTAGGGCATCACACTGCACTCTTCCTTGGGAGAGCTGGATTTCCTCAGCACTCGAATAGCTCCAGGAAATCTGTTCTCTCAGGTCCTACATGTCAGGCAAATCTGCCTCATAGCCCTAGGCTGAGCGGCACTGACAAACCAAAACTGCTTTGCATTCCTCGTACAGAGTCATACCTTAAGACCCCATACTTAGAGGAGAAAGTCGGCTTGCGTTCCTGCCTTAACCACACCACAGTCCTCCTCTTACATTGCAGGGTTTTAGAAGAAGCTAAGCCCCGATAGCGTACCTAGAGCGTTCCTTGGGAGAGGCAGTTGGCTACACGGAGAACTCCGTGCCAAGGAAAGGTTATTCAGGGAAGGGACCAGTGTGTAGCTAGAGTGTATATTTACTTGGAGAAATCACAAGGAGGTAGGCTGCGTGTTCGCTGGAAACGGGGACCTGATGGCACAGGCCTTGCCTTCCCATTTTGAATGCTCCATTCATGCTGCCTTGAAACTACCTTAATAACAGTTTTAGGACGGTTCTCTAGTCACTGTAGGCAGGGCTCTGGGAAGGGCACGAGTGTTCTCTACATCAACAGGGTGCTTTCATAGCCTGGGTGGGAGCTCCTCCTGAGACGCTCTAGAGCTAAAAGGAAACTTGACGTGAGTCCTGTCCTCAAGGTAAAGCCTTGAATAGCCTGCCGTAGCGGAAGCTTGGAGCAGAGTCCTTGAAGCATCAGCTTTAGGTCTCTTTTCTTTTAAGGTTAGTAAGCTTTCAGGACACTGAGGACCTCGCGTGAGCACCCTATTCCCTGCAAGAACACCTAGGACCGGCAGGCTCCACTAGGCTGCTAAGAAACATCCAGGCCCGGAAACCTTTCCCTGTTACTCTGTGTCTGCTGAGTGTAGGGCAACACACTGCACTCTTCCTTGGGAGAGCTGGATTTCCTCAGCACTCCAACAGCTCCAGGAAATCTGTTCTCTCACGTCCTACACGTCATGCAAATCTGCCTCCTAGCCCTAGGCTGAGCGGCACTGAGAAACCAAAACTGCTTTGCATTCCTCGTACAGAGTCATACCTTAAGACCCCATACTTAGAGGAGAAAGTCGGCTTGCGTTCCTGCCTTAACCACAGCACAGTCCTCCTCTTACACTGCAGGGTTTTAGTAGAAGCTAAGCCCCGATAGCGTACCTAGAGCGTTCCTTGGGAGAGGCAGTTGGCTACACGGAGAACTCCGTGCTAAGGTAACGTTATTCAGGGAAGGGACCAGTGTAGCTAGAGTGTATATTTACTTGGAGAAATCACAAGGAGGTAGGCTGCGTGTTCGCTGGAAACGGGGACCTGATGGCACAGGCCTTGCTTTCCCATTTTCAATGCTCCATTCATGCTGCCTTGAAACTACCTAAAAAACAGTTTTAGGACGGTTCTCTAGTCACTGTAGGCAGGGCTCTGGGAAGGGCACGAGTGTTCTCTCCATCAAGAGGGTGCTTTCATAGCCTGGGTGGGAGCTCCTCCTGAGACGCTCTAGAGCTAAAAGGAAACTTGACGTGAGTCCTTTCCTCTAGGTAAAGCCGTGAATAGCATGCCGAAGCGGAAGCTTGGAACAGAGTCCTTGAAGCATTAGCTTTAGGTCTGTTTCTTTTAAAGTTAGTAAGCTTTCAGGACACCGAGGACCTCGCGTGGGCATCCTATTCCCTGCAAGAACACCTAGTACCGGCAGGCTCCACTAGGCTGCTAAGAAGCATCCAGGCCCAGAAACCTTTCCCAGTCACTCTGTGTATGCTGAGTGTAGGGCAACACACTGCATTCTTCCTTGGGAGAGCTGGATTTCCTCAGCACTCCAACAGCTCCAGGAAATCTGTTCTCTCACGTCCTACACGTCATGCAAATCTGCCTCCTAGCCCTAGGCTGAGCGGCACTGAGAAACCAAAACTGCTTTGCATTCCTCGTACAGAGTCATACCTTAAGACCCCATACTTAGAGGAGAAAGTCGGCTTGCGTTCCTGCCTTAACCACAGCACAGTTTTTCCTCTTACACTGCAGGGTGTTAGAAGAAGTTAAGCCCCGATAGCGTACCTAGAGCGTTCTTTGGGAGAGGCAGTTGGCTACACGGAGAACTCCGTGCCAAGGAAAGGTTATTCAGGGAAGGGACCAGTGTGTAGCTAGAGGGTATATTTACTCAGTAGAAATCACAAGGAGGTAGGCTGCGTGTTCCCTGGAAACGGGGACCTGATGGCACAGGCCTTGCCTTCCCATTTTGAATGCTCCATTCATGCTGCCTTGAAACCACCTAAATAACAGTTTTAGGACGGTTCTCTAGTCACTGTAGGCAGGGCTCTGGGAAGGGCACGAGTGTTCTCTCCATCAAGAGGGTGCTTTAATAGCCTGGGTGGGAGCTCCTCCTGAGACGCTCTAGAGCTAAAAGGAAACTTGATGTGAGTCCTGTCCTCAAGGTAAAGCCTTGAATAGCCTGCCGAAGCGGAAGCTTGGAGCAGAGTCCTTGAAGCATTAGCTTTAGGTCTCTTTTCTTTTAAGGTTAGTAAGCTTTCAGGACACCGAGGACCTCGCGTGGGCACCCTATTCCCTGCAAGAACACCTAGTACCGGCAGGCTCCACTAGGCTGCTAAGAAACATCCAGGCCTGGAAACCTTTCCCAGTCACTCTGTGTATGCTGAGTGTAGGGCATCACACTGCACTCTTCCTTGGGAGAGCTGGATTTCCTCAGCACTCGAATAGCTCCAGGAAATCTGTTCTCTCAGGTCCTACATGTCAGGCAAATCTGCCTCATAGCCCTAGGCTGAGCGGCACTGACAAACCAAAACTGCTTTGCATTCCTCGTACAGAGTCATACCTTAAGACCCCATACTTAGAGGAGAAAGTCGGCTTGCGTTCCTGCCTTAACCACACCACAGTCCTCCTCTTACATTGCAGGGTTTTAGAAGAAGCTAAGCCCCGATAGCGTACCTAGAGCGTTCCTTGGGAGAGGCAGTTGGCTACACGGAGAACTCTGTGCTAAGGTAACGTTATTCAGGGAAAGGACCAGTGTAGCTAGAGTGTATATTTACTTGGAGAAATCACAAGGAGGTAGGCTGCGTGTTCGCTGGAAACGGGGACCTGATGGCACAGGCCTTGCTTTCCCATTTTCAATGCTCCATTCATGCTGCCTTGAAACTACCTAAAAAACAGTTTTAGGACGGTTCTCTAGTCACTGTAGGCACGGCTCTGGGAAGGGCACGAGTGTTCTCTCCATCAACAGGGTGCTTTCATAGCCTGGGTGGGAGCTCCTCCTGAGACGCTCTAGAGCTAAAAGGAAACTTGACGTGAGTGCTGTCCTCAAGGTAAAGCCTTGAATAGCCTGCCGAAGCGGAAGCTTGGAGCAGAGTCCTTGAAGCATTAGCTTTAGGTCTCTTTTCTTTTAAGGTTAGTAAGCTTTCAGGACACCGAGGACCTCGCGTGGGCACCCTATTCCCTGCAAGAACACCTAGTACCGGCAGGCTCCACTAGGCTGCTAAGAAACATCCAGGCCCGGAAACCTTTCCCAGTCACTCTGTGTATGCTGAGTGTAGGGCATCACACTGCACTCTTCCTTGGGAGAGCTGGATTTCCTCAGCACTCGAATAGCTCCAGGAAATCTGTTCTCTCAGGTCCTACATGTCAGGCAAATCTGCCTCATAGCCCTAGGCTGAGCGGCACTGACAAACCAAAACTGCTTTGCATTCCTCGTACAGAGTCATACCTTAAGACCCCATACTTAGAGGAGAAAGTCGGCTTGCGTTCCTGCCTTAACCACAGCACAGTCCTCCTCTTACACTGCAGGGTTTTAGAAGAAGCCAAGCCCCGAGAGCGTACCTAGAGCGTTCCTTGGGAGAGGCAGTTGGCTACACGGAGAACTCCGTGCCAAGGTAACGTTATTCAGGGAAGGGACCAGTGTGTAGCTAGAGTGTATATTTACTTGGAGAAATCACAAGGAGGTAGGCTGCGTGTTCGCTGGAAACGGGGACCTGATGGCACAGGCCTTGCCTTCCCATTTTGAATGCTCCATTCATGCTGCCTTGAAACTACCTTAATAAAAGTTTTAGGACGGTTCTCTAGTCACTGTAGGCAGGGCTCTGGGAAGGGCACGAGTGTTCTCTACATCGACAGGGTGCTTTCATAGCCTGGGTGGGAGCTCCTCCTGAGACGCTGTAGAGCTAAAAGGAAACTTGACGTGAGTCGTGTCCTCAAGGTAAAGCCTTGAATAGCCTGCCGTAGCGGAAGCTTGGAGCAGAGTCCTTGAAGCATTAGCTTTAGGTCTCTTTTCTTTTAAGGTTAGTAAGCTTTCAGGACACCGAGGACCTCGCGTGAGCACCCTATTCCCTGCAAGAACACCTAGGACCGGCAGGCTCCACTAGGCTGCTAAGAAACATCCAGGCCCGGAAACCTTTCCCTGTTACTCTGTGTCTGCTGAGTGTAGGGCAACACACTGCACTCTTCCTTGGGAGAGCTGAATTTCCTCAGCACTCCAACAGCTCCAGGAAATCTGTTCTCTCAGGTCCTACATGTCATGCAAATCTGCCTCATAGCCCTAGGCTGAGCGGCACTGACAAACCAAAACTGCTTTGCATTCCTCGTACAGAGTCATACCTTAAGACCCCATACTTAGAGGAGAAAGTCGGCTTGCGTTCCTGCCTTAACCACAGCACAGTTTTTCCTCTTACACTGCAGGGTGTTAGAAGAAGTTAAGCCCCGATAGCGTACCTAGAGCGTTCTTTGGGAGAGGCAGTTGGCTACACGGAGAACTCCGTGCCAAGGAAAGGTTATTCAGGGAAGGGACCAGTGTGTAGCTAGAGGGTATATTTACTCAGTAGAAATCACAAGGAGGTAGGCTGCGTGTTCCCTGGAAACGGGGACCTGATGGCACAGGCCTTGCCTTCCCATTTTGAATGCTCCATTCATGCTGCCTTGAAACCACCTAAATAACAGTTTTAGGACGGTTCTCTAGTCACTGTAGGCAGGGCTCTGGGAAGGGCACGAGTGTTCTCTACATCAACAGGGTGCTTTCATAGCCTGGGTGGGAGCTCCTCCTGAGACGCTCTAGAGCTAAAAGGAAACTTGACGTGAGTCCTGTCCTCAAGGTAAAGCCTTGAATAGCCTGCCGAAGCGGAAGCTTGGAGCAGAGTCCTTGAAGCATTAGCTTTAGGTCTCTTTTCTTTTAAGGTTAGTAAGCTTTCAGGACACCGAGGACCTCGCGTGGGCACCCTATTCCCTGCAAGAACACCTAGTACCGGCAGGCTCCACTAGGCTGCTAAGAAACATCCAGGCCCGGAAACCTTTCCCAGTCACTCTGTGTATGCTGAGTGTAGGGCATCACACTGCATTCTTCCTTGGGAGAGCTGGATTTCCTCAGCACTCGAATAGCTCCAGGAAATCTGTTCTCTCAGGTCCTACATGTCAGGCAAATCTGCCTCATAGCCCTAGGCTGAGCGGCACTGACAAACCAAAACTGCTTTGCATTCCTCGTACAGAGTCATACCTTAAGACCCCATACTTAGAGGAGAAAGTCGGCTTGCGTTCCTGCCTTAACCACAGCACAGTCCTCCTCTTACACTGCAGGGTTTTAGAAGAAGCCAAGCCCCGAGAGCGTACCTAGAGCGTTCCTTGGGAGAGGCAGTTGGCTACACGGAGAACTCCGTGCCAAGGTAACGTTATTCAGGGAAGGGACCAGTGTGTAGCTAGAGTGTATATTTACTTGGAGAAATCACAAGGAGGTAGGCTGCGTGTTCGCTGGAAACGGGGACCTGATGGCACAGGCCTTGCCTTCCCATTTTGAATGCTCCATTCATGCTGCCTTGAAACTACCTTAATAACAGTTTTAGGACGGTTCTCTAGTCACTGTAGGCAGGGCTCTGGGAAGGGCACGAGTGTTCTCTACATCGACAGGGTGCTTTCATAGCCTGGGTGGGAGCTCCTCCTGAGACGCTCTAGAGCTAAAAGGAAACTTGACGTGAGTCCTGTCCTCAAGGTAAAGCCTTGAATAGCCTGCCGTAGCGGAAGCTTGGAGCAGAGTCCTTGAAGCATTAGCTTTAGGTCTCTTTTCTTTTAAGGTTAGTAAGCTTTCAGGACACTGAGGACCTCGCGTGAGCACCCTATTCCCTGCAAGAACACCTAGGACCGGCAGGCTCCACTAGGCTGCTAAGAAACATCCAGGCCCGGAAACCTTTCCCTGTTACTCTGTGTCTGCTGAGTGTAGGGCAACACACTGCACTCTTCCTTGGGAGAGCTGGATTTCCTCAGCACTCCAACAGCTCCAGGAAATCTGTTCTCTCACGTCCTACACGTCATGCAAATCTGCCTCCTAGCCCTAGGCTGAGCGGCACTGAGAAACCAAAACTGCTTTGCATTCCTCGTACAGAGTCATACCTTAAGACCCCATACTTAGAGGAGAAAGTCGGCTTGCGTTCCTGCCTTAACCACAGCACAGTCCTCCTCTTACACTGCAGGGTTTTAGAAGAAGCTAAGCCCCGATAGCGTACCTAGAGCGTTCCTTGGGAGAGGCAGTTGGCTACACGGAGAACTCCGTGCCAAGGAAAGGTTATTCAGGGAAGGGACCAGTGTGTAGCTAGAGGGTATATTTACTCAGTAGAAATCACAAGGAGGTAGGCTGCGTGTTCCCTGGAAACGGGGACCTGATGGCACAGGCCTTGCCTTCCCATTTTGAATGCTCCATTCATGCTGCCTTGAAACCACCTAAATAACAGTTTTAGGACGGTTCTCTAGTCACTGTAGGCAGGGCTCTGGGAAGGGCACGAGTGTTCTCTCCATCAAGAGGGTGCTTTAATAGCCTGGGTGGGAGCTCCTCCTGAGACGCTCTAGAGCTAAAAGGAAACTTGATGTGAGTCCTGTCCTCAAGGTAAAGCCTTGAATAGCCTGCCGAAGCGGAAGCTTGGAGCAGAGTCCTTGAAGCATTAGCTTTAGGTCTCTTTTCTTTTAAGGTTAGTAAGCTTTCAGGACACCGAGGACCTCGCGTGGGCACCCTATTCCCTGCAAGAACACCTAGTACCGGCAGGCTCCACTAGGCTGCTAAGAAACATCCAGGCCTGGAAACCTTTCCCAGTCACTCTGTGTATGCTGAGTGTAGGGCATCACACTGCACTCTTCCTTGGGAGAGCTGGATTTCCTCAGCACTCGAATAGCTCCAGGAAATCTGTTCTCTCAGGTCCTACATGTCAGGCAAATCTGCCTCATAGCCCTAGGCTGAGCGGCACTGACAAACCAAAACTGCTTTGCATTCCTCGTACAGAGTCATACCTTAAGACCCCATACTTAGAGGAGAAAGTAGGCTTGCGTTCCTGCCTTAACCACACCACAGTCCTCCTCTTACATTGCAGGGTTTTAGAAGAAGCTAAGCCCCGATAGCGTACCTAGAGCGTTCCTTGGGAGAGGCAGTTGGCTACACGGAGAACTCCGTGCCAAGGAAAGGTTATTCAGGGAAGGGACCAGTGTGTAGCTAGAGTGTATATTTACTTGGAGAAATCACAAGGAGGTAGGCTGCGTGTTCGCTGGAAACGGGGACCTGATGGCACAGGCCTTGCCTTCCCATTTTGAATGCTCCATTCATGCTGCCTTGAAACTACCTTAATAACAGTTTTAGGACGGTTCTCTAGTCACTGTAGGCAGGGCTCTGGGAAGGGCACGAGTGTTCTCTCCATCAAGAGGGTGCTTTCATAGCCTGGGTGGGAGCTCCTCCTGAGACGCTCTAGAGCTAAAAGGAAACTTGACGTGAGTGCTGTCCTCAAGGTAAAGCCTTGAATAGCCTGCCGTAGCGGAAGCTTGGAGCAGAGTCCTTGAAGCATCAGCTTTAGGTCTCTTTTCTTTTAAGGTTAGTAAGCTTTCAGGACACTGAGGACCTCGCGTGAGCACCCTATTCCCTGCAAGAACACCTAGGACCGGCAGGCTCCACTAGGCTGCTAAGAAACATCCAGGCCCGGAAACCTTTCCCTGTTACTCTGTGTCTGCTGAGTGTAGGGCAACACACTGCACTCTTCCTTGGGAGAGCTGGATTTCCTCAGCACTCCAACAGCTCCAGGAAATCTGTTCTCTCACGTCCTACACGTCATGCAAATCTGCCTCCTAGCCCTAGGCTGAGCGGCACTGAGAAACCAAAACTGCTTTGCATTCCTCGTACAGAGTTATACCTTAAGACCCCATACTTAGAGGAGAAAGTCGGCTTGCGTTCCTGCCTTAACCACAGCACAGTCCTCCTCTTACACTGCAGGGTTTTAGTAGAAGCTAAGCCCCGATAGCGTACCTAGAGCGTTCCTTGGGAGAGGCAGTTGGCTACACGGAGAACTCCGTGCTAAGGTAACGTTATTCAGGGAAGGGACCAGTGTAGCTAGAGTGTATATTTACTTGGAGAAATCACAAGGAGGTAGGCTGCGTGTTCGCTGGAAACGGGGACCTGATGGCACAGGCCTTGCTTTCCCATTTTCAATGCTCCATTCATGCTGCCTTGAAACTACCTAAAAAACAGTTTTAGGACGGTTCTCTAGTCACTGTAGGCAGGGCTCTGGGAAGGGCACGAGTGTTCTCTCCATCAAGAGGGTGCTTTCATAGCCTGGGTGGGAGCTCCTCCTGAGACGCTCTAGAGCTAAAAGGAAACTTGACGTGAGTCCTTTCCTCTAGGTAAAGCCGTGAATAGCCTGCCGAAGCGGAAGCTTGGAACAGAGTCCTTGAAGCATTAGCTTTAGGTCTGTTTCTTTTAAAGTTAGTAAGCTTTCAGGACACCGAGGACCTCGCGTGGGCACCCTATTCCCTGCAAGAACACCTAGTACCGGCAGGCTCCACTAGGCTGCTAAGAAGCATCCAGGCCCAGAAACCTTTCCCAGTCACTCTGTGTATGCTGAGTGTAGGGCAACACACTGCATTCTTCCTTGGGAGAGCTGGATTTCCTCAGCACTCCAACAGCTCCAGGAAATCTGTTCTCTCACGTCCTACACGTCATGCAAATCTGCCTCCTAGCCCTAGGCTGAGCGGCACTGAGAAACCAAAACTGCTTTGCATTCCTCGTACAGAGTCATACCTTAAGACCCCATACTTAGAGGAGAAAGTCGGCTTGCGTTCCTGCCTTAACCACAGCACAGTTTTTCCTCTTACACTGCAGGGTGTTAGAAGAAGTTAAGCCCCGATAGCGTACCTAGAGCGTTCTTTGGGAGAGGCAGTTGGCTACACGGAGAACTCCGTGCCAAGGAAAGGTTATTCAGGGAAGGGACCAGTGTGTAGCTAGAGGGTATATTTACTCAGTAGAAATCACAAGGAGGTAGGCTGCGTGTTCCCTGGAAACGGGGACCTGATGGCACAGGCCTTGCCTTCCCATTTTGAATGCTCCATTCATGCTGCCTTGAAACCACCTAAATAACAGTTTTAGGACGGTTCTCTAGTCACTGTAGGCAGGGCTCTGGGAAGGGCACGAGTGTTCTCTACATCAAGAGGGTGCTTTAATAGCCTGGGTGGGAGCTCCTCCTGAGACGCTCTAGAGCTAAAAGGAAACTTGATGTGAGTCCTGTCCTCAAGGTAAAGCCTTGAATAGCCTGCCGAAGCGGAAGCTTGGAGCAGAGTCCTTGAAACATTAGCTTTAGGTCTCTTTTCTTTTAAGGTTAGTAAGCTTTCAGGACACCGAGGACCTCGCGTGGGCACCCTATTCCCTGCAAGAACACCTAGTACCGGCAGGCTCCACTAGGCTGCTAAGAAACATCCAGGCCTGGAAACCTTTCCCAGTCACTCTGTGTATGCTGAGTGTAGGGCATCACACTGCACTCTTCCTTGGGAGAGCTGGATTTCCTCAGCACTCGAATAGCTCCAGGAAATCTGTTCTCTCAGGTCCTACATGTCAGGCAAATCTGCCTCATAGCCCTAGGCTGAGCGGCACTGACAAACCAAAACTGCTTTGCATTCCTCGTACAGAGTCATACCTTAAGACCCCATACTTAGAGGAGAAAGTCGGCTTGCGTTCCTGCCTTAACCACACCACAGTCCTCCTCTTACATTGCAGGGTTTTAGAAGAAGCTAAGCCCCGATAGCGTACCTAGAGCGTTCCTTGGGAGAGGCAGTTGGCTACACGGAGAACTCCGTGCCAAGGAAAGGTTATTCAGGGAAGGGACCAGTGTGTAGCTAGAGTGTATATTTACTTGGAGAAATCACAAGGAGGTAGGCTGCGTGTTCGCTGGAAACGGGGACCTGATGGCACAGGCCTTGCCTTCCCATTTTGAATGCTCCATTCATGCTGCCTTGAAACTACCTTAATAACAGTTTTAGGACGGTTCTCTAGTCACTGTAGGCAGGGCTCTGGGAAGGGCACGAGTGTTCTCTACATCAACAGGGTGCTTTCATAGCCTGGGTGGGAGCTCCTCCTGAGACGCTCTGGAGCTAAAAGGAAACTTGACGTGAGTCCTGTCCTCAAGGTAAAGCCTTGAATAGCCTGCCGTAGCGGAAGCTTGGAGCAGAGTCCTTGAAGCATCAGCTTTAGGTCTCTTTTCTTTTAAGGTTAGTAAGCTTTCAGGACACTGAGGACCTCGCGTGAGCACCCTATTCCCTGCAAGAACACCTAGGACCGGCAGGCTCCACTAGGCTGCTAAGAAACATCCAGGCCCGGAAACCTTTCCCTGTTACTCTGTGTCTGCTGAGTGTAGGGCAACACACTGCACTCTTCCTTGGGAGAGCTGGATTTCCTCAGCACTCCAACAGCTCCAGGAAATCTGTTCTCTCACGTCCTACACGTCATGCAAATCTGCCTCCTAGCCCTAGGCTGAGCGGCACTGAAAAACCAAAACTGCTTTGCATTCCTCGTACAGAGTCATACCTTAAGACCCCATACTTAGAGGAGAAAGTCGGCTTGCGTTCCTGACTTAACCACAGCACAGTCCTCCTCTTACACTGCAGGGTTTTAGAAGAAGCTAAGCCCCGATAGCGTACCTCGAGCGTTCCTTGGGAGAGGCAGTTGGCTACACGGAGAACTCTGTGCTAAGGTAACGTTATTCAGGGAAAGGACCAGTGTAGCTAGAGTGTATATTTACTTCGAGAAATCACAAGGAGGTAGGCTGCGTGTTCGCTGGAAACGGGGACCTGATGGCACAGGCCTTGCTTTCCCATTTTCAATGCTCCATTCATGCTGCCTTGAAACTACCTAAAAAACAGTTTTAGGACGGTTCTCTAGTCACTGTAGGCACGGCTCTGGGAAGGGCACGAGTGTTCTCTCCATCAACAGGGTGCTTTCATAGCCTGGGTGGGAGCTCCTCCTGAGACGCTCTAGAGCTAAAAGGAAACTTGACGTGAGTCCTTTCCTCTAGGTAAAGCCGTGAATAGCCTGCCGAAGCGGAAGCGTGGAACAGAGTCCTTGAAGCATTAGCTTTAGTTCTGTTTTCTTTTAAAGTTAGTAAGCTTTCAGGACACCGAGGACCTCGCGTGGGCACCCTATTCCCTGCAAGAACACCTAGTACCGGCAGGCTCCACTAGGCTGCTAAGAAGCATCCAGGCCCAGAAACCTTTCCCAGTCACTGTGTGTATGCTGAGTGTAGGGCAACACACTGCATTCTTCCTTGGGAGAGCTGGATTTCCTCAGCACTCCAACAGCTCCAGGAAATCTGTTCTCTCACGTCCTACACGTCATGCAAATCTGCCTCATAGCCCTAGGCTGAGCGGCACTGACAAACCAAAACTGCTTTGCATTCCTCGTACAGAGTCATACCTTAAGACCCCATACTTAGAGGAGAAAGTCGGCTTGCGTTCCTGCCTTAACCACAGCACAGTTTTACCTCTTACACTGCAGGGTGTTAGAAGAAGTTAAGCCCCGATAGCGTACCTAGAGCGTTCTTTGGGAGAGGCAGTTGGCTACACGGAGAACTCCGTGCCAAGGAAAGGTTATTCAGGGAAGGGACCAGTGTGTAGCTAGAGGGTATATTTACTCAGTAGAAATCACAAGGAGGTAGGCTGCGTGTTCCCTGGAAACGGGGACCTGATGGCACAGGCCTTGCCTTCCCATTTTGAATGCTCCATTCATGCTGCCTTGAAACCACCTAAATAACAGTTTTAGGACGGTTCTCTAGTCACTGTAGGCAGGGCTCTGGGAAGGGCACGAGTGTTCTCTCCATCAAGAGGGTGCTTTAATAGCCTGGGTGGGAGCTCCTCCTGAGACGCTCTAGAGCTAAAAGGAAACTTGATGTGAGTCCTGTCCTCAAGGTAAAGCCTTGAATAGCCTGCCGAAGCGGAAGCTTGGAGCAGAGTCCTTGAAGCATTAGCTTTAGGTCTCTTTTCTTTTAAGGTTAGTAAGCTTTCAGGACACCGAGGACCTCGCGTGGGCACCCTATTCCCTGCAAGAACACCTAGTACCGGCAGGCTCCACTAGGCTGCTAAGAAACATCCAGGCCTGGAAACCTTTCCCAGTCACTCTGTGTATGCTGAGTGTAGGGCATCACACTGCACTCTTCCTTGGGAGAGCTGGATTTCCTCAGCACTCGAATAGCTCCAGGAAATCTGTTCTCTCAGGTCCTACATGTCAGGCAAATCTGCCTCATAGCCCTAGGCTGAGCGGCACTGACAAACCAAAACTGCTTTGCATTCCTCGTACAGAGTCATACCTTAAGACCCCATACTTAGAGGAGAAAGTCGGCTTGCGTTCCTGCCTTAACCACACCACAGTCCTCCTCTTACATTGCAGGGTTTTAGAAGAAGCTAAGCCCCGATAGCGTACCTAGAGCGTTCCTTGGGAGAGGCAGTTGGCTACACGGAGAACTCCGTGCCAAGGAAAGGTTATTCAGGGAAGGGACCAGTGTGTAGCTAGAGTGTATATTTACTTGGAGAAATCACAAGGAGGTAGGCTGCGTGTTCGCTGGAAACGGGGACCTGATGGCACAGGCCTTGCCTTCCCATTTTGAATGCTCCATTCATGCTGCCTTGAAACTACCTTAATAACAGTTTTAGGACGGTTCTCTAGTCACTGTAGGCAGGGCTCTGGGAAGGGCACGAGTGTTCTCTACATCAACAGGGTGCTTTCATAGCCTGGGTGGGAGCTCCTCCTGAGACGCTCTGGAGCTAAAAGGAAACTTGACGTGAGTCCTGTCCTCAAGGTAAAGCCTTGAATAGCCTGCCGTAGCGGAAGCTTGGAGCAGAGTCCTTGAAGCATCAGCTTTAGGTCTCTTTTCTTTTAAGGTTAGTAAGCTTTCAGGACACTGAGGACCTCGCGTGAGCACCCTATTCCCTGCAAGAACACCTAGGACCGGCAGGCTCCACTAGGCTGCTAAGAAACATCCAGGCCCGGAAACCTTTCCCTGTTACTCTGTGTCTGCTGAGTGTAGGGCAACACACTGCACTCTTCCTTGGGAGAGCTGGATTTCCTCAGCACTCCAACAGCTCCAGGAAATCTGTTCTCTCACGTCCTACACGTCATGCAAATCTGCCTCCTAGCCCTAGGCTGAGCGGCACTGAAAAACCAAAACTGCTTTGCATTCCTCGTACAGAGTCATACCTTAAGACCCCATACTTAGAGGAGAAAGTCGGCTTGCGTTCCTGACTTAACCACAGCACAGTCCTCCTCTTACACTGCAGGGTTTTAGAAGAAGCTAAGCCCCGATAGCGTACCTCGAGCGTTCCTTGGGAGAGGCAGTTGGCTACACGGAGAACTCTGTGCTAAGGTAACGTTATTCAGGGAAAGGACCAGTGTAGCTAGAGTGTATATTTACTTCGAGAAATCACAAGGAGGTAGGCTGCGTGTTCGCTGGAAACGGGGACCTGATGGCACAGGCCTTGCTTTCCCATTTTCAATGCTCCATTCATGCTGCCTTGAAACTACCTAAAAAACAGTTTTAGGACGGTTCTCTAGTCACTGTAGGCACGGCTCTGGGAAGGGCACGAGTGTTCTCTCCATCAACAGGGTGCTTTCATAGCCTGGGTGGGAGCTCCTCCTGAGACGCTCTAGAGCTAAAAGGAAACTTGACGTGAGTCCTTTCCTCTAGGTAAAGCCGTGAATAGCCTGCCGAAGCGGAAGCGTGGAACAGAGTCCTTGAAGCATTAGCTTTAGTTCTGTTTTCTTTTAAAGTTAGTAAGCTTTCAGGACACCGAGGACCTCGCGTGGGCACCCTATTCCCTGCAAGAACACCTAGTACCGGCAGGCTCCACTAGGCTGCTAAGAAGCATCCAGGCCCAGAAACCTTTCCCAGTCACTGTGTGTATGCTGAGTGTAGGGCAACACACTGCATTCTTCCTTGGGAGAGCTGGATTTCCTCAGCACTCCAACAGCTCCAGGAAATCTGTTCTCTCACGTCCTACACGTCATGCAAATCTGCCTCATAGCCCTAGGCTGAGCGGCACTGACAAACCAAAACTGCTTTGCATTCCTCGTACAGAGTCATACCTTAAGACCCCATACTTAGAGGAGAAAGTCGGCTTGCGTTCCTGCCTTAACCACAGCACAGTTTTACCTCTTACACTGCAGGGTGTTAGAAGAAGTTAAGCCCCGATAGCGTACCTAGAGCGTTCTTTGGGAGAGGCAGTTGGCTACACGGAGAACTCCGTGCCAAGGAAAGGTTATTCAGGGAAGGGACCAGTGTGTAGCTAGAGGGTATATTTACTCAGTAGAAATCACAAGGAGGTAGGCTGCGTGTTCCCTGGAAACGGGGACCTGATGGCACAGGCCTTGCCTTCCCATTTTGAATGCTCCATTCATGCTGCCTTGAAACCACCTAAATAACAGTTTTAGGACGGTTCTCTAGTCACTGTAGGCAGGGCTCTGGGAAGGGCACGAGTGTTCTCTCCATCAAGAGGGTGCTTTAATAGCCTGGGTGGGAGCTCCTCCTGAGACGCTCTAGAGCTAAAAGGAAACTTGATGTGAGTCCTGTCCTCAAGGTAAAGCCTTGAATAGCCTGCCGAAGCGGAAGCTTGGAGCAGAGTCCTTGAAGCATTAGCTTTAGGTCTCTTTTCTTTTAAGGTTAGTAAGCTTTCAGGACACCGAGGACCTCGCGTGGGCACCCTATTCCCTGCAAGAACACCTAGTACCGGCAGGCTCCACTAGGCTGCTAAGAAACATCCAGGCCTGGAAACCTTTCCCAGTCACTCTGTGTATGCTGAGTGTAGGGCATCACACTGCACTCTTCCTTGGGAGAGCTGGATTTCCTCAGCACTCGAATAGCTCCAGGAAATCTGTTCTCTCAGGTCCTACATGTCAGGCAAATCTGCCTCATAGCCCTAGGCTGAGCGGCACTGACAAACCAAAACTGCTTTGCATTCCTCGTACAGAGTCATACCTTAAGACCCCATACTTAGAGGAGAAAGTCGGCTTGCGTTCCTGCCTTAACCACACCACAGTCCTCCTCTTACATTGCAGGGTTTTAGAAGAAGCTAAGCCCCGATAGCGTACCTAGAGCGTTCCTTGGGAGAGGCAGTTGGCTACACGGAGAACTCCGTGCCAAGGAAAGGTTATTCAGGGAAGGGACCAGTGTGTAGCTAGAGTGTATATTTACTTGGAGAAATCACAAGGAGGTAGGCTGCGTGTTCGCTGGAAACGGGGACCTGATGGCACAGGCCTTGCCTTCCCATTTTGAATGCTCCATTCATGCTGCCTTGAAACTACCTTAATAACAGTTTTAGGACGGTTCTCTAGTCACTGTAGGCAGGGCTCTGGGAAGGGCACGAGTGTTCTCTACATCAACAGGGTGCTTTCATAGCCTGGGTGGGAGCTCCTCCTGAGACGCTCTAGAGCTAAAAGGAAACTTGACGTGAGTCCTGTCCTCAAGGTAAAGCCTTGAATAGCCTGCCGTAGCGGAAGCTTGGAGCAGAGTCCTTGAAGCATCAGCTTTAGGTCTCTTTTCTTTTAAGGTTAGTAAGCTTTCAGGACACTGAGGACCTCGCGTGAGCACCCTATTCCCTGCAAGAACACCTAGGACCGGCAGGCTCCACTAGGCTGCTAAGAAACATCCAGCCCCGGAAACCTTTCCCTGTTACTCTGTGTCTGCTGAGTGTAGGGCAACACACTGCACTCTTCCTTGGGAGAGCTGGATTTCCTCAGCACTCCAACAGCTCCAGGAAATCTGTTCTCTCACGTCCTACACGTCATGCAAATCTGCCTCCTAGCCCTAGGCTGAGCGGCACTGAGAAACCAAAACTGCTTTGCATTCCTC
Source organism: Balaenoptera ricei (assembly GCF_028023285.1). Lineage (NCBI taxonomy): Eukaryota > Metazoa > Chordata > Mammalia > Artiodactyla > Balaenopteridae > Balaenoptera > Balaenoptera ricei. Next base: position 60,915,192 of record NC_082652.1, read on the forward strand.
GTACAGAGTCATACCTTAAGACCCCATACTTAGAGGAGAAAGTCGGCTTGCGTTCCTGCCTTAACCACAGCACAGTCCTCCTCTTACACTGCAGGGTTTTAGTAGAAGCTAAGCCCCGATAGCGTACCTAGAGCGTTCCTTGGGAGAGGCAGTTGGCTACATGGAGAACTCCGTGCTAAGGTAACGTTATTCAGGGAAGGGACCAGTGTAGCTAGAGTGTATATTTACTTGGAGAAATCACAAGGAGGTAGGCTGCGTGTTCGCTGGAAACGGGGACCTGATGGCACAGGCCTTGCCTTCCCATTTTCAATGCTCCATTCATGCTGCCTTGAAACTACCTAAAAAACAGTTTTAGGACGGTTCTCTAGTCACTGTAGGCAGGGCTCTGGGAAGGGCACGAGTGTTCTCTACATCAACAGGGTGCTTTCATAGCCTGGGTGGGAGCTCCTCCTGAGACGCTCTAGAGCTAAAAGGAAACTTGACGTGAGTCCTTTCCTGTAGGTAAAGCCGTGAATAGCCTGCCGAAGCGGAAGCTTGGAACAGAGTCCTTGAAGCATTAGCTTTAGGTCTGTTTCTTTTAAAGTTAGTAAGCTTTCAGGACACCGAGGACCTCGCGTGGGCACCCTATTCCCTGCAAGAACACCTAGTACCGGCAGGCTCCACTAGGCTGCTAAGAAGCATCCAGGCCCAGAAACCTTTCCCAGTCACTGTGTGTATGCTGAGTGTAGGGCAACACACTGCATTCTTCCTTGGGAGAGCTGGATTTCCTCAGCACTCCAACAGCTCCAGGAAATCTGTTCTCTCACGTCCTACACGTCATGCAAATCTGCCTCATAGCCCTAGGCTGAGCGGCACTGAGAAACCAAAACTGCTTTGCATTCCTCGTACAGAGTCATACCTTAAGACCCCATACTTAGAGGAGAAAGTCGGCTTGCGTTCCTGCCTTAACCACAGCACAGTTTTTCCTCTTACACTGCAGGGTGTTAGAAGAAGTTAAGCCCCGATAGCGTACCTAGAGCGTTCTTTGGGAGAGGCAGTTGGCTACACGGAGAACTCCGTGCCAAGGAAAGGTTATTCAGGGAAGGGACCAGTGTGTAGCTAGAGGGTATATTTACTCAGTAGAAATCACAAGGAGGTAGGCTGCGTGTTCCCTGGAAACGGGGACCTGATGGCACAGGCCTTGCCTTCCCATTTTGAATGCTCCATTCATGCTGCCTTGAAACCACCTAAATAACAGTTTTAGGACGGTTCTCTAGTCACTGTAGGCAGGGCTCTGGGAAGGGCACGAGTGTTCTCTCCATCAAGAGGGTGCTTTAATAGCCTGGGTGGGAGCTCCTCCTGAGACGCTCTAGAGCTAAAAGGAAACTTGATGTGAGTCCTGTCCTCAAGGTAAAGCCTTGAATAGCCTGCCGAAGCGGAAGCTTGGAGCAGAGTCCTTGAAGCATTAGCTTTAGGTCTCTTTTCTTTTAAGGTTAGTAAGCTTTCAGGACACCGAGGACCTCGCGTGGGCACCCTATTCCCTGCAAGAACACCTAGTACCGGCAGGCTCCACTAGGCTGCTAAGAAACATCCAGGCCTGGAAACCTTTCCCAGTCACTCTGTGTATGCTGAGTGTAGGGCATCACACTGCACTCTTCCTTGGGAGAGCTGGATTTCCTCAGCACTCGAATAGCTCCAGGAAATCTGTTCTCTCAGGTCCTACATGTCAGGCAAATCTGCCTCATAGCCCTAGGCTGAGCGGCACTGACAAACCAAAACTGCTTTGCATTCCTCGTACAGAGTCATACCTTAAGACCCCATACTTAGAGGAGAAAGTCGGCTTGCGTTCCTGCCTTAACCACACCACAGTCCTCCTCTTACATTGCAGGGTTTTAGAAGAAGCTAAGCCCCGATAGCGTACCTAGAGCGTTCCTTGGGAGAGGCAGTTGGCTACACGGAGAACTCCGTGCCAAGGAAAGGTTATTCAGGGAAGGGACCAGTGTGTAGCTAGAGTGTATATTTACTTGGAGAAATCACAAGGAGGTAGGCTGCGTGTTCGCTGGAAACGGGGACCTGATGGCACAGGCCTTGCCTTCCCATTTTGAATGCTCCATTCATGCTGCCTTGAAACTACCTTAATAACAGTTTTAGGACGGTTCTCTAGTCACTGTAGGCAGGGCTCTGGGAAGGGCACGAGTGTTCTCTACATCAACAGGGTGCTTTCATAGCCTGGGTGGGAGCTCCTCCTGAGACGCTCTAGAGCTAAAAGGAAACTTGACGTGAGTCCTGTCCTCAAGGTAAAGCCTTGAATAGCCTGCCATAGCGGAAGCTTGGAGCAGAGTCCTTGAAGCATCAGCTTTAGGTCTCTTTTCTTTTAAGGTTAGTAAGCTTTCAGGACACTGAGGACCTCGCGTGAGCACCCTATTCCCTGCAAGAACACCTAGGACCGGCAGGCTCCACTAGGCTGCTAAGAAACATCCAGGCCCGGAAACCTTTCCCTGTTACTCTGTGTCTGCTGAGTGTAGGGCAACACACTGCACTCTTCCTTGGGAGAGCTGGATTTCCTCAGCACTCCAACAGCTCCAGGAAATCTGTTCTCTCACGTCCTACACGTCATGCAAATCTGCCTCCTAGCCCTAGGCTGAGCGGCACTGAAAAACCAAAACTGCTTTGCATTCCTCGTACAGAGTCATACCTTAAGACCCCATACTTAGAGGAGAAAGTCGGCTTGTGTTCCTGACTTAACCACAGCACAGTCCTCCTCTTACACTGCAGGGTTTTAGAAGAAGCTAAGCCCCGATAGCGTACCTCGAGCGTTCCTTGGGAGAGGCAGTTGGCTACACGGAGAACTCTGTGCTAAGGTAACGTTATTCAGGGAAAGGACCAGTGTAGCTAGAGTGTATATTTACTTGGAGAAATCACAAGGAGGTAGGCTGCGTGTTCGCTGGAAACGGGGACCTGATGGCACAGGCCTTGCTTTCCCATTTTCAATGCTCCATTCATGCTGCCTTGAAACTACCTAAAAAACAGTTTTAGGACGGTTCTCTAGTCACTGTAGGCACGGCTCTGGGAAGGGCACGAGTGTTCTCTCCATCAACAGGGTGCTTTCATAGCCTGGGTGGGAGCTCCTCCTGAGACGCTCTAGAGCTAAAAGGAAACTTGACGTGAGTCCTTTCCTCTAGGTAAAGCCGTGAATAGCCTGCCGAAGCGGAAGCGTGGAACAGAGTCCTTGAAGCATTAGCTTTAGTTCTGTTTTCTTTTAAAGTTAGTAAGCTTTCAGGACACCGAGGACCTCGCGTGGGCACCCTATTCCCTGCAAGAACACCTAGTACCGGCAGGCTCCACTAGGCTGCTAAGAAGCATCCAGGCCCAGAAACCTTTCCCAGTCACTGTGTGTATGCTGAGTGTAGGGCAACACACTGCATTCTTCCTTGGGAGAGCTGGATTTCCTCAGCACTCCAACAGCTCCAGGAAATCTGTTCTCTCACGTCCTACACGTCATGCAAATCTGCCTCATAGCCCTAGGCTGAGCGGCACTGACAAACCAAAACTGCTTTGCATTCCTCGTACAGAGTCATACCTTAAGACCCCATACTTAGAGGAGAAAGTCGGCTTGCGTTCCTGCCTTAACCACAGCACAGTCCTCCTCTTACACTGCAGGGTTTTAGTAGAAGCTAAGCCCCGATAGCGTACCTAGAGCGTTCCTTGGGAGAGGCAGTTGGCTACACGGAGAACTCCGTGCTAAGGTAACGTTATTCAGGGAAGGGACCAGTGTAGCTAGAGTGTATATTTACTTGGAGAAATCACAAGGAGGTAGGCTGCGTGTTCGCTGGAAACGGGGACCTGATGGCACAGGCCTTGCCTTCCCATTTTCAATGCTCCATTCATGCTGCCTTGAAACTACCTAAAAAACAGTTTTAGGACGGTTCTCTAGTCACTGTAGGCAGGGCTCTGGGAAGGGCACGAGTGTTCTCTACATCAACAGGGTGCTTTCATAGCCTGGGTGGGAGCTCCTCCTGAGACGCTCTAGAGCTAAAAGGAAACTTGACGTGAGTCCTTTCCTGTAGGTAAAGCCGTGAATAGCCTGCCGAAGCGGAAGCTTGGAACAGAGTCCTTGAAGCATTAGCTTTAGGTCTGTTTCTTTTAAAGTTAGTAAGCTTTCAGGACACCGAGGACCTCGCGTGGGCACCCTATTCCCTGCAAGAACACCTAGTACCGGCAGGCTCCACTAGGCTGCTAAGAAGCATCCAGGCCCAGAAACCTTTCCCAGTCACTGTGTGTATGCTGAGTGTAGGGCAACACACTGCATTCTTCCTTGGGAGAGCTGGATTTCCTCAGCACTCCAACAGCTCCAGGAAATCTGTTCTCTCACGTCCTACACGTCATGCAAATCTGCCTCATAGCCCTAGGCTGAGCGGCACTGAGAAACCAAAACTGCTTTGCATTCCTCGTACAGAGTCATACCTTAAGACCCCATACTTAGAGGAGAAAGTCGGCTTGCGTTCCTGCCTTAACCACAGCACAGTTTTTCCTCTTACACTGCAGGGTGTTAGAAGAAGTTAAGCCCCGATAGCGTACCTAGAGCGTTCTTTGGGAGAGGCAGTTGGCTACACGGAGAACTCCGTGCCAAGGAAAGGTTATTCAGGGAAGGGACCAGTGTGTAGCTAGAGGGTATATTTACTCAGTAGAAATCACAAGGAGGTAGGCTGCGTGTTCCCTGGAAACGGGGACCTGATGGCACAGGCCTTGCCTTCCCATTTTGAATGCTCCATTCATGCTGCCTTGAAACCACCTAAATAACAGTTTTAGGACGGTTCTCTAGTCACTGTAGGCAGGGCTCTGGGAAGGGCACGAGTGTTCTCTCCATCAAGAGGGTGCTTTAATAGCCTGGGTGGGAGCTCCTCCTGAGACGCTCTAGAGCTAAAAGGAAACTTGATGTGAGTCCTGTCCTCAAGGTAAAGCCTTGAATAGCCTGCCGAAGCGGAAGCTTGGAGCAGAGTCCTTGAAGCATTAGCTTTAGGTCTCTTTTCTTTTAAGGTTAGTAAGCTTTCAGGACACCGAGGACCTCGCGTGGGCACCCTATTCCCTGCAAGAACACCTAGTACCGGCAGGCTCCACTAGGCTGCTAAGAAACATCCAGGCCTGGAAACCTTTCCCAGTCACTCTGTGTATGCTGAGTGTAGGGCATCACACTGCACTCTTCCTTGGGAGAGCTGGATTTCCTCAGCACTCGAATAGCTCCAGGAAATCTGTTCTCTCAGGTCCTACATGTCAGGCAAATCTGCCTCATAGCCCTAGGCTGAGCGGCACTGACAAACCAAAACTGCTTTGCATTCCTCGTACAGAGTCATACCTTAAGACCCCATACTTAGAGGAGAAAGTCGGCTTGCGTTCCTGCCTTAACCACACCACAGTCCTCCTCTTACATTGCAGGGTTTTAGAAGAAGCTAAGCCCCGATAGCGTACCTAGAGCGTTCCTTGGGAGAGGCAGTTGGCTACACGGAGAACTCCGTGCCAAGGAAAGGTTATTCAGGGAAGGGACCAGTGTGTAGCTAGAGTGTATATTTACTTGGAGAAATCACAAGGAGGTAGGCTGCGTGTTCGCTGGAAACGGGGACCTGATGGCACAGGCCTTGCCTTCCCATTTTGAATGCTCCATTCATGCTGCCTTGAAACTACCTTAATAACAGTTTTAGGACGGTTCTCTAGTCACTGTAGGCAGGGCTCTGGGAAGGGCACGAGTGTTCTCTACATCAACAGGGTGCTTTCATAGCCTGGGTGGGAGCTCCTCCTGAGACGCTCTAGAGCTAAAAGGAAACTTGACGTGAGTCCTGTCCTCAAGGTAAAGCCTTGAATAGCCTGCCGTAGCGGAAGCTTGGAGCAGAGTCCTTGAAGCATCAGCTTTAGGTCTCTTTTCTTTTAAGGTTAGTAAGCTTTCAGGACACTGAGGACCTCGCGTGAGCACCCTATTCCCTGCAAGAACACCTAGGACCGGCAGGCTCCACTAGGCTGCTAAGAAACATCCAGGCCCGGAAACCTTTCCCTGTTACTCTGTGTCTGCTGAGTGTAGGGCAACACACTGCACTCTTCCTTGGGAGAGCTGGATTTCCTCAGCACTCCAACAGCTCCAGGAAATCTGTTCTCTCACGTCCTACACGTCATGCAAATCTGCCTCCTAGCCCTAGGCTGAGCGGCACTGAGAAACCAAAACTGCTTTGCATTCCTCGTACAGAGTCATACCTTAAGACCCCATACTTAGAGGAGAAAGTCGGCTTGCGTTCCTGCCTTAACCACAGCACAGTCCTCCTCTTACACTGCAGGGTTTTAGTAGAAGCTAAGCCCCGATAGCGTACCTAGAGCGTTCCTTGGGAGAGGCAGTTGGCTACACGGAGAACTCCGTGCTAAGGTAACGTTATTCAGGGAAGGGACCAGTGTAGCTAGAGTGTATATTTACTTGGAGAAATCACAAGGAGGTAGGCTGCGTGTTCGCTGGAAACGGGGACCTGATGGCACAGGCCTTGCCTTCCCATTTTCAATGCTCCATTCATGCTGCCTTGAAACTACCTAAAAAACAGTTTTAGGACGGTTCTCTAGTCACTGTAGGCAGGGCTCTGGGAAGGGCACGAGTGTTCTCTACATCAACAGGGTGCTTTCATAGCCTGGGTGGGAGCTCCTCCTGAGACGCTCTAGAGCTAAAAGGAAACTTGACGTGAGTCCTTTCCTGTAGGTAAAGCCGTGAATAGCCTGCCGAAGCGGAAGCTTGGAACAGAGTCCTTGAAGCATTAGCTTTAGGTCTGTTTCTTTTAAAGTTAGTAAGCTTTCAGGACACCGAGGACCTCGCGTGGGCACCCTATTCCCTGCAAGAACACCTAGTACCGGCAGGCTCCACTAGGCTGCTAAGAAGCATCCAGGCCCAGAAACCTTTCCCAGTCACTCTGTGTATGCTGAGTGTAGGGCAACACACTGCATTCTTCCTTGGGAGAGCTGGATTTCCTCAGCACTCCAACAGCTCCAGGAAATCTGTTCTCTCACGTCCTACACGTCATGCAAATCTGCCTCATAGCCCTAGGCTGAGCGGCACTGAGAAACCAAAACTGCTTTGCATTCCTCGTACAGAGTCATACCTTAAGACCCCATACTTAGAGGAGAAAGTCGGCTTGCGTTCCTGCCTTAACCACAGCACAGTTTTTCCTCTTACACTGCAGGGTGTTAGAAGAAGTTAAGCCCCGATAGCGTACCTAGAGCGTTCTTTGGGAGAGGCAGTTGGCTACACGGAGAACTCCGTGCCAAGGAAAGGTTATTCAGGGAAGGGACCAGTGTGTAGCTAGAGGGTATATTTACTCAGTAGAAATCACAAGGAGGTAGGCTGCGTGTTCCCTGGAAACGGGGACCTGATGGCACAGGCCTTGCCTTCCCATTTTGAATGCTCCATTCATGCTGCCTTGAAACCACCTAAATAACAGTTTTAGGACGGTTCTCTAGTCACTGTAGGCAGGGCTCTGGGAAGGGCACGAGTGTTCTCTCCATCAAGAGGGTGCTTTAATAGCCTGGGTGGGAGCTCCTCCTGAGACGCTCTAGAGCTAAAAGGAAACTTGATGTGAGTCCTGTCCTCAAGGTAAAGCCTTGAATAGCCTGCCGAAGCGGAAGCTTGGAGCAGAGTCCTTGAAGCATTAGCTTTAGGTCTCTTTTCTTTTAAGGTTAGTAAGCTTTCAGGACACCGAGGACCTCGCGTGGGCACCCTATTCCCTGCAAGAACACCTAGTACCGGCAGGCTCCACTAGGCTGCTAAGAAACATCCAGGCCTGGAAACCTTTCCCAGTCACTCTGTGTATGCTGAGTGTAGGGCATCACACTGCACTCTTCCTTGGGAGAGCTGGATTTCCTCAGCACTCGAATAGCTCCAGGAAATCTGTTCTCTCAGGTCCTACATGTCAGGCAAATCTGCCTCATAGCCCTAGGCTGAGCGGCACTGACAAACCAAAACTGCTTTGCATTCCTCGTACAGAGTCATACCTTAAGACCCCATACTTAGAGGAGAAAGTCGGCTTGCGTTCCTGCCTTAACCACACCACAGTCCTCCTCTTACATTGCAGGGTTTTAGAAGAAGCTAAGCCCCGATAGCGTACCTAGAGCGTTCCTTGGGAGAGGCAGTTGGCTACACGGAGAACTCCGTGCCAAGGAAAGGTTATTCAGGGAAGGGACCAGTGTGTAGCTAGAGTGTATATTTACTTGGAGAAATCACAAGGAGGTAGGCTGCGTGTTCGCTGGAAACGGGGACCTGATGGCACAGGCCTTGCCTTCCCATTTTGAATGCTCCATTCATGCTGCCTTGAAACTACCTTAATAACAGTTTTAGGACGGTTCTCTAGTCACTGTAGGCAGGGCTCTGGGAAGGGCACGAGTGTTCTCTACATCAACAGGGTGCTTTCATAGCCTGGGTGGGAGCTCCTCCTGAGACGCTCTAGAGCTAAAAGGAAACTTGACGTGAGTCCTGTCCTCAAGGTAAAGCCTTGAATAGCCTGCCATAGCGGAAGCTTGGAGCAGAGTCCTTGAAGCATCAGCTTTAGGTCTCTTTTCTTTTAAGGTTAGTAAGCTTTCAGGACACTGAGGACCTCGCGTGAGCACCCTATTCCCTGCAAGAACACCTAGGACCGGCAGGCTCCACTAGGCTGCTAAGAAACATCCAGGCCCGGAAACCTTTCCCTGTTACTCTGTGTCTGCTGAGTGTAGGGCAACACACTGCACTCTTCCTTGGGAGAGCTGGATTTCCTCAGCACTCCAACAGCTCCAGGAAATCTGTTCTCTCACGTCCTACACGTCATGCAAATCTGCCTCCTAGCCCTAGGCTGAGCGGCACTGAAAAACCAAAACTGCTTTGCATTCCTCGTACAGAGTCATACCTTAAGACCCCATACTTAGAGGAGAAAGTCGGCTTGTGTTCCTGACTTAACCACAGCACAGTCCTCCTCTTACACTGCAGGGTTTTAGAAGAAGCTAAGCCCCGATAGCGTACCTCGAGCGTTCCTTGGGAGAGGCAGTTGGCTACACGGAGAACTCTGTGCTAAGGTAACGTTATTCAGGGAAAGGACCAGTGTAGCTAGAGTGTATATTTACTTGGAGAAATCACAAGGAGGTAGGCTGCGTGTTCGCTGGAAACGGGGACCTGATGGCACAGGCCTTGCTTTCCCATTTTCAATGCTCCATTCATGCTGCCTTGAAACTACCTAAAAAACAGTTTTAGGACGGTTCTCTAGTCACTGTAGGCACGGCTCTGGGAAGGGCACGAGTGTTCTCTCCATCAACAGGGTGCTTTCATAGCCTGGGTGGGAGCTCCTCCTGAGACGCTCTAGAGCTAAAAGGAAACTTGACGTGAGTCCTTTCCTCTAGGTAAAGCCGTGAATAGCCTGCCGAAGCGGAAGCGTGGAACAGAGTCCTTGAAGCATTAGCTTTAGGTCTGTTTTCTTTTAAAGTTAGTAAGCTTTCAGGACACCGAGGACCTCGCGTGGGCACCCTATTCCCTGCAAGAACACCTAGTACCGGCAGGCTCCACTAGGCTGCTAAGAAGCATCCAGGCCCAGAAACCTTTCCCAGTCACTGTGTGTATGCTGAGTGTAGGGCAACACACTGCATTCTTCCTTGGGAGAGCTGGATTTCCTCAGCACTCCAACAGCTCCAGGAAATCTGTTCTCTCACGTCCTACACGTCATGCAAATCTGCCTCATAGCCCTAGGCTGAGCGGCACTGACAAACCAAAACTGCTTTGCATTCCTCGTACAGAGTCATACCTTAAGACCCCATACTTAGAGGAGAAAGTCGGCTTGCGTTCCTGCCTTAACCACAGCACAGTCCTCCTCTTACACTGCAGGGTTTTAGTAGAAGCTAAGCCCCGATAGCGTACCTAGAGCGTTCCTTGGGAGAGGCAGTTGGCTACACGGAGAACTCCGTGCTAAGGTAACGTTATTCAGGGAAGGGACCAGTGTAGCTAGAGTGTATATTTACTTGGAGAAATCACAAGGAGGTAGGCTGCGTGTTCGCTGGAAACGGGGACCTGATGGCACAGGCCTTGCCTTCCCATTTTCAATGCTCCATTCATGCTGCCTTGAAACTACCTAAAAAACAGTTTTAGGACGGTTCTCTAGTCACTGTAGGCAGGGCTCTGGGAAGGGCACGAGTGTTCTCTACATCAACAGGGTGCTTTCATAGCCTGGGTGGGAGCTCCTCCTGAGACGCTCTAGAGCTAAAAGGAAACTTGACGTGAGTCCTTTCCTGTAGGTAAAGCCGTGAATAGCCTGCCGAAGCGGAAGCTTGGAACAGAGTCCTTGAAGCATTAGCTTTAGGTCTGTTTCTTTTAAAGTTAGTAAGCTTTCAGGACACCGAGGACCTCGCGTGGGCACCCTATTCCCTGCAAGAACACCTAGTACCGGCAGGCTCCACTAGGCTGCTAAGAAGCATCCAGGCCCAGAAACCTTTCCCAGTCACTGTGTGTATGCTGAGTGTAGGGCAACACACTGCATTCTTCCTTGGGAGAGCTGGATTTCCTCAGCACTCCAACAGCTCCAGGAAATCTGTTCTCTCACGTCCTACACGTCATGCAAATCTGCCTCATAGCCCTAGGCTGAGCGGCACTGAGAAACCAAAACTGCTTTGCATTCCTCGTACAGAGTCATACCTTAAGACCCCATACTTAGAGGAGAAAGTCGGCTTGCGTTCCTGCCTTAACCACAGCACAGTTTTTCCTCTTACACTGCAGGGTGTTAGAAGAAGTTAAGCCCCGATAGCGTACCTAGAGCGTTCTTTGGGAGAGGCAGTTGGCTACACGGAGAACTCCGTGCCAAGGAAAGGTTATTCAGGGAAGGGACCAGTGTGTAGCTAGAGGGTATATTTACTCAGTAGAAATCACAAGGAGGTAGGCTGCGTGTTCCCTGGAAACGGGGACCTGATGGCACAGGCCTTGCCTTCCCATTTTGAATGCTCCATTCATGCTGCCTTGAAACCACCTAAATAACAGTTTTAGGACGGTTCTCTAGTCACTGTAGGCAGGGCTCTGGGAAGGGCACGAGTGTTCTCTCCATCAAGAGGGTGCTTTAATAGCCTGGGTGGGAGCTCCTCCTGAGACGCTCTAGAGCTAAAAGGAAACTTGATGTGAGTCCTGTCCTCAAGGTAAAGCCTTGAATAGCCTGCCGAAGCGGAAGCTTGGAGCAGAGTCCTTGAAGCATTAGCTTTAGGTCTCTTTTCTTTTAAGGTTAGTAAGCTTTCAGGACACCGAGGACCTCGCGTGGGCACCCTATTCCCTGCAAGAACACCTAGTACCGGCAGGCTCCACTAGGCTGCTAAGAAACATCCAGGCCTGGAAACCTTTCCCAGTCACTCTGTGTATGCTGAGTGTAGGGCATCACACTGCACTCTTCCTTGGGAGAGCTGGATTTCCTCAGCACTCGAATAGCTCCAGGAAATCTGTTCTCTCAGGTCCTACATGTCAGGCAAATCTGCCTCATAGCCCTAGGCTGAGCGGCACTGACAAACCAAAACTGCTTTGCATTCCTCGTACAGAGTCATACCTTAAGACCCCATACTTAGAGGAGAAAGTCGGCTTGCGTTCCTGCCTTAACCACACCACAGTCCTCCTCTTACATTGCAGGGTTTTAGAAGAAGCTAAGCCCCGATAGCGTACCTAGAGCGTTCCTTGGGAGAGGCAGTTGGCTACACGGAGAACTCCGTGCCAAGGAAAGGTTATTCAGGGAAGGGACCAGTGTGTAGCTAGAGTGTATATTTACTTGGAGAAATCACAAGGAGGTAGGCTGCGTGTTCGCTGGAAACGGGGACCTGATGGCACAGGCCTTGCCTTCCCATTTTGAATGCTCCATTCATGCTGCCTTGAAACTACCTTAATAACAGTTTTAGGACGGTTCTCTAGTCACTGTAGGCAGGGCTCTGGGAAGGGCACGAGTGTTCTCTACATCAACAGGGTGCTTTCATAGCCTGGGTGGGAGCTCCTCCTGAGACGCTCTAGAGCTAAAAGGAAACTTGACGTGAGTCCTGTCCTCAAGGTAAAGCCTTGAATAGCCTGCCGTAGCGGAAGCTTGGAGCAGAGTCCTTGAAGCATCAGCTTTAGGTCTCTTTTCTTTTAAGGTTAGTAAGCTTTCAGGACACTGAGGACCTCGCGTGAGCACCCTATTCCCTGCAAGAACACCTAGGACCGGCAGGCTCCACTAGGCTGCTAAGAAACATCCAGGCCCGGAAACCTTTCCCTGTTACTCTGTGTCTGCTGAGTGTAGGGCAACACACTGCACTCTTCCTTGGGAGAGCTGGATTTCCTCAGCACTCCAACAGCTCCAGGAAATCTGTTCTCTCACGTCCTACACGTCATGCAAATCTGCCTCCTAGCCCTAGGCTGAGCGGCACTGAGAAACCAAAACTGCTTTGCATTCCTCGTACAGAGTCATACCTTAAGACCCCATACTTAGAGGAGAAAGTCGGCTTGCGTTCCTGCCTTAACCACAGCACAGTCCTCCTCTTACACTGCAGGGTTTTAGTAGAAGCTAAGCCCCGATAGCGTACCTAGAGCGTTCCTTGGGAGAGGCAGTTGGCTACACGGAGAACTCCGTGCTAAGGTAACGTTATTCAGGGAAGGGACCAGTGTAGCTAGAGTGTATATTTACTTGGAGAAATCACAAGGAGGTAGGCTGCGTGTTCGCTGGAAACGGGGACCTGATGGCACAGGCCTTGCTTTCCCATTTTCAATGCTCCATTCATGCTGCCTTGAAACTACCTAAAAAACAGTTTTAGGACGGTTCTCTAGTCACTGTAGGCAGGGCTCTGGGAAGGGCACGAGTGTTCTCTCCATCAAGAGGGTGCTTTCATAGCCTGGGTGGGAGCTCCTCCTGAGACGCTCTAGAGCTAAAAGGAAACTTGACGTGAGTCCTTTCCTCTAGGTAAAGCCGTGAATAGCCTGCCGAAGCGGAAGCTTGGAACAGAGTCCTTGAAGCATTAGCTTTAGGTCTGTTTCTTTTAAAGTTAGTAAGCTTTCAGGACACCGAGGACCTCGCGTGGGCACCCTATTCCCTGCAAGAACACCTAGTACCGGCAGGCTCCACTAGGCTGCTAAGAAGCATCCAGGCCCAGAAACCTTTCCCAGTCACTGTGTGTATGCTGAGTGTAGGGCAACACACTGCATTCTTCCTTGGGAGAGCTGGATTTCCTCAGCACTCCAACAGCTCCAGGAAATCTGTTCTCTCACGTCCTACACGTCATGCAAATCTGCCTCCTAGCCCTAGGCTGAGCGGCACTGAGAAACCAAAACTGCTTTGCATTCCTCGTACAGAGTCATACCTTAAGACCCCATACTTAGAGGAGAAAGTCGGCTTGCGTTCCTGCCTTAACCACAGCACAGTTTTTCCTCTTACACTGCAGGGTGTTAGAAGAAGTTAAGCCCCGATAGCGTACCTAGAGCGTTCTTTGGGAGAGGCAGTTGGCTACACGGAGAACTCCGTGCCAAGGAAAGGTTATTCAGGGAAGGGACCAGTGTGTAGCTAGAGGGTATATTTACTCAGTAGAAATCACAAGGAGGTAGGCTGCGTGTTCCCTGGAAACGGGGACCTGATGGCACAGGCCTTGCCTTCCCATTTTGAATGCTCCATTCATGCTGCCTTGAAACCACCTAAATAACAGTTTTAGGACGGTTCTCTAGTCACTGTAGGCAGGGCTCTGGGAAGGGCACGAGTGTTCTCTACATCAAGAGGGTGCTTTAATAGCCTGGGTGGGAGCTCCTCCTGAGACGCTCTAGAGCTAAAAGGAAACTTGATGTGAGTCCTGTCCTCAAGGTAAAGCCTTGAATAGCCTGCCGAAGCGGAAGCTTGGAGCAGAGTCCTTGAAACATTAGCTTTAGGTCTCTTTTCTTTTAAGGTTAGTAAGCTTTCAGGACACCGAGGACCTCGCGTGGGCACCCTATTCCCTGCAAGAACACCTAGTACCGGCAGGCTCCACTAGGCTGCTAAGAAACATCCAGGCCTGGAAACCTTTCCCAGTCACTCTGTGTATGCTGAGTGTAGGGCATCACACTGCACTCTTCCTTGGGAGAGCTGGATTTCCTCAGCACTCGAATAGCTCCAGGAAATCTGTTCTCTCAGGTCCTACATGTCAGGCAAATCTGCCTCATAGCCCTAGGCTGAGCGGCACTGACAAACCAAAACTGCTTTGCATTCCTCGTACAGAGTCATACCTTAAGACCCCATACTTAGAGGAGAAAGTCGGCTTGCGTTCCTGCCTTAACCACACCACAGTCCTCCTCTTACATTGCAGGGTTTTAGAAGAAGCTAAGCCCCGATAGCGTACCTAGAGCGTTCCTTGGGAGAGGCAGTTGGCTACACGGAGAACTCCGTGCCAAGGAAAGGTTATTCAGGGAAGGGACCAGTGTGTAGCTAGAGTGTATATTTACTTGGAGAAATCACAAGGAGGTAGGCTGCGTGTTCGCTGGAAACGGGGACCTGATGGCACAGGCCTTGCCTTCCCATTTTGAATGCTCCATTCATGCTGCCTTGAAACTACCTTAATAACAGTTTTAGGACGGTTCTCTAGTCACTGTAGGCAGGGCTCTGGGAAGGGCACGAGTGTTCTCTACATCAACAGGGTGCTTTCATAGCCTGGGTGGGAGCTCCTCCTGAGACGCTCTGGAGCTAAAAGGAAACTTGACGTGAGTCCTGTCCTCAAGGTAAAGCCTTGAATAGCCTGCCGTAGCGGAAGCTTGGAGCAGAGTCCTTGAAGCATCAGCTTTAGGTCTCTTTTCTTTTAAGGTTAGTAAGCTTTCAGGACACTGAGGACCTCGCGTGAGCACCCTATTCCCTGCAAGAACACCTAGGACCGGCAGGCTCCACTAGGCTGCTAAGAAACATCCAGGCCCGGAAACCTTTCCCTGTTACTCTGTGTCTGCTGAGTGTAGGGCAACACACTGCACTCTTCCTTGGGAGAGCTGGATTTCCTCAGCACTCCAACAGCTCCAGGAAATCTGTTCTCTCACGTCCTACACGTCATGCAAATCTGCCTCCTAGCCCTAGGCTGAGCGGCACTGAAAAACCAAAACTGCTTTGCATTCCTCGTACAGAGTCATACCTTAAGACCCCATACTTAGAGGAGAAAGTCGGCTTGCGTTCCTGACTTAACCACAGCACAGTCCTCCTCTTACACTGCAGGGTTTTAGAAGAAGCTAAGCCCCGATAGCGTACCTCGAGCGTTCCTTGGGAGAGGCAGTTGGCTACACGGAGAACTCTGTGCTAAGGTAACGTTATTCAGGGAAAGGACCAGTGTAGCTAGAGTGTATATTTACTTCGAGAAATCACAAGGAGGTAGGCTGCGTGTTCGCTGGAAACGGGGACCTGATGGCACAGGCCTTGCTTTCCCATTTTCAATGCTCCATTCATGCTGCCTTGAAACTACCTAAAAAACAGTTTTAGGACGGTTCTCTAGTCACTGTAGGCACGGCTCTGGGAAGGGCACGAGTGTTCTCTCCATCAACAGGGTGCTTTCATAGCCTGGGTGGGAGCTCCTCCTGAGACGCTCTAGAGCTAAAAGGAAACTTGACGTGAGTCCTTTCCTCTAGGTAAAGCCGTGAATAGCCTGCCGAAGCGGAAGCGTGGAACAGAGTCCTTGAAGCATTAGCTTTAGTTCTGTTTTCTTTTAAAGTTAGTAAGCTTTCAGGACACCGAGGACCTCGCGTGGGCACCCTATTCCCTGCAAGAACACCTAGTACCGGCAGGCTCCACTAGGCTGCTAAGAAGCATCCAGGCCCAGAAACCTTTCCCAGTCACTGTGTGTATGCTGAGTGTAGGGCAACACACTGCATTCTTCCTTGGGAGAGCTGGATTTCCTCAGCACTCCAACAGCTCCAGGAAATCTGTTCTCTCACGTCCTACACGTCATGCAAATCTGCCTCATAGCCCTAGGCTGAGCGGCACTGACAAACCAAAACTGCTTTGCATTCCTCGTACAGAGTCATACCTTAAGACCCCATACTTAGAGGAGAAAGTCGGCTTGCGTTCCTGCCTTAACCACAGCACAGTTTTACCTCTTACACTGCAGGGTGTTAGAAGAAGTTAAGCCCCGATAGCGTACCTAGAGCGTTCTTTGGGAGAGGCAGTTGGCTACACGGAGAACTCCGTGCCAAGGAAAGGTTATTCAGGGAAGGGACCAGTGTGTAGCTAGAGGGTATATTTACTCAGTAGAAATCACAAGGAGGTAGGCTGCGTGTTCCCTGGAAACGGGGACCTGATGGCACAGGCCTTGCCTTCCCATTTTGAATGCTCCATTCATGCTGCCTTGAAACCACCTAAATAACAGTTTTAGGACGGTTCTCTAGTCACTGTAGGCAGGGCTCTGGGAAGGGCACGAGTGTTCTCTCCATCAAGAGGGTGCTTTAATAGCCTGGGTGGGAGCTCCTCCTGAGACGCTCTAGAGCTAAAAGGAAACTTGATGTGAGTCCTGTCCTCAAGGTAAAGCCTTGAATAGCCTGCCGAAGCGGAAGCTTGGAGCAGAGTCCTTGAAGCATTAGCTTTAGGTCTCTTTTCTTTTAAGGTTAGTAAGCTTTCAGGACACCGAGGACCTCGCGTGGGCACCCTATTCCCTGCAAGAACACCTAGTACCGGCAGGCTCCACTAGGCTGCTAAGAAACATCCAGGCCTGGAAACCTTTCCCAGTCACTCTGTGTATGCTGAGTGTAGGGCATCACACTGCACTCTTCCTTGGGAGAGCTGGATTTCCTCAGCACTCGAATAGCTCCAGGAAATCTGTTCTCTCAGGTCCTACATGTCAGGCAAATCTGCCTCATAGCCCTAGGCTGAGCGGCACTGACAAACCAAAACTGCTTTGCATTCCTCGTACAGAGTCATACCTTAAGACCCCATACTTAGAGGAGAAAGTCGGCTTGCGTTCCTGCCTTAACCACACCACAGTCCTCCTCTTACATTGCAGGGTTTTAGAAGAAGCTAAGCCCCGATAGCGTACCTAGAGCGTTCCTTGGGAGAGGCAGTTGGCTACACGGAGAACTCCGTGCCAAGGAAAGGTTATTCAGGGAAGGGACCAGTGTGTAGCTAGAGTGTATATTTACTTGGAGAAATCACAAGGAGGTAGGCTGCGTGTTCGCTGGAAACGGGGACCTGATGGCACAGGCCTTGCCTTCCCATTTTGAATGCTCCATTCATGCTGCCTTGAAACTACCTTAATAACAGTTTTAGGACGGTTCTCTAGTCACTGTAGGCAGGGCTCTGGGAAGGGCACGAGTGTTCTCTACATCAACAGGGTGCTTTCATAGCCTGGGTGGGAGCTCCTCCTGAGACGCTCTGGAGCTAAAAGGAAACTTGACGTGAGTCCTGTCCTCAAGGTAAAGCCTTGAATAGCCTGCCGTAGCGGAAGCTTGGAGCAGAGTCCTTGAAGCATCAGCTTTAGGTCTCTTTTCTTTTAAGGTTAGTAAGCTTTCAGGACACTGAGGACCTCGCGTGAGCACCCTATTCCCTGCAAGAACACCTAGGACCGGCAGGCTCCACTAGGCTGCTAAGAAACATCCAGGCCCGGAAACCTTTCCCTGTTACTCTGTGTCTGCTGAGTGTAGGGCAACACACTGCACTCTTCCTTGGGAGAGCTGGATTTCCTCAGCACTCCAACAGCTCCAGGAAATCTGTTCTCTCACGTCCTACACGTCATGCAAATCTGCCTCCTAGCCCTAGGCTGAGCGGCACTGAAAAACCAAAACTGCTTTGCATTCCTCGTACAGAGTCATACCTTAAGACCCCATACTTAGAGGAGAAAGTCGGCTTGCGTTCCTGACTTAACCACAGCACAGTCCTCCTCTTACACTGCAGGGTTTTAGAAGAAGCTAAGCCCCGATAGCGTACCTCGAGCGTTCCTTGGGAGAGGCAGTTGGCTACACGGAGAACTCTGTGCTAAGGTAACGTTATTCAGGGAAAGGACCAGTGTAGCTAGAGTGTATATTTACTTCGAGAAATCACAAGGAGGTAGGCTGCGTGTTCGCTGGAAACGGGGACCTGATGGCACAGGCCTTGCTTTCCCATTTTCAATGCTCCATTCATGCTGCCTTGAAACTACCTAAAAAACAGTTTTAGGACGGTTCTCTAGTCACTGTAGGCACGGCTCTGGGAAGGGCACGAGTGTTCTCTCCATCAACAGGGTGCTTTCATAGCCTGGGTGGGAGCTCCTCCTGAGACGCTCTAGAGCTAAAAGGAAACTTGACGTGAGTCCTTTCCTCTAGGTAAAGCCGTGAATAGCCTGCCGAAGCGGAAGCGTGGAACAGAGTCCTTGAAGCATTAGCTTTAGTTCTGTTTTCTTTTAAAGTTAGTAAGCTTTCAGGACACCGAGGACCTCGCGTGGGCACCCTATTCCCTGCAAGAACACCTAGTACCGGCAGGCTCCACTAGGCTGCTAAGAAGCATCCAGGCCCAGAAACCTTTCCCAGTCACTGTGTGTATGCTGAGTGTAGGGCAACACACTGCATTCTTCCTTGGGAGAGCTGGATTTCCTCAGCACTCCAACAGCTCCAGGAAATCTGTTCTCTCACGTCCTACACGTCATGCAAATCTGCCTCATAGCCCTAGGCTGAGCGGCACTGACAAACCAAAACTGCTTTGCATTCCTCGTACAGAGTCATACCTTAAGACCCCATACTTAGAGGAGAAAGTCGGCTTGCGTTCCTGCCTTAACCACAGCACAGTTTTACCTCTTACACTGCAGGGTGTTAGAAGAAGTTAAGCCCCGATAGCGTACCTAGAGCGTTCTTTGGGAGAGGCAGTTGGCTACACGGAGAACTCCGTGCCAAGGAAAGGTTATTCAGGGAAGGGACCAGTGTGTAGCTAGAGGGTATATTTACTCAGTAGAAATCACAAGGAGGTAGGCTGCGTGTTCCCTGGAAACGGGGACCTGATGGCACAGGCCTTGCCTTCCCATTTTGAATGCTCCATTCATGCTGCCTTGAAACCACCTAAATAACAGTTTTAGGACGGTTCTCTAGTCACTGTAGGCAGGGCTCTGGGAAGGGCACGAGTGTTCTCTCCATCAAGAGGGTGCTTTAATAGCCTGGGTGGGAGCTCCTCCTGAGACGCTCTAGAGCTAAAAGGAAACTTGATGTGAGTCCTGTCCTCAAGGTAAAGCCTTGAATAGCCTGCCGAAGCGGAAGCTTGGAGCAGAGTCCTTGAAGCATTAGCTTTAGGTCTCTTTTCTTTTAAGGTTAGTAAGCTTTCAGGACACCGAGGACCTCGCGTGGGCACCCTATTCCCTGCAAGAACACCTAGTACCGGCAGGCTCCACTAGGCTGCTAAGAAACATCCAGGCCTGGAAACCTTTCCCAGTCACTCTGTGTATGCTGAGTGTAGGGCATCACACTGCACTCTTCCTTGGGAGAGCTGGATTTCCTCAGCACTCGAATAGCTCCAGGAAATCTGTTCTCTCAGGTCCTACATGTCAGGCAAATCTGCCTCATAGCCCTAGGCTGAGCGGCACTGACAAACCAAAACTGCTTTGCATTCCTCGTACAGAGTCATACCTTAAGACCCCATACTTAGAGGAGAAAGTCGGCTTGCGTTCCTGCCTTAACCACACCACAGTCCTCCTCTTACATTGCAGGGTTTTAGAAGAAGCTAAGCCCCGATAGCGTACCTAGAGCGTTCCTTGGGAGAGGCAGTTGGCTACACGGAGAACTCCGTGCCAAGGAAAGGTTATTCAGGGAAGGGACCAGTGTGTAGCTAGAGTGTATATTTACTTGGAGAAATCACAAGGAGGTAGGCTGCGTGTTCGCTGGAAACGGGGACCTGATGGCACAGGCCTTGCCTTCCCATTTTGAATGCTCCATTCATGCTGCCTTGAAACTACCTTAATAACAGTTTTAGGACGGTTCTCTAGTCACTGTAGGCAGGGCTCTGGGAAGGGCACGAGTGTTCTCTACATCAACAGGGTGCTTTCATAGCCTGGGTGGGAGCTCCTCCTGAGACGCTCTAGAGCTAAAAGGAAACTTGACGTGAGTCCTGTCCTCAAGGTAAAGCCTTGAATAGCCTGCCGTAGCGGAAGCTTGGAGCAGAGTCCTTGAAGCATCAGCTTTAGGTCTCTTTTCTTTTAAGGTTAGTAAGCTTTCAGGACACTGAGGACCTCGCGTGAGCACCCTATTCCCTGCAAGAACACCTAGGACCGGCAGGCTCCACTAGGCTGCTAAGAAACATCCAGCCCCGGAAACCTTTCCCTGTTACTCTGTGTCTGCTGAGTGTAGGGCAACACACTGCACTCTTCCTTGGGAGAGCTGGATTTCCTCAGCACTCCAACAGCTCCAGGAAATCTGTTCTCTCACGTCCTACACGTCATGCAAATCTGCCTCCTAGCCCTAGGCTGAGCGGCACTGAGAAACCAAAACTGCTTTGCATTCCTCGTACAGAGTCATACCTTAAGACCCCATACTTAGAGGAGAAAGTCGGCTTGCGTTCCTGCCTTAACCACAGCACAGTCCTCCTCTTACACTGCAGGGTTTTAGTAGAAGCTAAGCCCCGATAGCGTACCTAGAGCGTTCCTTGGGAGAGGCAGTTGGCTACATGGAGAACTCCGTGCTAAGGTAACGTTATTCAGGGAAGGGACCAGTGTAGCTAGAGTGTATATTTACTTGGAGAAATCACAAGGAGGTAGGCTGCGTGTTCGCTGGAAACGGGGACCTGATGGCACAGGCCTTGCCTTCCCATTTTCAATGCTCCATTCATGCTGCCTTGAAACTACCTAAAAAACAGTTTTAGGACGGTTCTCTAGTCACTGTAGGCAGGGCTCTGGGAAGGGCACGAGTGTTCTCTACATCAACAGGGTGCTTTCATAGCCTGGGTGGGAGCTCCTCCTGAGACGCTCTAGAGCTAAAAGGAAACTTGACGTGAGTCCTTTCCTGTAGGTAAAGCCGTGAATAGCCTGCCGAAGCGGAAGCTTGGAACAGAGTCCTTGAAGCATTAGCTTTAGGTCTGTTTCTTTTAAAGTTAGTAAGCTTTCAGGACACCGAGGACCTCGCGTGGGCACCCTATTCCCTGCAAGAACACCTAGTACCGGCAGGCTCCACTAGGCTGCTAAGAAGCATCCAGGCCCAGAAACCTTTCCCAGTCACTGTGTGTATGCTGAGTGTAGGGCAACACACTGCATTCTTCCTTGGGAGAGCTGGATTTCCTCAGCACTCCAACAGCTCCAGGAAATCTGTTCTCTCACGTCCTACACGTCATGCAAATCTGCCTCATAGCCCTAGGCTGAGCGGCACTGAGAAACCAAAACTGCTTTGCATTCCTCGTACAGAGTCATACCTTAAGACCCCATACTTAGAGGAGAAAGTCGGCTTGCGTTCCTGCCTTAACCACAGCACAGTTTTTCCTCTTACACTGCAGGGTGTTAGAAGAAGTTAAGCCCCGATAGCGTACCTAGAGCGTTCTTTGGGAGAGGCAGTTGGCTACACGGAGAACTCCGTGCCAAGGAAAGGTTATTCAGGGAAGGGACCAGTGTGTAGCTAGAGGGTATATTTACTCAGTAGAAATCACAAGGAGGTAGGCTGCGTGTTCCCTGGAAACGGGGACCTGATGGCACAGGCCTTGCCTTCCCATTTTGAATGCTCCATTCATGCTGCCTTGAAACCACCTAAATAACAGTTTTAGGACGGTTCTCTAGTCACTGTAGGCAGGGCTCTGGGAAGGGCACGAGTGTTCTCTCCATCAAGAGGGTGCTTTAATAGCCTGGGTGGGAGCTCCTCCTGAGACGCTCTAGAGCTAAAAGGAAACTTGATGTGAGTCCTGTCCTCAAGGTAAAGCCTTGAATAGCCTGCCGAAGCGGAAGCTTGGAGCAGAGTCCTTGAAGCATTAGCTTTAGGTCTCTTTTCTTTTAAGGTTAGTAAGCTTTCAGGACACCGAGGACCTCGCGTGGGCACCCTATTCCCTGCAAGAACACCTAGTACCGGCAGGCTCCACTAGGCTGCTAAGAAACATCCAGGCCTGGAAACCTTTCCCAGTCACTCTGTGTATGCTGAGTGTAGGGCATCACACTGCACTCTTCCTTGGGAGAGCTGGATTTCCTCAGCACTCGAATAGCTCCAGGAAATCTGTTCTCTCAGGTCCTACATGTCAGGCAAATCTGCCTCATAGCCCTAGGCTGAGCGGCACTGACAAACCAAAACTGCTTTGCATTCCTCGTACAGAGTCATACCTTAAGACCCCATACTTAGAGGAGAAAGTCGGCTTGCGTTCCTGCCTTAACCACACCACAGTCCTCCTCTTACATTGCAGGGTTTTAGAAGAAGCTAAGCCCCGATAGCGTACCTAGAGCGTTCCTTGGGAGAGGCAGTTGGCTACACGGAGAACTCCGTGCCAAGGAAAGGTTATTCAGGGAAGGGACCAGTGTGTAGCTAGAGTGTATATTTACTTGGAGAAATCACAAGGAGGTAGGCTGCGTGTTCGCTGGAAACGGGGACCTGATGGCACAGGCCTTGCCTTCCCATTTTGAATGCTCCATTCATGCTGCCTTGAAACTACCTTAATAACAGTTTTAGGACGGTTCTCTAGTCACTGTAGGCAGGGCTCTGGGAAGGGCACGAGTGTTCTCTACATCAACAGGGTGCTTTCATAGCCTGGGTGGGAGCTCCTCCTGAGACGCTCTGGAGCTAAAAGGAAACTTGACGTGAGTCCTGTCCTCAAGGTAAAGCCTTGAATAGCCTGCCATAGCGGAAGCTTGGAGCAGAGTCCTTGAAGCATCAGCTTTAGGTCTCTTTTCTTTTAAGGTTAGTAAGCTTTCAGGACACTGAGGACCTCGCGTGAGCACCCTATTCCCTGCAAGAACACCTAGGACCGGCAGGCTCCACTAGGCTGCTAAGAAACATCCAGGCCCGGAAACCTTTCCCTGTTACTCTGTGTCTGCTGAGTGTAGGGCAACACACTGCACTCTTCCTTGGGAGAGCTGGATTTCCTCAGCACTCCAACAGCTCCAGGAAATCTGTTCTCTCACGTCCTACACGTCATGCAAATCTGCCTCCTAGCCCTAGGCTGAGCGGCACTGAAAAACCAAAACTGCTTTGCATTCCTCGTACAGAGTCATACCTTAAGACCCCATACTTAGAGGAGAAAGTCGGCTTGTGTTCCTGACTTAACCACAGCACAGTCCTCCTCTTACACTGCAGGGTTTTAGAAGAAGCTAAGCCCCGATAGCGTACCTCGAGCGTTCCTTGGGAGAGGCAGTTGGCTACACGGAGAACTCTGTGCTAAGGTAACGTTATTCAGGGAAAGGACCAGTGTAGCTAGAGTGTATATTTACTTGGAGAAATCACAAGGAGGTAGGCTGCGTGTTCGCTGGAAACGGGGACCTGATGGCACAGGCCTTGCTTTCCCATTTTCAATGCTCCATTCATGCTGCCTTGAAACTACCTAA
This sequence comes from Balaenoptera ricei, assembly GCF_028023285.1. NCBI lineage: Eukaryota > Metazoa > Chordata > Mammalia > Artiodactyla > Balaenopteridae > Balaenoptera > Balaenoptera ricei. The sequence goes on from NC_082652.1 coordinate 60,938,586, forward strand.
AAAACAGTTTTAGGACGGTTCTCTAGTCACTGTAGGCACGGCTCTGGGAAGGGCACGAGTGTTCTCTCCATCAACAGGGTGCTTTCATAGCCTGGGTGGGAGCTCCTCCTGAGACGCTCTAGAGCTAAAAGGAAACTTGACGTGAGTCCTTTCCTCTAGGTAAAGCCGTGAATAGCCTGCCGAAGCGGAAGCGTGGAACAGAGTCCTTGAAGCATTAGCTTTAGGTCTGTTTTCTTTTAAAGTTAGTAAGCTTTCAGGACACCGAGGACCTCGCGTGGGCACCCTATTCCCTGCAAGAACACCTAGTACCGGCAGGCTCCACTAGGCTGCTAAGAAGCATCCAGGCCCAGAAACCTTTCCCAGTCACTGTGTGTATGCTGAGTGTAGGGCAACACACTGCATTCTTCCTTGGGAGAGCTGGATTTCCTCAGCACTCCAACAGCTCCAGGAAATCTGTTCTCTCACGTCCTACACGTCATGCAAATCTGCCTCATAGCCCTAGGCTGAGCGGCACTGAGAAACCAAAACTGCTTTGCATTCCTCGTACAGAGTCATACCTTAAGACCCCATACTTAGAGGAGAAAGTCGGCTTGCGTTCCTGCCTTAACCACAGCACAGTTTTTCCTCTTACACTGCAGGGTGTTAGAAGAAGTTAAGCCCCGATAGCGTACCTAGAGCGTTCTTTGGGAGAGGCAGTTGGCTACACGGAGAACTCCGTGCCAAGGAAAGGTTATTCAGGGAAGGGACCAGTGTGTAGCTAGAGGGTATATTTACTCAGTAGAAATCACAAGGAGGTAGGCTGCGTGTTCCCTGGAAACGGGGACCTGATGGCACAGGCCTTGCCTTCCCATTTTGAATGCTCCATTCATGCTGCCTTGAAACCACCTAAATAACAGTTTTAGGACGGTTCTCTAGTCACTGTAGGCAGGGCTCTGGGAAGGGCACGAGTGTTCTCTCCATCAAGAGGGTGCTTTAATAGCCTGGGTGGGAGCTCCTCCTGAGACGCTCTAGAGCTAAAAGGAAACTTGATGTGAGTCCTGTCCTCAAGGTAAAGCCTTGAATAGCCTGCCGAAGCGGAAGCTTGGAGCAGAGTCCTTGAAGCATTAGCTTTAGGTCTCTTTTCTTTTAAGGTTAGTAAGCTTTCAGGACACCGAGGACCTCGCGTGGGCACCCTATTCCCTGCAAGAACACCTAGTACCGGCAGGCTCCACTAGGCTGCTAAGAAACATCCAGGCCTGGAAACCTTTCCCAGTCACTCTGTGTATGCTGAGTGTAGGGCATCACACTGCACTCTTCCTTGGGAGAGCTGGATTTCCTCAGCACTCGAATAGCTCCAGGAAATCTGTTCTCTCAGGTCCTACATGTCAGGCAAATCTGCCTCATAGCCCTAGGCTGAGCGGCACTGACAAACCAAAACTGCTTTGCATTCCTCGTACAGAGTCATACCTTAAGACCCCATACTTAGAGGAGAAAGTCGGCTTGCGTTCCTGCCTTAACCACACCACAGTCCTCCTCTTACATTGCAGGGTTTTAGAAGAAGCTAAGCCCCGATAGCGTACCTAGAGCGTTCCTTGGGAGAGGCAGTTGGCTACACGGAGAACTCCGTGCCAAGGAAAGGTTATTCAGGGAAGGGACCAGTGTGTAGCTAGAGTGTATATTTACTTGGAGAAATCACAAGGAGGTAGGCTGCGTGTTCGCTGGAAACGGGGACCTGATGGCACAGGCCTTGCCTTCCCATTTTGAATGCTCCATTCATGCTGCCTTGAAACTACCTTAATAACAGTTTTAGGACGGTTCTCTAGTCACTGTAGGCAGGGCTCTGGGAAGGGCACGAGTGTTCTCTACATCAACAGGGTGCTTTCATAGCCTGGGTGGGAGCTCCTCCTGAGACGCTCTAGAGCTAAAAGGAAACTTGACGTGAGTCCTGTCCTCAAGGTAAAGCCTTGAATAGCCTGCCGTAGCGGAAGCTTGGAGCAGAGTCCTTGAAGCATCAGCTTTAGGTCTCTTTTCTTTTAAGGTTAGTAAGCTTTCAGGACACTGAGGACCTCGCGTGAGCACCCTATTCCCTGCAAGAACACCTAGGACCGGCAGGCTCCACTAGGCTGCTAAGAAACATCCAGGCCCGGAAACCTTTCCCTGTTACTCTGTGTCTGCTGAGTGTAGGGCAACACACTGCACTCTTCCTTGGGAGAGCTGGATTTCCTCAGCACTCCAACAGCTCCAGGAAATCTGTTCTCTCACGTCCTACACGTCATGCAAATCTGCCTCCTAGCCCTAGGCTGAGCGGCACTGAGAAACCAAAACTGCTTTGCATTCCTCGTACAGAGTCATACCTTAAGACCCCATACTTAGAGGAGAAAGTCGGCTTGCGTTCCTGCCTTAACCACAGCACAGTCCTCCTCTTACACTGCAGGGTTTTAGTAGAAGCTAAGCCCCGATAGCGTACCTAGAGCGTTCCTTGGGAGAGGCAGTTGGCTACACGGAGAACTCCGTGCTAAGGTAACGTTATTCAGGGAAGGGACCAGTGTAGCTAGAGTGTATATTTACTTGGAGAAATCACAAGGAGGTAGGCTGCGTGTTCGCTGGAAACGGGGACCTGATGGCACAGGCCTTGCTTTCCCATTTTCAATGCTCCATTCATGCTGCCTTGAAACTACCTAAAAAACAGTTTTAGGACGGTTCTCTAGTCACTGTAGGCAGGGCTCTGGGAAGGGCACGAGTGTTCTCTACATCAACAGGGTGCTTTCATAGCCTGGGTGGGAGCTCCTCCTGAGACGCTCTAGAGCTAAAAGGAAACTTGACATGAGTCCTTTCCTCTAGGTAAAGCCGTGAATAGCCTGCCGAAGCGGAAGCTTGGAACAGAGTCCTTGAAGCATTAGCTTTAGGTCTGTTTCTTTTAAAGTTAGTAAGCTTTCAGGACACCGAGGACCTCGCGTGGGCACCCTATTCCCTGCAAGAACACCTAGTACCGGCAGGCTCCACTAGGCTGCTAAGAAGCATCCAGGCCCAGAAACCTTTCCCAGTCACTGTGTGTATGCTGAGTGTAGGGCAACACACTGCATTCTTCCTTGGGAGAGCTGGATTTCCTCAGCACTCCAACAGCTCCAGGAAATCTGTTCTCTCACGTCCTACACGTCATGCAAATCTGCCTCATAGCCCTAGGCTGAGCGGCACTGAGAAACCAAAACTGCTTTGCATTCCTCGTACAGAGTCATACCTTAAGACCCCATACTTAGAGGAGAAAGTCGGCTTGCGTTCCTGCCTTAACCACAGCACAGTTTTTCCTCTTACACTGCAGGGTGTTAGAAGAAGTTAAGCCCCGATAGCGTACCTAGAGCGTTCTTTGGGAGAGGCAGTTGGCTACACGGAGAACTCCGTGCCAAGGAAAGGTTATTCAGGGAAGGGACCAGTGTGTAGCTAGAGGGTATATTTACTCAGTAGAAATCACAAGGAGGTAGGCTGCGTGTTCCCTGGAAACGGGGACCTGATGGCACAGGCCTTGCCTTCCCATTTTGAATGCTCCATTCATGCTGCCTTGAAACCACCTAAATAACAGTTTTAGGACGGTTCTCTAGTCACTGTAGGCAGGGCTCTGGGAAGGGCACGAGTGTTCTCTCCATCAAGAGGGTGCTTTAATAGCCTGGGTGGGAGCTCCTCCTGAGACGCTCTAGAGCTAAAAGGAAACTTGATGTGAGTCCTGTCCTCAAGGTAAAGCCTTGAATAGCCTGCCGAAGCGGAAGCTTGGAGCAGAGTCCTTGAAGCATTAGCTTTAGGTCTCTTTTCTTTTAAGGTTAGTAAGCTTTCAGGACACCGAGGACCTCGCGTGGGCACCCTATTCCCTGCAAGAACACCTAGTACCGGCAGGCTCCACTAGGCTGCTAAGAAACATCCAGGCCTGGAAACCTTTCCCAGTCACTCTGTGTATGCTGAGTGTAGGGCATCACACTGCACTCTTCCTTGGGAGAGCTGGATTTCCTCAGCACTCGAATAGCTCCAGGAAATCTGTTCTCTCAGGTCCTACATGTCAGGCAAATCTGCCTCATAGCCCTAGGCTGAGCGGCACTGACAAACCAAAACTGCTTTGCATTCCTCGTACAGAGTCATACCTTAAGACCCCATACTTAGAGGAGAAAGTCGGCTTGCGTTCCTGCCTTAACCACACCACAGTCCTCCTCTTACATTGCAGGGTTTTAGAAGAAGCTAAGCCCCGATAGCGTACCTAGAGCGTTCCTTGGGAGAGGCAGTTGGCTACACGGAGAACTCCGTGCCAAGGAAAGGTTATTCAGGGAAGGGACCAGTGTGTAGCTAGAGTGTATATTTACTTGGAGAAATCACAAGGAGGTAGGCTGCGTGTTCGCTGGAAACGGGGACCTGATGGCACAGGCCTTGCTTTCCCATTTTCAATGCTCCATTCATGCTGCCTTGAAACTACCTAAAAAACAGTTTTAGGACGGTTCTCTAGTCACTGTAGGCAGGGCTCTGGGAAGGGCACGAGTGTTCTCTCCATCAACAGGGTGCTTTCATAGCCTGGGTGGGAGCTCCTCCTGAGACGCTCTAGAGCTAAAAGGAAACTTGACGTGAGTCCTTTCCTCTAGGTAAAGCCGTGAATAGCCTGCCGAAGCGGAAGCGTGGAACAGAGTCCTTGAAGCATTAGCTTTAGGTCTGTTTTCTTTTAAAGTTAGTAAGCTTTCAGGACACCGAGGACCTCGCGTGGGCACCCTATTCCCTGCAAGAACACCTAGTACCGGCAGGCTCCACTAGGCTGCTAAGAAGCATCCAGGCCCAGAAACCTTTCCCAGTCACTGTGTGTATGCTGAGTGTAGGGCAACACACTGCATTCTTCCTTGGGAGAGCTGGATTTCCTCAGCACTCCAACAGCTCCAGGAAATCTGTTCTCTCACGTCCTACAAGTCATGCAAATCTGCCTCATAGCCCTAGGCTGAGCGGCACTGACAAACCAAAACTGCTTTGCATTCCTCGTACAGAGTCATACCTTAAGACCCCATACTTAGAGGAGAAAGTCGGCTTGCGTTCCTGCCTTAACCACAGCACAGTTTTACCTCTTACACTGCAGGGTGTTAGAAGAAGTTAAGCCCCGATAGCGTACCTAGAGCGTTCTTTGGGAGAGGCAGTTGGCTACACGGAGAACTCCGTGCCAAGGAAAGGTTATTCAGGGAAGGGACCAGTGTGTAGCTAGAGGGTATATTTACTCAGTAGAAATCACAAGGAGGTAGGCTGCGTGTTCCCTGGAAACGGGGACCTGATGGCACAGGCCTTGCCTTCCCATTTTGAATGCTCCATTCATGCTGCCTTGAAACCACCTAAATAACAGTTTTAGGACGGTTCTCTAGTCACTGTAGGCAGGGCTCTGGGAAGGGCACGAGTGTTCTCTCCATCAAGAGGGTGCTTTAATAGCCTGGGTGGGAGCTCCTCCTGAGACGCTCTAGAGCTAAAAGGAAACTTGACGTGAGTCCTGTCCTCAAGGTAAAGCCTTGAATAGCCTGCCGAAGCGGAAGCTTGGAGCAGAGTCCTTGAAGCATTAGCTTTAGGTCTCTTTTCTTTTAAGGTTAGTAAGCTTTCAGGACACCGAGGACCTCGCGTGGGCACCCTATTCCCTGCAAGAACACCTAGTACCGGCAGGCTCCACTAGGCTGCTAAGAAACATCCAGGCCTGGAAACCTTTCCCAGTCACTCTGTGTATGCTGAGTGTAGGGCATCACACTGCACTCTTCCTTGGGAGAGCTGGATTTCTTCAGCACTCGAATAGCTCCAGGAAATCTGTTCTCTCAGGTCCTACATGTCAGGCAAATCTGCCTCATAGCCCTAGGCTGAGCGGCACTGACAAACCAAAACTGCTTTGCATTCCTCGTACAGAGTCATACCTTAAGACCCCATACTTAGAGGAGAAAGTCGGCTTGCGTTCCTGCCTTAACCACACCACAGTCCTCCTCTTACATTGCAGGGTTTTAGAAGAAGCTAAGCCCCGATAGCGTACCTAGAGCGTTCCTTGGGAGAGGCAGTTGGCTACACGGAGAACTCCGTGCCAAGGAAAGGTTATTCAGGGAAGGGACCAGTGTGTAGCTAGAGGGTATATTTACTTGGAGAAATCACAAGGAGGTAGGCTGCGTGTTCGCTGGAAACGGGGACCTGATGGCACAGGCCTTGCTTTCCCATTTTCAATGCTCCATTCATGCTGCCTTGAAACTACCTAAAAAAGTTTTAGGACGGTTCTCTAGTCACTGTAGGCAGGGCTCTGGGAAGGGCACGAGTGTTCTCTCCATCAACAGGGTGCTTTCATAGCCTGGGTGGGAGCTCCTCCTGAGACGCTCTAGAGCTAAAAGGAAACTTGACGTGAGTCCTTTCCTCAAGGTAAAGCCTTGAATAGCCTGCCGAAGCGGAAGCTTGGAACAGAGTCCTTGAAGCATTAGCTTTAGGTCTGTTTTCTTTTAAAGTTAGTAAGCTTTCAGGTCACCGAGGACCTCGCGTGAGCACCCTATTCCCTGCAAGAACACCTAGTACCGGCAGGCTCCACTAGGCTGCTAAGAAACATCCAGGCCCGGAAACCTTTCCCTGTTACTCTGTGTCTGCTGAGTGTAGGGCAACACACTGCACTCTTCCTTGGGAGAGCTGGAATTCCTCAGCACTCCAACAGCTCCAGGAAATCTGTTCTCTCACGTCCTACACGTCATGCAAATCTGCCTCCTAGCCCTAGGCTGAGCGGCACTGAGAAACCAAAACTGCTTTGCATTCCTCGTACAGAGTCATACCTTAAGACCCCATACTTAGAGGAGAAAGTCGGCTTGCGTTCCTGCCTTAACCACAGCACAGTCCTCCTCTTACACTGCAGGGTTTTAGAAGAAGCTAAGCCCCGATAGCGTACCTAGAGCGTTCCTTGGGAGAGGCAGTTGGCTACACGGAGAACTCCGTGCTAAGGTAACGTTATTCAGGGAAGGGACCAGTGTAGCTAGAGTGTATATTTACTTGGAGAAATCACAAGGAGGTAGGCTGCGTGTTCGCTGGAAACGGGGACCTGATGGCACAGGCCTTGCTTTCCCATTTTCAATGCTCCATTCATGCTGCCTTGAAACTACCTAAAAAACAGTTTTAGGACGGTTCTCTAGTCACTGTAGGCAGGGCTCTGGGAAGGGAACGAGTGTTCTCTCCATCAAGAGGGTGCTTTAATAGCCTGGGTGGGAGCTCCTCCTGAGACGCTCTAGAGCTAAAAGGAAACTTGATGTGAGTCCTGTCCTCAAGGTAAAGCCTTGAATAGCCTGCCGAAGCGGAAGCTTGGAGCAGAGTCCTTGAAGCATTAGCTTTAGGTCTCTTTTCTTTTAAGGTTAGTAAGCTTTCAGGACACTGAGGACCTCGCGTGGGCACCCTATTCCCTGCAAGAACACCTAGTACCGGCAGGCTCCACTAGGCTGCTAAGAAACATCCAGGCCTGGAAACCTTTCCCAGTCACTCTGTGTATGCTGAGTGTAGGGCATCACACTGCACTCTTCCTTGGGAGAGCTGGATTTCCTCAGCACTCGAATAGCTCCAGGAAATCTGTTCTCTCAGGTCCTACATGTCAGGCAAATCTGCCTCATAGCCCTAGGCTGAGCGGCACTGACAAACCAAAACTGCTTTGCATTCCTCGTACAGAGTCATACCTTAAGACCCCATACTTAGAGGAGAAAGTCGGCTTGCGTTCCTGCCTTAACCACACCACAGTCCTCCTCTTACATTGCAGGGTTTTAGAAGAAGCTAAGCCCCGATAGCGTACCTAGAGCGTTCCTTGGGAGAGGCAGTTGGCTACACGGAGAACTCCGTGCCAAGGAAAGGTTATTCAGGGAAGGGACCAGTGTGTAGCTAGAGTGTATATTTACTTGGAGAAATCACAAGGAGGTAGGCTGCGTGTTCGCTGGAAACGGGGACCTGATGGCACAGGCCTTGCCTTCCCATTTTGAATGCTCCATTCATGCTGCCTTGAAACTACCTTAATAACAGTTTTAGGACGGTTCTCTAGTCACTGTAGGCAGGGCTCTGGGAAGGGCACGAGTGTTCTCTACATCAACAGGGTGCTTTCATAGCCTGGGTGGGAGCTCCTCCTGAGACGCTCTAGAGCTAAAAGGAAACTTGACGTGAGTCCTGTCCTCAAGGTAAAGCCTTGAATAGCCTGCCGTAGCGGAAGCTTGGAGCAGAGTCCTTGAAGCATTAGCTTTAGGTCTCTTTTCTTTTAAGGTTAGTAAGCTTTCAGGACACTGAGGACCTCGCGTGAGCACCCTATTCCCTGCAAGAACACCTAGGACCGGCAGGCTCCACTAGGCTGCTAAGAAACATCCAGGCCCGGAAACCTTTCCCTGTTACTCTGTGTCTGCTGAGTGTAGGGCAACACACTGCACTCTTCCTTGGGAGAGCTGGATTTCCTCAGCACTCCAACAGCTCCAGGAAATCTGTTCTCTCACGTCCTACACGTCATGCAAATCTGCCTCCTAGCCCTAGGCTGAGCGGCACTGAGAAACCAAAACTGCTTTGCATTCCTCGTACAGAGTCATACCTTAACACCCCATACTTAGAGGAGAAAGTCGGCTTGCGTTCCTGACTTAACCACAGCACAGTCCTCTTCTTACACTGCAGGGTTTTAGAAGAAGCTAAGCCCCGATAGCGTACCTAGAGCGTTCCTTGGGAGAGGCAGTTGGCTACACGGAGAACTCCGTGCTAAGGTAACGTTATTCAGGGAAGGGACCAGTGTAGCTAGAGTGTATATTTACTTGGAGAAATCACAAGGAGGTAGGCTGCGTGTTCGCTGGAAACGGGGACCTGATGGCACAGGCCTTGCTTTCCCATTTTCAATGCTCCATTCATGCTGCCTTGAAACTACCTAAAAAACAGTTTTAGGACGGTTCTCTAGTCACTGTAGGCAGGGCTCTGGGAAGGGAACGAGTGTTCTCTCCATCAACAGGGTGCTTTCATAGCCTGGGTGGGAGCTCCTCCTGAGACGCTCTAGAGCTAAAAGGAAACTTGACGTGAGTCCTTTCTTCTAGGTAAAGCCGTGAATAGCCTGCCGAAGCGGAAGCTTGGAACAGAGTCCTTGAAGCATTAGCTTTAGGTCTGTTTTCTTTTAAAGTTAGTAAGCTTTCAGGACACCGAGGACCTCGCGTGGGCACCCTATTCCCTGCAAGAACACCTAGTACCGGCAGGCTCCACTAGGCTGCTAAGAAGCATCCAGGCCCAGAAACCTTTCCCAGTCACTCTGTGTATGCTGAGTGTAGGGCAACACACTGCATTCTTCCTTGGGAGAGCTGGATTTCCTCAGCACTCCAACAGCTCCAGGAAATCTGTTCTCTCACGTCCTACACGTCATGCAAATCTGCCTCATAGCCCTAGGCTGAGCGGCACTGACAAACCAAAACTGCTTTGCATTCCTCGTACAGAGTCATACCTTAAGACCCCATACTTAGAGGAGAAAGTCGGCTTGCGTTCCTGCCTTAACCACAGCACAGTTTTTCCTCTTACACTGCAGGGTGTTAGAAGAAGTTAAGCCCCGATAGCGTACCTAGAGCGTTCTTTGGGAGAGGCAGTTGGCTACACGGAGAACTCCGTGCCAAGGAAAGGTTATTCAGGGAAGGGACCAGTGTGTAGCTAGAGGGTATATTTACTCAGTAGAAATCACAAGGAGGTAGGCTGCGTGTTCCCTGGAAACGGGGACCTGATGGCACAGGCCTTGCCTTCCCATTTTGAATGCTCCATTCATGCTGCCTTGAAACCACCTAAATAACAGTTTTAGGACGGTTCTCTAGTCACTGTAGGCAGGGCTCTGGGAAGGGCACGAGTGTTCTCTCCATCAAGAGGGTGCTTTAATAGCCTGGGTGGGAGCTCCTCCTGAGACGCTCTAGAGCTAAAAGGAAACTTGATGTGAGTCCTGTCCTCAAGGTAAAGCCTTGAATAGCCTGCCGAAGCGGAAGCTTGGAGCAGAGTCCTTGAAGCATTAGCTTTAGGTCTCTTTTCTTTTAAGGTTAGTAAGCTTTCAGGACACCGAGGACCTCGCGTGGGCACCCTATTCCCTGCAAGAACACCTAGTACCGGCAGGCTCCACTAGGCTGCTAAGAAACATCCAGGCCTGGAAACCTTTCCCAGTCACTCTGTGTATGCTGAGTGTAGGGCATCACACTGCACTCTTCCTTGGGAGAGCTGGATTTCCTCAGCACTCGAATAGCTCCAGGAAATCTGTTCTCTCAGGTCCTACATGTCAGGCAAATCTGCCTCATAGCCCTAGGCTGAGCGGCACTGACAAACCAAAACTGCTTTGCATTCCTCGTACAGAGTCATACCTTAAGACCCCATACTTAGAGGAGAAAGTCGGCTTGCGTTCCTGCCTTAACCACACCACAGTCCTCCTCTTACATTGCAGGGTTTTAGAAGAAGCTAAGCCCCGATAACGTACCTAGAGCGTTCCTTGGGAGAGGCAGTTGGCTACACGGAGAACTCCGTGCCAAGGAAAGGTTATTCAGGGAAGGGACCAGTGTGTAGCTAGAGTGTATATTTACTTGGAGAAATCACAAGGAGGTAGGCTGCGTGTTCGCTGGAAACGGGGACCTGATGGCACAGGCCTTGCCTTCCCATTTTGAATGCTCCATTCATGCTGCCTTGAAACTACCTTAATAACAGTTTTAGGACGGTTCTCTAGTCACTGTAGGCAGGGCTCTGGGAAGGGCACGAGTGTTCTCTACATCAACAGGGTGCTTTCATAGCCTGGGTGGGAGCTCCTCCTGAGACGCTCTAGAGCTAAAAGGAAACTTGACGTGAGTCCTGTCCTCAAGGTAAAGCCTTGAATAGCCTGCCGTAGCGGAAGCTTGGAGCAGAGTCCTTGAAGCATTAGCTTTAGGTCTCTTTTCTTTTAAGGTTAGTAAGCTTTCAGGACACTGAGGACCTCGCGTGAGCACCCTATTCCCTGCAAGAACACCTAGGACCGGCAGGCTCCACTAGGCTGCTAAGAAACATCCAGGCCCGGAAACCTTTCCCTGTTACTCTGTGTCTGCTGAGTGTAGGGCAACACACTGCACTCTTCCTTGGGAGAGCTGGATTTCCTCAGCACTCCAACAGCTCCAGGAAATCTGTTCTCTCACGTCCTACACGTCATGCAAATCTGCCTCCTAGCCCTAGGCTGAGCGGCACTGAGAAACCAAAACTGCTTTGCATTCCTCGTACAGAGTCATACCTTAAGACCCCATACTTAGAGGAGAAAGTCGGCTTGCGTTCCTGACTTAACCACAGCACAGTCCTCTTCTTACACTGCAGGGTTTTAGAAGAAGCTAAGCCCCGATAGCGTACCTAGAGCGTTCCTTGGGAGAGGCAGTTGGCTACACGGAGAACTCTGTGCTAAGGTAACGTTATTCAGGGAAAGGACCAGTGTAGCTAGAGTGTATATTTACTTGGAGAAATCACAAGGAGGTAGGCTGCGTGTTCGCTGGAAACGGGGACCTGATGGCACAGGCCTTGCTTTCCCATTTTGAATGCTCCATTCATGCTGCCTTGAAACTACCTAAAAAACAGTTTTAGGACGGTTCTCTAGTCACTGTAGGCAGGGCTCTGGGAAGGGCACGAGTGTTCTCTCCATCAACAGGGTGCTTTCATAGCCTGGGTGGGAGCTCCTCCTGAGACGCTCTAGAGCTAAAAGGAAACTTGACGTGAGTCCTTTCCTCTAGGTAAAGCCGTGAATAGCCTGCCGAAGCGGAAGCTTGGAACAGAGTCCTTGAAGCATTAGCTTTAGGTCTGTTTTCTTTTAAAGTTAGTAAGCTTTCAGGACACCGAGGACCTCGCGTGGGCACCCTATTCCCTGCAAGAACACCTAGTACCGGCAGGCTCCACTAGGCTGCTAAGAAGCATCCAGGCCCAGAAACCTTTCCCAGTCACTGTGTGTATGCTGAGTGTAGGGCAACACACTGCATTCTTCCTTGTGAGAGCTGGATTTCCTCAGCACTCCAACAGCTCCAGGAAATCTGTTCTCTCACGTCCTACACGTCATGCAAATCTGCCTCATAGCCCTAGGCTGAGCGGCACTGAGAAACCAAAACTGCTTTGCATTCCTCGTACAGAGTCATACCTTAAGAGCCCATACTTAGAGGAGAAAGTCGGCTTGCGTTCCTGCCTTAACCACAGCACAGTTTTTCCTCTTACACTGCAGGGTGTTAGAAGAAGTTAAGCCCCGATAGCGTACCTAGAGCGTTCTTTGGGAGAGGCAGTTGGCTACACGGAGAACTCCTTGCCAAGGAAAGGTTATTCAGGGAAGGGACCAGTGTGTAGCTAGAGGGTATATTTACTCAGTAGAAATCACAAGGAGGTAGGCTGCGTGTTCCCTGGAAACGGGGACCTGATGGCACAGGCCTTGCCTTCCCATTTTGAATGCTCCATTCATGCTGCCTTGAAACCACCTAAATAACAGTTTTAGGACGGTTCTCTAGTCACTGTAGGCAGGGCTCTGGGAAGGGCACGAGTGTTCTCTCCATCAAGAGGGTGCTTTAATAGCCTGGGTGGGAGCTCCTCCTGAGACGCTCTAGAGCTAAAAGGAAACTTGATGTGAGTCCTGTCCTCAAGGTAAAGCCTTGAATAGCCTGCCGAAGCGGAAGCTTGGAGCAGAGTCCTTGAAGCATTAGCTTTAGGTCTCTTTTCTTTTAAGGTTAGTAAGCTTTCAGGACACCGAGGACCTCGCGTGGGCACCCTATTCCCTGCAAGAACACCTAGTACCGGCAGGCTCCACTAGGCTGCTAAGAAACATCCAGGCCTGGAAACCTTTCCCAGTCACTCTGTGTATGCTGAGTGTAGGGCATCACACTGCACTCTTCCTTGGGAGAGCTGGATTTCCTCAGCACTCGAATAGCTCCAGGAAATCTGTTCTCTCAGGTCCTACATGTCAGGCAAATCTGCCTCATAGCCCTAGGCTGAGCGGCACTGACAAACCAAAACTGCTTTGCATTCCTCGTACAGAGTCATACCTTAAGACCCCATACTTAGAGGAGAAAGTCGGCTTGCGTTCCTGCCTTAACCACACCACAGTCCTCCTCTTACATTGCAGGGTTTTAGAAGAAGCTAAGCCCCGATAGCGTACCTAGAGCGTTCCTTGGGAGAGGCAGTTGGCTACACGGAGAACTCCGTGCCAAGGAAAGGTTATTCAGGGAAGGGACCAGTGTGTAGCTAGAGGGTATATTTACTTGGAGAAATCACAAGGAGGTAGGCTGCGTGTTCGCTGGAAACGGGGACCTGATGGCACAGGCCTTGCTTTCCCATTTTCAATGCTCCATTCATGCTGCCTTGAAACTACCTAAAAAAGTTTTAGGACGGTTCTCTAGTCACTGTAGGCAGGGCTCTGGGAAGGGCACGAGTGTTCTCTCCATCAACAGGGTGCTTTCATAGCCTGGGTGGGAGCTCCTCCTGAGACGCTCTAGAGCTAAAAGGAAACTTGACGTGAGTCCTTTCCTCAAGGTAAAGCCTTGAATAGCCTGCCGAAGCGGAAGCTTGGAACAGAGTCCTTGAAGCATTAGCTTTAGGTCTGTTTTCTTTTAAAGTTAGTAAGCTTTCAGGTCACCGAGGACCTCGCGTGAGCACCCTATTCCCTGCAAGAACACCTAGTACCGGCAGGCTCCACTAGGCTGCTAAGAAACATCCAGGCCCGGAAACCTTTCCCAGTCACTCTGTGTATGCTGAGTGTAGGGCAACACACTGCATTCTTCCTTGGGAAAGCTGGATTTCCTCAGCACTCCAACAGCTCCAGGAAATCTGTTCTCTCACGTCCTACACGTCATGCAAATCTGCCTCATAGCCCTAGGCTGAGCGGCAAAGAGAAACCAAAACTGCTTTGCATTCCTCGTACAGAGTCATACCTTAAGACCCCATACTTAGAGGAGAAAGTCGGCTTGCGTTTCTGCCTTAACCACAGCACAGTCCTCCTCTTACACTGCAGGGTTTTAGAAGAAGCTAAGCCCCGATAGCGTACCTAGAGCGTTCCTTGGGAGAGGCAGTTGGCTACACGGAGAACTCCGTGCCAAGGTAACGTTATTCAGGGAAGGGACCAGTGTGTAGCTAGAGTGTATATTTACTTGGAGAAATCACAAGGAGGTAGGCTGCGTGTTCGCTGGAAACGGGGACCTGATGGCACAGGCCTTGCTTTCCCATTTTCAATGCTCCATTCATGCTGCCTTGAAACTACCTAAAAAACAGTTTTAGGACGGTTCTCTAGTCACTGTAGGCAGGGCTCTGGGAAGGGAACGAGTGTTCTCTCCATCAACAGGGTGCTTTCATAGCCTGGGTGGGAGCTCCTCCTGAGACGCTCTAGAGCTAAAAGGAAACTTGACGTGAGTCCTTTCCTCTAGGTAAAGCCGTGAATAGCCTGCCGAAGCGGAAGCTTGGAACAGAGTCCTTGAAGCATTAGCTTTAGGTCTCTTTTCTTTTAAAGTTAGTAAGCTTTCAGGACACCGAGGACCTCGCGTGGGCACCCTATTCCCTGCAAGAACACCTAGTACCGGCAGGCTCCACTAGGCTGCTAAGAAGCATCCAGGCCCAGAAACCTTTCCCAGTCACTCTGTGTATGCTGAGTGTAGGGCAACACACTGCATTCTTCCTTGGGAGAGCTGGATTTCCTCAGCACTCCAACAGCTCCAGGAAATCTGTTCTCTCACGTCCTACACGTCATGCAAATCTGCCTCATAGCCCTAGGCTGAGCGGCACTGAGAAACCAAAACTGCTTTGCATTCCTCGTACAGAGTCATACCTTAAGACCCCATACTTAGAGGAGAAAGTCGGCTTGCGTTCCTGCCTTAACCACAGCACAGTTTTTCCTCTTACACTGCAGGGTGTTAGAAGAAGTTAAGCCCCGATAGCGTACCTAGAGCGTTCTTTGGGAGAGGCAGTTGGCTACACGGAGAACTCCGTGCCAAGGAAAGGTTATTCAGGGAAGGGACCAGTGTGTAGCTAGAGGGTATATTTACTCAGTAGAAATCACAAGGAGGTAGGCTGCGTGTTCCCTGGAAACGGGGACCTGATGGCACAGGCCTTGCCTTCCCATTTTGAATGCTCCATTCATGCTGCCTTGAAACCACCTAAATAACAGTTTTAGGACGGTTCTCTAGTCACTGTAGGCAGGGCTCTGGGAAGGGCACGAGTGTTCTCTCCATCAAGAGGGTGCTTTAATAGCCTGGGTGGGAGCTCCTCCTGAGACGCTCTGGAGCTAAAAGGAAACTTGATGTGAGTCCTGTCCTCAAGGTAAAGCCTTGAATAGCCTGCCGAAGCGGAAGCTTGGAGCAGAGTCCTTGAAGCATTAGCTTTAGGTCTCTTTTCTTTTAAGGTTAGTAAGCTTTCAGGACACCGAGGACCTCGCGTGGGCACCCTATTCCCTGCAAGAACACCTAGTACCGGCAGGCTCCACTAGGCTGCTAAGAAACATCCAGGCCTGGAAACCTTTCCCAGTCACTCTGTGTATGCTGAGTGTAGGGCATCACACTGCACTCTTCCTTGGGAGAGCTGGATTTCCTCAGCACTCGAATAGCTCCAGGAAATCTGTTCTCTCAGGTCCTACATGTCAGGCAAATCTGCCTCATAGCCCTAGGCTGAGCGGCACTGACAAACCAAAACTGCTTTGCATTCCTCGTACAGAGTCATACCTTAAGACCCCATACTTAGAGGAGAAAGTCGGCTTGCGTTCCTGCCTTAACCACACCACAGTCCTCCTCTTACATTGCAGGGTTTTAGAAGAAGCTAAGCCCCGATAGCGTACCTAGAGCGTTCCTTGGGAGAGGCAGTTGGCTACACGGAGAACTCCGTGCCAAGGAAAGGTTATTCAGGGAAGGGACCAGTGTGTAGCTAGAGTGTATATTTACTTGGAGAAATCACAAGGAGGTAGGCTGCGTCTTCGCTGGAAACGGGGACCTGATGGCACAGGCCTTGCCTTCCCATTTTGAATGCTCCATTCATGCTGCCTTGAAACTACCTTAATAACAGTTTTAGGACGGTTCTCTAGTCACTGTAGGCAGGGCTCTGGGAAGGGCACGAGTGTTCTCTACATCAACAGGGTGCTTTCATAGCCTGGGTGGGAGCTCCTCCTGAGACGCTCTAGAGCTAAAAGGAAACTTGACGTGAGTCCTGTCCTCAAGGTAAAGCCTTGAATAGCCTGCCGTAGCGGAAGCTTGGAGCAGAGTCCTTGAAGCATTAGCTTTAGGTCTCTTTTCTTTTAAGGTTAGTAAGCTTTCAGGACACTGAGGACCTCGCGTGAGCACCCTATTCCCTGCAAGAACACCTAGGACCGGCAGGCTCCACTAGGCTGCTAAGAAACATCCAGGCCCGGAAACCTTTCCCTGTTACTCTGTGTCTGCTGAGTGTAGGGCAACACACTGCACTCTTCCTTGGGAGAGCTGGATTTCCTCAGCACTCCAACAGCTCCAGGAAATCTGTTCTCTCACGTCCTACACGTCATGCAAATCTGCCTCCTAGCCCTAGGCTGAGCGGCACTGAGAAACCAAAACTGCTTTGCATTCCTCGTACAGAGTCATACCTTAAGACCCCATACTTAGAGGAGAAAGTCGGCTTGCGTTCCTGACTTAACCACAGCACAGTCCTCTTCTTACACTGCAGGGTTTTAGAAGAAGCTAAGCCCCGATAGCGTACCTAGAGCGTTCCTTGGGAGAGGCAGTTGGCTACACGGAGAACTCTGTGCTAAGGTAACGTTATTCAGGGAAAGGACCAGTGTAGCTAGAGTGTATATTTACTTGGAGAAATCACAAGGAGGTAGGCTGCGTGTTCGCTGGAAACGGGGACCTGATGGCACAGGCCTTGCTTTCCCATTTTGAATGCTCCATTCATGCTGCCTTGAAACTACCTAAAAAACAGTTTTAGGACGGTTCTCTAGTCACTGTAGGCAGGGCTCTGGGAAGGGCACGAGTGTTCTCTCCATCAACAGGGTGCTTTCATAGCCTGGGTGGGAGCTCCTCCTGAGACGCTCTAGAGCTAAAAGGAAACTTGACGTGAGTCCTTTCCTCTAGGTAAAGCCGTGAATAGCCTGCCGAAGCGGAAGCTTGGAACAGAGTCCTTGAAGCATTAGCTTTAGGTCTGTTTTCTTTTAAAGTTAGTAAGCTTTCAGGACACCGAGGACCTCGCGTGGGCACCCTATTCCCTGCAAGAACACCTAGTACCGGCAGGCTCCACTAGGCTGCTAAGAAGCATCCAGGCCCAGAAACCTTTCCCAGTCACTGTGTGTATGCTGAGTGTAGGGCAACACACTGCATTCTTCCTTGTGAGAGCTGGATTTCCTCAGCACTCCAACAGCTCCAGGAAATCTGTTCTCTCACGTCCTACACGTCATGCAAATCTGCCTCATAGCCCTAGGCTGAGCGGCACTGAGAAACCAAAACTGCTTTGCATTCCTCGTACAGAGTCATACCTTAAGAGCCCATACTTAGAGGAGAAAGTCGGCTTGCGTTCCTGCCTTAACCACAGCACAGTTTTTCCTCTTACACTGCAGGGTGTTAGAAGAAGTTAAGCCCCGATAGCGTACCTAGAGCGTTCTTTGGGAGAGGCAGTTGGCTACACGGAGAACTCCGTGCCAAGGAAAGGTTATTCAGGGAAGGGACCAGTGTGTAGCTAGAGGGTATATTTACTCAGTAGAAATCACAAGGAGGTAGGCTGCGTGTTCCCTGGAAACGGGGACCTGATGGCACAGGCCTTGCCTTCCCATTTTGAATGCTCCATTCATGCTGCCTTGAAACCACCTAAATAACAGTTTTAGGACGGTTCTCTAGTCACTGTAGGCAGGGCTCTGGGAAGGGCACGAGTGTTCTCTCCATCAAGAGGGTGCTTTAATAGCCTGGGTGGGAGCTCCTCCTGAGACGCTCTAGAGCTAAAAGGAAATTTGATGTGAGTCCTGTCCTCAAGGTAAAGCCTTGAATAGCCTGCCGAAGCGGAAGCTTGGAGCAGAGTCCTTGAAGCATTAGCTTTAGGTCTCTTTTCTTTTAAGGTTAGTAAGCTTTCAGGACACCGAGGACCTCGCGTGGGCACCCTATTCCCTGCAAGAACACCTAGTACCGGCAGGCTCCACTAGGCTGCTAAGAAACATCCAGGCCTGGAAACCTTTCCCAGTCACTCTGTGTATGCTGAGTGTAGGGCATCACACTGCACTCTTCCTTGGGAGAGCTGGATTTCCTCAGCACTCGAATAGCTCCAGGAAATCTGTTCTCTCAGGTCCTACATGTCAGGCAAATCTGCCTCATAGCCCTAGGCTGAGCGGCACTGACAAACCAAAACTGCTTTGCATTCCTCGTACAGAGTCATACCTTAAGACCCCATACTTAGAGGAGAAAGTCGGCTTGCGTTCCTGCCTTAACCACACCACAGTCCTCCTCTTACATTGCAGGGTTTTAGAAGAAGCTAAGCCCCGATAGCGTACCTAGAGCGTTCCTTGGGAGAGGCAGTTGGCTACACGGAGAACTCCGTGCCAAGGAAAGGTTATTCAGGGAAGGGACCAGTGTGTAGCTAGAGGGTATATTTACTTGGAGAAATCACAAGGAGGTAGGCTGCGTGTTCGCTGGAAACGGGGACCTGATGGCACAGGCCTTGCTTTCCCATTTTCAATGCTCCATTCATGCTGCCTTGAAACTACCTAAAAAAGTTTTAGGACGGTTCTCTAGTCACTGTAGGCAGGGCTCTGGGAAGGGCACGAGTGTTCTCTCCATCAACAGGGTGCTTTCATAGCCTGGGTGGGAGCTCCTCCTGAGACGCTCTAGAGCTAAAAGGAAACTTGACGTGAGTCCTTTCCTCAAGGTAAAGCCTTGAATAGCCTGCCGAAGCGGAAGCTTGGAACAGAGTCCTTGAAGCATTAGCTTTAGGTCTGTTTTCTTTTAAAGTTAGTAAGCTTTCAGGTCACCGAGGACCTCGCGTGAGCACCCTATTCCCTGCAAGAACACCTAGTACCGGCAGGCTCCACTAGGCTGCTAAGAAACATCCAGGCCCGGAAACCTTTCCCAGTCACTCTGTGTATGCTGAGTGTAGGGCAACACACTGCATTCTTCCTTGGGAAAGCTGGATTTCCTCAGCACTCCAACAGCTCCAGGAAATCTGTTCTCTCACGTCCTACACGTCATGCAAATCTGCCTCATAGCCCTAGGCTGAGCGGCACTGACAAACCAAAACTGCTTTGCATTCCTCGTACAGAGTCATACCTTAAGACCCCATACTTAGAGGAGAAAGTCGGCTTGCGTTCCTGCCTTAACCACAGCACAGTCCTCCTCTTACACTGCAGGGTTTTAGAAGAAGCTAAGCCCCGATAGCGTACCTAGAGCGTTCCTTGGGAGAGGCAGTTGGCTACACGGAGAACTCCGTGCCAAGGAAAGGTTATTCAGGGAAGGGACCAGTGTGTAGCTAGAGGGTATATTTACTCAGTAGAAATCACAAGGAGGTAGGCTGCGTGTTCCCTGGAAACGGGGACCTGATGGCACAGGCCTTGCCTTCCCATTTTGAATGCTCCATTCATGCTGCCTTGAAACTACCTTAATAACAGTTTTAGGACGGTTCTCTAGTCACTGTAGGTAGGGCTCTGGGAAGGGCACGAGTGTTCTCTACATCGACAGGGTGCTTTCATAGCCTGGGTGGGAGCTCCTCCTGAGACGCTATAGAGCTAAAAGGAAACTTGACGTGAGTCCTGTCCTCAAGGTAAAGCCTTGAATAGCCTGCCGTAGCGGAAGCTTGGAGCAGAGTCCTTGAAGCATTAGCTTTAGGTCTCTTTTCTTTTAAGGTTAGTAAGCTTTCAGGACACCGAGGACCTCGCGTGAGCACCCTATTCCCTGCAAGAACACCTAGGACCGGCAGGCTCCACTAGGCTGCTAAGAAACATCCAGGCCCGGAAACCTTTCCCTGTTACTCTGTGTCTGCTGAGTGTAGGGCAACACACTGCACTCTTCCTTGGGAGAGCTGAATTTCCTCAGCACTCCAACAGCTCCAGGAAATCTGTTCTCTCAGGTCCTACATGTCATGCAAATCTGCCTCATAGCCCTAGGCTGAGCGGCACTGACAAACCAAAACTGCTTTGCATTCCTCGTACAGAGTCATACCTTAAGACCCCATACTTAGAGGAGAAAGTCGGCTTGCGTTCCTGCCTTAACCACAGCACAGTTTTTTCTCTTACACTGCAGGGTGTTAGAAGAAGTTAAGCCCCGATAGCGTACCTAGAGCGTTCTTTGGGAGAGGCAGTTGGCTACACGGAGAACTCCGTGCCAAGGAAAGGTTATTCAGGGAAGGGACCAGTGTGTAGCTAGAGGGTATATTTACTCAGTAGAAATCACAAGGAGGTAGGCTGCGTGTTCCCTGGAAACGGGGACCTGATGGCACAGGCCTTGCCTTCCCATTTTGAATGCTCCATTCATGCTGCCTTGAAACCACCTAAATAACAGTTTTAGGACGGTTCTCTAGTCACTGTAGGCAGGGCTCTGGGAAGGGCACGAGTGTTCTCTACATCAACAGGGTGCTTTCATAGCCTGGGTGGGAGCTCCTCCTGAGACGCTCTAGAGCTAAAAGGAAACTTGACGTGAGTCCTGTCCTCAAGGTAAAGCCTTGAATAGCCTGCCGAAGCGGAAGCTTGGAGCAGAGTCCTTGAAGCATTAGCTTTAGGTCTCTTTTCTTTTAAGGTTAGTAAGCTTTCAGGACACCGAGGACCTCGCGTGGGCACCCTATTCCCTGCAAGAACACCTAGTACCGGCAGGCTCCACTAGGCTGCTAAGAAACATCCAGGCCCGGAAACCTTTCCCAGTCACTCTGTGTATGCTGAGTGTAGGGCATCACACTGCATTCTTCCTTGGGAGAGCTGGATTTCCTCAGCACTCGAATAGCTCCAGGAAATCTGTTCTCTCAGGTCCTACATGTCAGGCAAATCTGCCTCATAGCCCTAGGCTGAGCGGCACTGACAAACCAAAACTGCTTTGCATTCCTCGTACAGAGTCATACCTTAAGACCCCATACTTAGAGGAGAAAGTCGGCTTGCGTTCCTGCCTTAACCACAGCACAGTCCTCCTCTTACACTGCAGGGTTTTAGAAGAAGCCAAGCCCCGAGAGCGTACCTAGAGCGTTCCTTGGGAGAGGCAGTTGGCTACACGGAGAACTCCGTGCCAAGGTAACGTTATTCAGGGAAGGGACCAGTGTGTAGCTAGAGTGTATATTTACTTGGAGAAATCACAAGGAGGTAGGCTGCGTGTTCGCTGGAAACGGGGACCTGATGGCACAGGCCTTGCCTTCCCATTTTGAATGCTCCATTCATGCTGCCTTGAAACTACCTTAATAACAGTTTTAGGACGGTTCTCTAGTCACTGTAGGCAGGGCTCTGGGAAGGGCACGAGTGTTCTCTACATCGACAGGGTGCTTTCATAGCCTGGGTGGGAGCTCCTCCTGAGACGCTCTAGAGCTAAAAGGAAACTTGACGTGAGTCCTGTCCTCAAGGTAAAGCCTTGAATAGCCTGCCGTAGCGGAAGCTTGGAGCAGAGTCCTTGAAGCATTAGCTTTAGGTCTCTTTTCTTTTAAGGTTAGTAAGCTTTCAGGACACTGAGGACCTCGCGTGAGCACCCTATTCCCTGCAAGAACACCTAGGACCGGCAGGCTCCACTAGGCTGCTAAGAAACATCCAGGCCCGGAAACCTTTCCCAGTCACTCTGTGTATGCTGAGTGTAGGGCATCACACTGCACTCTTCCTTGGGAGAGCTGGATTTCCTCAGCACTCGAATAGCTCCAGGAAATCTGTTCTCTCAGGTCCTACATGTCAGGCAAATCTGCTTCATAGCCCTAGGCTGAGCGGCACTGAGAAACCAAAACTGCTTTGCATTCCTCGTACAGAGTCATACCTTAAGACCCCATACTTAGAGGAGAAAGTCGGCTTGCGTTCCTGCCTTAACCACAGCACAGTCCTCCTCTTACACTGCAGGGTTTTAGAAGAAGCTAAGCCCCGATAGCGTACCTAGAGCGTTCCTTGGGAGAGGCAGTTGGCTACACGGAGAACTCCGTGCCAAGGTAACGTTATTCAGGGAAGGCACCAGTGTAGCTAGAGTGTATATTTACTTGGAGAAATCACAAGGAGGTAGGCTGCGTGTTCGCTGGAAACGGGGACCTGATGGCACAGGCCTTGCTTTCCCATTTTCAATGCTCCATTCATGCTGCCTTGAAACTACCTAAAAAACAGTTTTAGGACGGTTCTCTAGTCACTGTAGGCAGGGCTCTGGGAAGGGAACGAGTGTTCTCTCCATCAACAGGGTGCTTTCATAGCCTGGGTGGGAGCTCCTCCTGAGACGCTCTAGAGCTAAAAGGAAACTTGACGTGAGTCCTTTCCTCTAGGTAAAGCCGTGAATAGCCTGCCGAAGCGGAAGCTTGGAACAGAGTCCTTGAAGCATTAGCTTTAGGTCTGTTTTCTTTTAAAGTTAGTAAGCTTTCAGGACACCGAGGACCTCGCGTGGGCACCCTATTCCCTGCAAGAACACCTAGTACCGGCAGGCTCCACTAGGCTGCTAAGAAACATCCAGGCCCAGAAACCTTTCCCAGTCACTCTGTGTATGCTGAGTGTAGGGCAACACACTGCATTCTTCCTTGGGAGAGCTGGATTTCCTCAGCACTCCAACAGCTCCAGGAAATCTGTTCTCTCACGTCCTACACGTCATGCAAATCTGCCTCATAGCCCTAGGCTGAGCGGCACTGAGAAACCAAAACTGCTTTGCATTCCTCGTACAGAGTCATACCTTAAGAGCCCATACTTAGAGGAGAAAGTCGGCTTGCGTTCCTGCCTTAACCACAGCACAGTTTTTCCTCTTACACTGCAGGGTGTTAGAAGAAGTTAAGCCCCGATAGCGTACCTAGAGCGTTCTTTGGGAGAGGCAGTTGGCTACACGGAGAACTCCGTGCCAAGGAAAGGTTATTCAGGGAAGGGACCAGTGTGTAGCTAGAGGGTATATTTACTCAGTAGAAATCACAAGGAGGTAGGCTGCGTGTTCCCTGGAAACGGGGACCTGATGGCACAGGCCTTGCCTTCCTATTTTGAATGCTCCATTCATGCTGCCTTGAAACCACCTAAATAACAGTTTTAGGACGGTTCTCTAGTCACTGTAGGCAGGGCTCTGGGAAGGGAACGAGTGTTCTCTACATCAACAGGGTGCTTTCATAGCCTGGGTGGGAGCTCCTCCTGAGACGCTCTAGAGCTAAAAGGAAACTTGACGTGAGTCCTGTCCTCAAGGTAAAGCCTTGAATAGCCTGCCGAAGCGGAAGCTTGGAGCAGAGTCCTTGAAGCATTAGCTTTAGGTCTCTTTTCTTTTAAGGTTAGTAAGCTTTCAGGACACTGAGGACCTCGCGTGGGCACCCTATTCCCTGCAAGAACACCTAGTACCGGCAGGCTCCACTAGGCTGCTAAGAAACATCCAGGCCCGGAAACCTTTCCCAGTCACTCTGTGTATGCTGAGTGTAGGGCATCACACTGCACTCTTCCTTGGGAGAGCTGGATTTCCTCAGCACTCGAATAGTTCCAGGAAATCTGTTCTCTCAGGTCCTACATGTCAGGCAAATCTGCCTCATAGCCCTAGGCTGAGCGGCACTGAGAAACCAAAACTGCTTTGCATTCCTCGTACAGAGTCATACCTTAAGACCCCATACTTAGAGGAGAAAGTCGGCTTGCGTTCTTGCCTTAACCACAGCACAGTCCTCCTCTTACACTGCAGGGTTTTAGAAGAAGCTAAGCCCCGATAGCGTACCTAGAGCGTTCCTTGGGAGAGGCAGTTGGCTACACGGAGAACTCCGTGCCAAGGTAACGTTATTCAGGGAAGGGACCAGTGTGTAGCTAGAGTGTATATTTACTTGGAGAAATCACAAGGAGGTAGGCTGCGTGTTCGCTGGAAACGGGGACCTGATGGCAGAGGCCTTGCCTTCCCATTTTGAATGCTCCATTCATGCTGCCTTGAAACTACCTTAATAACAGTTTTAGGACGGTTCTCTAGTCACTGTAGGCAGGGCTCTGGGAAGGGCACGAGTGTTCTCTCCATCAACAGGGTGCTTTCATAGCCTGGGTGGGAGCTCCTCCTGAGACGCTCTAGAGCTAAAAGGAAACTTGACGTGAGTCCTGTCCTCAAGGTAAAGCCTTAAATAGCCTGCCGTAGCGGAAGCTTGGAGCAGAGTCCTTGAAGCATTAGCTTTAGGTCTCTTTTCTTTTAAGGTTAGTAAGCTTTCAGGACACTGAGGACCTCGCGTGAGCACCCGATTCCCTGCAAGAACACCTAGGACCGGCAGGCTCCACTAGGCTGCTAAGAAACATCCAGGCCCGGAAACCTTTCACTGTTACTCTGTGTCTGCTGAGTGTAGGGCAACACACTGCACTCTTCTTTGGGAGACCTGGATTTCTTCAGCACTCCAACAGATCCAGGAAAACTGTTCTCTCACGTCCTACACGTCATGCAAATCTGCTTCATAGCCCTAGGCTGAGCGGCTTTGAGAAACCAAAACTGCTTTGCATTCCTCGTACAGAGTCATACCTTAAGACCCCATACTTAGAGGAGAAAGTCGGCTTGCGTTCCTGCCTTAACCACAGCACAGTTTTTCCTCTTACACTGCAGGGTTTTAGAAGAAGCTAAGCCCCGATAGCGTACCTAGAGCGTTCCTTGGGAGAGGCAGTTGGCTACACGGAGAACTCCGTGCTAAGGTAACGTTATTCAGGGAAGGGACCAGTGTAGTAGAGTGTATATTTACTTGGAGAAATCACAAGGAGGTAGGCTGCGTGTTCGCTGGAAACGGGGACCTGATGGCACAGGCCTTGCTTTCCCATTTTCAATGCTCCATTCATGCTGCCTTGAAACTACCTAAAAAACAGTTTTAGGACGGTTCTCTAGTCACTGTAGGCAGGGCTCTGGGAAGGGAACGAGTGTTCTCTCCATCAACAGGGTGCTTTCATAGCCTGGGTGGGAGCTCCTCCTGAGACGCTCTAGAGCTAAAAGGAAACTTGACGTGAGTCCTTTCCTCTAGGTAAAGCCGTGAATAGCCTGCCGAAGCGGAAGCTTGGAACAGAGTCCTTGAAGCATTAGCTTTAGGTCTGTTTTCTTTTAAAGTTAGTAAGCTTTCAGGACACCGAGGACCTCGCGTGGGCACCCTATTCCCTGCAAGAACACCTAGTACCGGCAGGCTCCACTAGGCTGCTAAGAAACATCCAGGCCCAGAAACCTTTCCCAGTCACTCTGTGTATGCTGAGTGTAGGGCAACACACTGCATTCTTCCTTGGGAGAGCTGGATTTCCTCAGCACTCCAACAGCTCCAGGAAATCTGTTCTCTCACGTCCTACACGTCATGCAAATCTGCCCCATAGCCCTAGGCTGAGCGGCACTGAGAAACCAAAACTGCTTTGCATTCCTCGTACAGAGTCACACCTTAAGACCCCATACTTAGAGGAGAAAGTCGGCTTGCGTTCCTGCCTTAACCACAGCACAGTTTTTCCTCTTACAC